>NC_050576.1:227389811-227694811 GCF_011100635.1 Trichosurus vulpecula
GTGTATGGTATTCCCTCCTCAGGCCAAATCTGATGAGAGCAAGGTTCACTCCTTCTCCCCCCACCTGCCCTCTCCCCTCCTGCCACAGAACTGCTTCCTCTTGCCACCTTTATGCGAGATAATCCACCCCATTCTATCTCTCCCTATCTCTCTCTCAGTATATTCCTCTCTCATCCCTTAATTTGATTTTATTTCTTTTAGATATCTTCCCTTCCTCTTCACCTCACCCTGTGCACTCTCTCTCTCTCTCTCTCTCTCTCTCTCTCTCTCTCTCTCTCTCTCTCTATATATATATATATATATATATATATATATATACACATACATAAACATATATATATATGCATATTCCCTTCAGCTACCCTAATACTGAGGTCTATCTTGCCCTACAAGAGAAGAAGGGAAAGGGGGATGGGAGGGGAGTGGGGTGACAGAAGGGAGGGCTGGCTGGGGAATGGGGCAACCAGAATATATGCCATCTTGGAGTGGGAGGGAGGGTAGAAATGGGGAGAATATTCATAATTCAAACTCTTGTGAAAATCAATGCTGAAAACTAAATATGTTAAATAAATAAACTAAAAAATAAAAAAAAAAAGAATAATCAAAAAAATGGCAGCTTATTATGAGCTTCCTGATTCTGCTCACACAGCCATAATCTAGTGGGTTTTTGACATCAGCCTTCCCATATAACACTGTATCTACTCCTTGTTCTCTCGATCCTTTTTCCAAATTCCTTTTATATTTCCTTGTTATATTGCTTTGCTACTAAGTCTTTCATTTGCAGTGAATGGCCATTCCTAAACCAAACTCCAATTTCAACAGTGTTTCCAAACCAAAGAATCATAACTGTACCATCAGGTTCAATGAAGATTTTAACTCAGGTCTTCCTGACACCAAGTCCAACTTTTTTTTTTCTTTCTGGCCTCATAGGGCCTACATAATCACTTCAAAATAGTATATACACAGCTTCCAAATCATTTTTCCAGTGGGTTCTGATGTCAGTGAAGCCTTGGAGGTTCCATTTATTCATCAATTAATCAATAAACATTTATTCAGCATTTGCCATATGTCAGACATTGCACTGAGTCCTGGAAATATAACGAAAATAAAAGCAGACAGTCCCTCACGTCAAGGACCTTACATTCTGACGTTTCAAGAAGTATGAGAGATTTTAGGTGGTTTTGTAGCCTGGAATGTATTAAAAAAAACAAAAAACTTTTCATCTGTCATTGAAGAGAGTTGGACAATTGCCTGGATGACTGAGGTATAGAGAGGTGGTGGGATATAGCGATATGTTTGGGTGCAATCTGGTTGGCTCTCTCTGCTTAAAAATTGCCCAGGTTTCCTGTTTAGGAGTCTTTCTAAGAGTTTCTACCTGTATGATATAAAGTACAAATAGTGTACCTGTATAGTATAAAGTACATAAAAGCCATAGAAAACATATGAAAACAGGAAAAAACAAAACAATCTAAAACCTAAGGCAGGATGACAGTAGCTTTCTCTCAGTTTGCTGAAATTCAGAGACTTGCTTTGTCCCCCAGTGATTTTCTGGTTTCCTAGGAAAAGCCCATTTTGGTAAGTAGGCCTGGGTAGAGTTTTAAACGAAAGTGAATATAATTTGTACCATATATTCATCCATCAGCCTCACTCCATTGCCCCTGAATTCACATCATGGTCAGATTCACCGTAATATTGCCCAAGCTGCCACCTCTGCTAATCTACTCTGCTGGAGTCTGGTGGCCTGCCACTGCATCTCTGAGGTCAAGGGAAAGAACTACAGTCAGATTAAATAGCAGCTTCTCTCTTTGATTTGAACACTCTTAACAACTGTTCCTAACCTATCTTTCTAATTTCATCACATATTCCTTCCTTGGTTATACACTATTATTCAGTCAAAGTGACTTTGTTGTTCCTCACATATGACCCTCCATTTCTAAACCTTTACACTGGCTGTGCCCATCTAGGATATATTCTCGTCTCGTCTTCTCGAAACTCTTAGAATGCTTCATTTCCTTCCACACTCTACTTATGGTCCACCTCAAGTATTGGGCTTCTTCTATGATAATCCTTTTTGCTGCTAATGCCCTTCCACAACCAAAAGAAACCACTCTGCATTTATTTTACATATATGAATATATATATAATATATACACATATACATACATACATATAACATGTATAGTATAAAGTATAGGTACAGTATATTCTATAAATATACATACATTCACAAGGTACACACACACACACACACACACACACACACACACATACACACTTCTCTTCTTTGACAGAGTCTAAGTTCCTTGATGTCCAAAAGTTTTTCATTTTTACCTTTGTATTCCCATTTCCTGGGACATAGTAGGCATTGCTTGATTAATTAATTGTGTGATTAATTAATTACCTAAACTTCTACATAACCAGCTACTGTTTCCCTGCCTTCCTCTTCTTTCCCTATGACTTCCTGTGAATGGCCAGTTGTGTACTACAATGACTAACAAGAACATACTTATGTCTCAATTAAATTTTTAAAAACTAATGACATTTGAGAGGGGATGCAAAAGACCCTCCTGCACCTCAGATGAATTATTTTTCCCTGCTTATCCTGCTCTTCTCCCTCCTATAGGCCTACCTTCCCTGTAGTTCCTTCTCTTCTAATCCCTCTCCCCCAAATATATTGATCCTTTAGAATGTAAGCTTCTTAAGATTAAGAATTGCTTCATTCTTTATATTTCAGCACCTCAGATAGTGCCTGGCACATAAGAAGCTCTTAACAAATGACTGTGGATTGATTGACCCCTGATTGTCCTTTGCTCCACAGTCACTACTTAAGGCTTTGCCCAAACACACGAGATTTTTAAAAATCTAGTTACTTTGTATTCTTGATTACCTCCCTCATTAAAATGACTGTAAAAGTACACTTGCTAGTCTCTTTTCTCACAATAATCCAAAAAAAGGTACCATACTGGAGCTTTGCTTTTGAGTGTTTTGACAGAGTAGTTGTCACAGTTCTAGAGAGTCACTTTGTTTGGTGTGTGTGATGAAGGAGAAGAAGCTGGCATATCACTTAAGAGGAAAAGCAAGATGAACTCTGGTATATTTCTACTGTGACAAGCTTACCTTCCCCAGTAAAGGCATAGACAGGATAGAAATGATGAAAACCGACAAAGAATCCTTGATATGCATTTTCCGGGGACTTGGCAACCCAGTGTATCCAGAATGAAAGTCATCTGTCAACAGCTGCTGTGTCACTCCATGAGTTCTCCACAACTCATGGACTCACAGTGGGAGACAGCTCTGAGCCTTCTGGGAACACTGGCCACCCTTAGGCTATCCTCAAGCATCTCTGCCCTGAATGTCAGTCCCAACTATACAGACTCCCTTGGGTTCTGGTAGGACTCCAATGGCAGCAGCTGTCAACTTGTTTTCACTAACTGCTAAATAAAGAAGAATTCTGACCATATTTTTTTTTTCTCAACTGCAGAGCAACTGGAAATAATTTCTATTTTCTCAAATGTTAAAGTTCATTAAAAAAAGAAAGAATAGTGAAACAAAAATAAGATGAAATGAAAGCTTTCATTCATAAGTCCTATTTCATGGGATGTCTTTTTTAAATGACATTACTAATTGTCTCTCCAGTAAAGCCTGCTTTGGAGCTGAGGCTCATAGATTTAGAGCTGAACAGAGTTGAGAGGTCATCTAGTCCAACTCTCCTCATTTAACAGATGAAGAAACTCATCTTAATTCAGTGACTGTCTTGATGTCTCACAGTATAGAACAGTTTCTGGGAACTTGAAGGCTCTGGCCCATAGGGCAGGTTATGGCAGCTTCTACCAAGCAGAAAAGGCTTGATGTTGGGCAACATGGATGTTATCTGGGGGCCAATATAGGTAACTTTGGTGAGGATCATCACCAGATTGTTGGCCTACAGCAACTTCTCAATTGCTAAGGTATGAAGGGGCATCATTTGAATCAGTGGAGCAAATGCCCACACCAATAAAATCATGGCTCCATGAAAAACTGAAGTAAGAATCATGGTACCATAGTTTGGTTTCTATTGCGTACCACTTAAACTCTCCATAGATCAGTTGCATTATCTATAAAATGAAGGGGTTAGTTTACATTATTTCTAAGGTTTAATTTGTTCTCTGAGAGTCAGAATCTACAAAATACAGAGGAGTGTGAAAAAGGGAATGAGAATTCAAGGAGAAAAATCCCTTAGGAATGTATTGAGAGTATTGACAAATAATTACTCAAAACAGTGTATAGACTAGATTTGCATTGAAGGATTATAGGAGCTGTGTCTTTACCACTATAATTTTAAGTGCTTAAATATGCTCCTTTAGCTTTCAAATAATTTATTCAACCATTTAAGAGCAGTGACTATGGTGTTAGTGTATGCTGATACCAGATGTTGTAATTTGCTTTGGTTGTCTGGTCTAATTTAGCAGTATTAAGCCATAGTCATGTCCACCTGACATGTAGATCAGAACCTGGGTATTTTAGCTCATTTTATTTTTCTTTCTTAAAAAATCCTTTTTGGTCAATTGTCTTGAATAGTAGAGACGTTGACTTGGAGTCAGAAAGACCTAGATTCAAATCCTCTGGGCCAGACAAAAACTTCTCTGTGACTCAGTTTTCTGATTTGTGAAATGAAAGAGTTGGAGTTAAAGGTCTTTTCTACCTCTAAATCTAAAGTCTGACCAAGTATTGTGTTAAAAATATCTACCTTTACCTCTCTCTATATATGTAGATAGATGCATGCATAATATACACACATGCATACATGTATATTGTATATGTGTAGATATAGACATGTATGTGTAGGTATATGTGTATGTGTGTTTGTGTGTGTGTGTGTGTGTGTGTGTGTGTGTGTGTGTGTGTGTGTGTGTGTGTGAGAATTAGGGCTAGCCTTGGAACCAAAGAGGTATAGTTTCTGACTTTTACAATTACCAATTGTATGACTACAGACAAGTCACTGAACATTTCTGAGCCTCACTTTTCTGGAGAAATACGGACAATAATTTTTGTCCTACCTGCCTCTCAGAGTCATTGTGAGGAAAGGGCTTTGGAAACCTTTTAAAAAATAATCAACTGGTATAAGCATTTCTTAGTTGCCTACTATATGCCATGTATAGCGCCAAGTATTGGGCAATTCAAAGAAAAAAACACAGGAAAATGAGTTTTCATTATTTTAAGCATTATGAAAGGAGGAAGGAAATAAGCCTTTATTAAATGCTTACTATGATATATATGAAGAAAGTAATGTCTAAGCTATTATTTTGTATATTTTGCATTATAGTCTATATATTCTGCATAATTATTATTCATTTCTCACTAAACCTACTATTATCAATCACTGTTTAATCCATGGGTGGGGATCCTGCAGCCTTGAGGCCACATGTGGCTTTCTAGGTCCTCAGGTATGGCCCTTTGAATTTGTTCTGTGAAGTTTGGATTCAGTCAAAGGGCTGTACTTGAGGACCTAGAGGGCCACATGTGGCCTCAAGGCTGCAGGTTCCCCACCCCTGGAATCTACCTCTTTCTTTTTCCCAAAACTTACTTAGGATATTCCTTTCCAGTGCCTTCTGAATTATCTTTGAGTCAGGGCCCTGTCCAATCTGTTGAGAACTTTGCAATCTCAGGCCAAGCTGGAACTCAAAGCCCTTTCCATTTCTTACTATTGCTGTGGTGGTGGCTACTGCAGGTCAAAGCCCATCAAACAATCTGTGGACATTTGGCTCAAAGAGGCTGAACTCCTGTGCTGCAGACACTGTGTCAGGATTCACCTGTCTAAAATGTCTTGCCTCCCAAATCCTAGACCTAGGAAGAGGCCTCAAAGAGCATTGAATCCAACCCCTATTTTTTGCAAATGCAGAAACTGAGGTCCAGGAGAGTTAAGAGGGTTGTTCAAGCTTACATAAGTGTCAGAGGGAGGTTTCAAACCCAGGTGCTCTGGCTTTAAAGGTATAGTGCTCTTTGTATCATATCTCACCTCCTCCCTTGATGCTGGTGATTGTGTACAGAGATAGAAGCTAGCGCTAGGTCTGAAGTTGGTGCGGTGGTCAGTGTGAATAAAATAGAGGAAGAGAAGGGAGCATATCTGTGACTCACTGTGGCCTGCATGGGCATAAGAATGAGGTACTTACTATCCATAATGGTCAAACCCCAGTATTGACTCTGCATTTGGGAGTTGGAGCCCAAGTGGTTTGCGTGTGAGCTTTCATTTGAGAGACCTTGGAGAGAGTGAATGCTGGCATAAGGGCTGATGCTGGCCTGTCTTTCTGGCTCAAGGAGCCATAAGATACCTAGTTTAGGCACTGGGTCACAGTGTAGGTCAGAGATTACAGTTTGGAAACAGTGATGAGAGAGTTCTATCATATTAGACAGATAGATAGATAGTCAGATAGATAATATGTAAGTATATACTCCTTATCCACATGTGTATACACCCACATATGTATGTATATATGTATATTGCATCCAAAAAAATCTTAGTGCAGCTTTAAGATTTAATATTTTAAATACAAAATGATATATTTCTGAGTCTTTGTATAGGGAAAGAGAATCCCTAGGGGCTGTGAGCAGATCAAGAACTCCAGATGTGAGTGAAATTAACTGCAATAGGCTAATTGTCAATGTGTCTTTCTAAAAGCATCAGTGGCGTGTACAATGGTTTGATCATCCCCTACTGATGTAACCCTTGGAGATACCTCTTAACCCAGATCTGGCTATGTGGACATTGCCTTTCTTTTCTCCAGGAGACCCCAGGGATTCTTCAAACTGCTTTCTCTTCTCTGCTAATACCCATAGCTTGCCACAAAAAGAAATCATAGTCTTAGAATTCTTCCTTTCTTTGCCCATCACAAATATATAGGTCTTTGACTTTTTGGGGGTGAGGAAGGTGAGTTATTGCTAGGAAAAAAGAGGGTAGGTAAAGTGGAGTAAACATAAAAAAGGAAAAGAAGACACAAAGTTTCATGAGGCCTCAAAGGTCTCAAATAAAGTTATTCCTATATTCACAGGAATGTGGTTGGATCCAGTCTAGGACCCTGATTTTTTTTTATTCTGTAAACTCATTTCCTTCTTTGATCTCAAGAATGCAGTCTAACCCCAGTAAAGCTCCATTTATTTTCTTCAGGAAAACCATCTCTCGAATTTTATATTTAATGTAAAATATTTTAGTGCAACATTGAAGTGTGATTGTAAAGAATATTTAGGTGTGATAGGGTGATTTTAAGTATTCTTCAAGATGGACAACGTGGAACTTGCTATATGTTCTTTCCAGGATTGGACCCTGGGAGTAGCCAGAACTTTCTACCCAGATTATCCCTGACTGGTCCCTTCCATGGAGGCTTCATTAAATGTCTCAGAGGAAGTATGTTTAAAAGTAGGCCTTAACGTTGAAGGTCATAAGAAGAAAGAGCAAAAATATGAAGAGGAAGGAAATCTGAGATCTATTCCTTTCCTCCAACTAAGTCACTGCATTACTTTGGAGAATCGTTTAAACTCAGGAGACCTGGATTTGAATCCCAGTTCTGTCACCTACTATTTGACTGACCAGAAGCAAGTCATGTCACCACCCAGAGTCTCAGTTTCCTCATACGTAAAATAAGGCAATTGGTCTAGCTGATTCCTTAGATCCCTTCTGTCTCCAAAATACCATGAATTGAAAAAAGTTTGTTGAATGAGTGATTTCTGTGACTTCTCTAATTTATGGGAAATGGAAACATGGCAGCAGACAACTTTGGTGGCAAAACCAGATCTAGAACTATATTATAAAGTGGCAATCATCAAAACTATTTGGTACCGGCCAAGAAGTAGAATGATAGATCAATGGAATAAGTTAGATATACAAGGCATAGTACTAAATTACTATAGTAACCTACTGTCTGATAAACTCAAAAACTCCAGCTTCTGGAATAAGAACTCACTATTTGACAAAACTGCTGGGAAAAACTGGAAAATAGTATTGAAGAAATTAGGCATAGATCAACATCTCACACCGTACACTACGAAAAGGTCAAAATGGGTGCATGAATTAGACATAAATGGTTTTCCAGGTTTTTTTTTTAAGTTCACCTGCTCATCATTTCTTATGGAATAATACTGTTCCATTACATTCATATACCACAATTTGTTCAGTCATTCCCTAATTGATGGGCATCTTCTCAATTGCTAAGTCTTGCCCATCTCATATCACTCTTGATTAAAGGAATGCAAATTAAAACAACTCTGAGGTACCACCTCACACCTATCAGATTGGCTAAGATGACAGAAAAGGAAAATGATAAATATTGGAGAATATATGGAAAAATTGAAAGACTAATGCATCATTGGTAGAGTTGCAAACTAATCCAAGTATTCTTGGGAACAATTTGGAACTATACCCAAAGGGCAAAGCAGCTGTGCGCACCCTTTGATCCATCAATACCGCTACTAGGTCTGTATCAAAAAGATCATAAACAGTGAAAAAAAGACCCACATGTACAAAAGTACTTATAGCAGCTCTTTTTGTGGTGGCAGAGAATTAAAGATTGAGGGGATGCCCATCAACTGAGGAATGGCTGAACAGGTTGTGGTATATGAATGTAGTGGAATACTATTGTACTGCAAGAAATGAATAGCCGGTGGATTTCAGAAAAAAATCCTGGAATGACTTACATGAACTGATGCTGAGTGAAGTGCGTAGAACCAGGAGAACATTGTACAGAGTAACAGCAACACTGTGTCATGATCAACAACGGTCGATTTAGCTACATACAATCATCCAAGACAATTCCAAAAGATTCATGATAAAAAATGGTATCCACATCCAGAGAAAGGGCTATGGAGCCTGAATGCAGATGGAAGCATACTGCTTTCACTTTTTTTGTGTTTCAGTTTTTCTTTTTTATGATTCTTCCCTTTTTTCTGACTCTTCTTTCACAGCATGAGTAGCATGGGACTATGTTTACTATGATTCTATATGTATTACTTATATCAAATTGCCTGCTGTCTTGTGGAGAGGGGAGAGAAGGAAGGGAAAAAAAACTTGGAACTCAAAATCTTATAAAAATGAATGTTGAAAACTATCTTTACATGTATTTGAAAAAGAAATACTATTAAAATAGGGAGGAAGGGGAAAGGGGAAGAAGGAGGCAGTAGCTCCCGGACAATGGGACTGGATTTTTTGGTTAGCATTGTTTGAAAGAGAAGTCAGAAACAAAAGATAAGGAAGGGAAAATGTCAAAACCGCTCTTCTGAAAGCATCTTTGCGAAGAAAAACTCTTCAGCAACAGAATGGGAGGGAATAGGGGTACAGTAAACACTTCACATTTCGAAGCTACTTTTTAAGCGTTCTTTTTCTAAAGTGCCTGGGGGGGTGGTAGTTCTTTTTTCTTTAAGAAATATTTATTTTTATGTAATCTAACTGAAAACACTCAGCCAAGGAAGAGGAGACTAGTATTACACTCAGTCTCTAAATGGGATCTCAGAGATTTATCTACAGAATGGTAGGTTTTCATTTTTCAATATTCTCAACCTAGTATCCCCTAGTGAATTGGGAGAGAATGACTATAATAATGTTCACAATACAGAATAATACTTCAATGGGCCATGTTTGGGGTCCTAAACTAAGCCATCAGCCATTGTCTGGCTGGCTTCTACAGCAGGTCATTGCTATCTATTAAGGGTGCATTGTTTAACTCATGGCACTATATAACATCTAGAGCTCTATGCCCATGGGAGCAACATGGCAAAATGGATAGACAAAATGCATAGCTGGCCTTGGATTCTGGAAGGCTCCAGTTCATGGCCTGCCTTGAATATATCCTAGATATATGAAACTGGTCAAGTTGCTTTATTTCTCAGGGGCTAAGGCAAATCTTTAAGACTAACTTAGTCAGCAATGATTAAGCTCTTACTATGTGTCACCTACTGGGCTAAGCACTGAGGATACAAAGAAAGGTAAAATTGTAAAGGAGTTGCAGACCTGCGTTGATAGAGAGAATTTCCTTAATGTGAATTTCTATGGCAAATGAAATCTCAGGTCTGAGCAACATTTTAAAAGGACACAATCATGAGCCACTTTCTCATGGCACTCTACCTAAGATCACATGGGTTTCCATGGATGTTAAATAACGTAGAACTATCTCCAGTGCCCCAAGTCTCTTTCTGCTCGAAACTATACTATATACATACAAATGCCAGAATGATTTTCACTTAAGCACAAATCTGAGGAAGTTGCTCCTCTGCTTAATAAACCCCAGTGGCTTCCTTGTGCCTCCCAGGTCGAAGAAAAACTCTTCTCTTTAGCTTTGAAAGCCCTTCACAACCTTGCCCCAGCCTATCTCTCAAGCCTTATTTCTCACTGTTTCCTTTCCTTCACTCTCCAATGTAGTCAGACCAGCTTCTTGCTGACATTTGCTGACACCTGACATTCCATCTCCTAGCTCCCTGTCTTGGTTCACAAAAACCTCCTCTTCCTTCAAAACAAGCTCAAATACCAACTTCTACTTGAAATAATTCCAACTGCTAGGGTCCCATATGCTTAACTGCCATGTTTTTTTGGTCTTTGTATCTCTTCTCTATAGACATAGAGAATTCCTCTATTCCTGGGGTGCCCTGTTTCGCTCCAAATTTATGGGCTTGCTATCTGTGGTCTCCTGGATCATGTCTTCCCAGAGCTCCCTGCAGTGAGTCTTGATCCAGGCCTCAGGCTTCTGACTTCTGTCTTTGCATCAGGGCCTACTCCAGTGCTCAAGGGGCTGCTCCCAGACCAGACTGACCTTGAATTATAAGTGCCTGTCTGAGGCTAGACTCCCTTAGGCTTTACCTTTGTTTACTCATGCCTGCTATGAGTTGAGCCTTCTGGGCCTCACAGAACACAACATCATCATCTGCCAGAAGGCTGGAAATCAAAGGGGGGGTGGTTAACAGACTAATCACTCCCTTCCCTCGGTGAACCTCTCTAATCACTGATAATCTGCTTGAAATCATTCCTCAATATTTATTAGTTAATTAGCAGTTATTTATTAAGAGCCTACTACAAACCAGGCACTGGGCTAAGCCGTGGGGAATTCAAAGAAAGACCAAAAAAAAAAGTCCCTGCCCTTAAAAAGCTCAGTCTAATGGTAGAGAAAACATGCAAACAACACATCTATAGGAAAAATTAGAAAGAAATCTCAGAGGGAAAGGGCGGCTAGGTGGAGCAGTGTATAAATCACCAGACCTGGAGTCAGGAAGACCTGAGTTCAAATCCAACTTCAGATACTTACTAGCTGTGTGGACCTTGACAATTCATTTAACTCTGTTTGCCTCAGTTTCCTCATCTGTAAGATGAGCTAGAGAAGGAAATGGCCAACTCTTCTGGTGTCCTTGCCAAGAAAACCCCAGATTGGGTCACAGAGTCAGACACAACTGAAAACAACTAAACAACAACAATCTCAGAGAGAGGGTACTAAGTGAAGTTCTGGGAAAGACTTCCTCCGGAAGGTGGGTGGAAGCCAAGGAAGCTTCCTTCAAGATTAAGCCCAACCACAGGGCACCCTGGGAAAAATGAAAATTCAGGAGCCTAAAATGAGACAGGGTGCATCTGGGGTTGACTCAAGATGCAGGTCCACTTGGTTTCAACACCAGGGGACAAGGTGGCGCTCACAGGATAAACTGATCACTCCACATCCCACCACCATGAGCCTTGTATATTCAATACCTTCCTGCCCACCTCAGCCTCCTTTCCTTTCCAGTTGGTGGGCTGCAGAGGGAGGCCTAAACTCCTCCCAAAGCCTTCCTTTAGAGAAGGCAGGACCTGGACATTCCAGATCACTCCATTCTGTATCTGCAACTCTGCTTTGGTTCAACAAATGCCCCCTGGACCCCACCCTCCTTTCTAGCTTCCTTTTCTGTGTTGTCTTCCTCAATTAGACTATAAGCTCCTTGAGGGCAGGGACCATTTGCTTTTAAATAAATTATATACCTGGTGTTTAGCACAGTGCCTGGTACATAGTAGGTACTTAATGAATGTTAACTGAATTAAAATGAATGAGAAGGGCTAACACTTCAGGCATGGAAGACAGCCAGTGAAAATGCCAGTAAGGAGGCCAGTGTCACCAAATCCCAGAGTACATGGTGGTGGTGGGTGGAATGTAAGGAGACTGGAAAAAGAGGAGGGGCCAGGTCTTGAAGGGGCTTATACCCAAACTGTCCTATTTGCTATTCTTCACTCACAACCCTTTCACTCTGACCTCTGTGCCCAAATTGTTACCATTTCCAGAAGTTACCTCTTCTCTGCCTTTTAGGATCCTTAGCATCCTTCAAGGCTCAACTCACTTGCTACCTCCTATGGAAAACCTTTCCCGTTTCTCCTAGTGGTCTGTGTTCTGTTCCTGTTCAAATGATCTTGAGTTTACTTGTCTGTGTACAGCTTCCTTCCCAGTAAAATATAAACACCTTGAGGTCAGGTGCTGCCCCATTTTTGTCTCTGTAGTCCTAGTACCCATGCTACCTATATTCTGCCCTGGCCTCACTCAAACTTTCCTAAGTGCTTGTGGCACTTGGCCCTGGAAAAGAATGTTTGGTGAATTGAACTGAAGGTGTGTTATGTACCTAATCTAGTCCATTGATTCTCAAGATCCTTATAGATAATTTGCCTGTACTTATTGTAGTTACAAATTTCATAGTTAGGAATGTAATAGTTACATCATATAATTGTTAAATTAACTAAATTCAATCCATTGAAAGACTTAACATAAATCATTTTTGTAGGGTTAGAAGCTATGTAATATTTAACATGTTTTTTGAGCTATAAACTTCAAAATATTTAGAAAAAACAATAATTTCTGTGAAGTAAAAAGGGGATGAGGAAAGACATTAATATCAGGTCATCCTAAGGCAGCTAGGTGGTACAGATTACTGGGCCTGGAGTCAAGATGATCTGTGTTCAAATCTAGCCTCACATACTTACTAGCTATGTGACTTTGGACAAGTCACAGTAACCCCTCTTTGCCTTGGTTTCCTTATCTATAAATGAATAGGGATAATAACTTTGACCTGGTTCTCAGAATTCCTGTGAACACCAAAATGAGGCGATATTTGAAAAATGCTTAGCAAAGTATATGGCACATAGTAGGTGCTATATAAAAGCCAGTTATTGTATATTATCGTCCTTGCCTTCCATTCCTCTGGTAAATAATCATAGCAACTGAACCAGAAAAAAATGGTGTGTTGATTATTGTCAATGAATTTGTGCTCCAAAGTGTATTCCCTGGACTCTTACATCTGCATCTAGCTTCTTCATCTGCCTTAAGAGAGCTATGCTGGTGGTTGATTTGTTTGGAGGTAAGGCACTCACTAATGAATCAGCACAGGATACTGTGGGGAGAACACTAGCCTGAGGATCAAGAGACTTTCCTAGGTCCTTGTTTACCCTTTGTCACTAATTCCCTGGAGATTCTGGGCAAATTCCCCAGCTCTGTGCCTCAAGTTCCCCATCTGTTAAATGAGAGCACTGAATGCAATTCTCTCTAAGCTCTCCTGAAGTTTGACATTCTGTGATTCCAAAAATTCTGAGTTGGTAAGGAGGTATTGTGACTAATTTCACAACAATGCTCATTTCACATAGTGAGGCAACTTGTTGTTGTACAGTTATTTCAATCTCGTCTGATTCTTTGTGAACCTATTTGGGGTTTTCTTGGAAAAGATCATGGAGTGGTTGGCCATTTCCTTCTCCAGTAGATTAAGGCAGAGGTTAAGTGATTTGCCAAGGGTCACACAGTTAGTAAGTGTTTAAGGCCAGATTTGAAATCAGATCTTTCTGATTACAGGCCCAGCACTCTATCCATTGAGCCACCCAACTGTCTCCTGAGAGTCTTTTTACTTACTTTGTCTTTTGTCCCCTCCGGCTTTCACTCTTATGTGATCCCAGGAGGGTGAGGAACAGTTAAATTTCAAGCAGATGCAAGTGGCAACTATATTTGAAACCAAACTGAAGAAGCTAATGAGCCAGAAGTAATGAGAAATGTATGCAAAATTCAAGAATTAGGCCCCAAATATGAGCAAACAGGAGGCTGAGAAGATCAGGATGGACAGAGGACAAGGAGGCAAGCCTAGAGAAAAACATTTTGAGCCTGAAATCTTGGCATATGAAGGATGGCACATCTTCCTGATGTTTTTATACCCACATTTCAGTTCAAAAGGTTTACTGTGGGCAGTTAGGTGGCACAGGGGATAGAGGGTCAGGAAGACTCATCTTGCCTCAGATGCTTACTAACTGTATGATCCTGTGCGAGTCATTTACCCTGTTTGCCTCAGTTTCCTCACCTTTAAAATAAGCTGGAGGAAGAAATAGCAAACCTCTCCAATATCTTTGCAAGAAAACCACAAATGGGGCCATGAAGAGTCAGACACAACTGCAAATGACTGAACAACAACAACAAAGGTATACTTAAACGGGTTTAACCTTTTTTTGAGTCATGGACACATTTGGAGTGACCCATACAATCCACAGAATAACATATATATATATATATATATATATAATACATAAAATAAAATACATAGGATTACTGAAGAAATAAATTATTTTGAAATAGTTTTCAAGATATATTTTTAAAAGTTCATCTATGCTATTGTTTCAAGGATCACAGAAGGTAATACATATAGAAAGACTGAAAAAAAAACCAAGGCATTATGCAATGAAAAGTAATAGCTTGCATTTATATCACACTTTTTTTATTTTTTTATTTTATTTATTTTATTATTTTTTATTTAACATATTTAGTTTTTAGCATTGATTTTCACAAGACTTTGAATCACAAATTTTCTCCCCATTTCTACCCTCCCCCCCACTCCAAGATGGCGTATATTCTAGTTGCCCTGTTCCCCAGTCAGCCCTCCCTTCTGTCACCCCACTCCCCTCCCATCCCCTTTTCCCTTCCTTTCTTGTAGGGCAAGATAAATTTCTACTCCCCATTGCCTGTGTATCTTATTTTCTAGTTGCATGTAAAAACATTTTTTTTTGTTTTTGAACATCTGTTTTTAAAACTTTGAGTTCCAAATTCTCTCCCCTCTTCCCTTCCCACCCACCCTCCCTAAAAAGTCGAGCAATTCAACCTAGGCCACACATGTGTCATTATGTATAACCCTTACACAATACTCATGTTGTGAAAGACTTACTATATTTTGCTCCTTCCCAACCCATCCCCCTTTATTAAATTTTCTCCCTTGAGAAAAAAAAAAATCCCCTTTCAAAAGTGTTTGTTCTTGACTACCTCCACCCCCATCAGCCTTCCCCTCCATCATCCCCCCCATTTTTTTTATCTTCTTCCTTCTTCTTTCCTGTGGGGTAAGATTCCCAATTGGGTATGTATGGTTTTCCCTCCTTAGGCCAAATCTGATGAGAGCAATGTTCACTCATTCCCCCCTCACCTGCCCTCTCCCCTCCTCCCACAGAACTGCTTCCTCTTACCACCTTTACGCGAGATAATCCACCCCATTCTATCTCTCCTTATCTCCCTCTCTAGGTATGTTCCTCTCTCATCCCTTAATTTGATTTTATTTCTTTTAGATATCTTCCCTTCATCTTCAACTCACTCTGTGTCCTCTCTCTCTCTCTCTCTCTCTCTCTCTCTCCATATATACATATATACACTCCATATACTCCATATATACTCTCCATATACATATATACACATAGATATATACACACATACACATTCACCCATATATATACATAAACATATATGTATGCATATTCCCTTCAGCTACCCTAAAACTGAGGTCTCATGAATCATACTTGTCATCTTTCCATGTAGGAGTGTCAACAAAACAGTTCACCTTTAGTAAGTCCCTTGCAATTTCTTTTTCTTGTTCTTTTTCTTGATTATCTTTTCATGCTTCTCTTGATTCTTGTGTTTGAAAGTCAAATTTTCTATTCAGTTCTGGTCTTTGCACTGAGAAAGCTTGAAAGTTCTCTATTTAATTGAAAATCCATATTTTGCCTTGGAGCATGATACTCAGTTTTGCTGGGTAGGTGATTCTAGGTTTTAATCCTAGCTCCATTGACCTCCGGAATATCGTATTCCAAGCCCTTCGATCTCTTAATGTAGAGGCTGCCAGATCTTGGGTTATTCTGATTGGGTTTCCACAATACTCAAATTGTTTCTTTCTGGATGCTTTCAGTATTTTCTCCTTGATCTGGGAGCTCTGAAATTTGGCGACAATATTCCTGGGAGATTTCTTTTTGGGATCTATTTGAGGAGGAGATCGATGGATTGTTTCAATTTCTATTTTGCCCTGTGGCTCTAGAATATCAGGGCAGTTCTTCTTGATAATTTCTTGAAAGATGATATCTAGGCTCTTTTTTTGATCATGGCTTTCAGGTAGTCCAATAATTTTAAAATTATCTCTCCTGGATCTATTTTCCAGGTCAGTGGTTTTTCCAATGAGATATTTCACATTGTCTTCCACTTTTTCCATTCCTTTGGTTCTGTTTTATAATATCTTGATTTCTCATCAAGTCACTACCTTCCACTTGCTCCAATCTAATTTTTAAAGTAGTATTTTCTTCAGTGGTCTTTTGGACCTCCTTTTCCATTTGGCTAATTCTGCCTTTCAAGGCATTGTTCTCCTCATTGGCTTTTTGGAGCTCTTTTGCCATTTGAGTTAGTCTGTTTGTTAAGGTGTTGTTTTCTTCAGTGTATTTTTCAGTATTTTTTGGGGTCTCCTTTAGCAAGTCATTGATTTGTTTTTCATGGTTTTCTCGCATCCTTCTCATTTCTCTTCCCAATTTTTCCTCTACTTCTCTAACTTGCTTTTCCAAATCCTTTTTGAGCTCTTCCATGGCCTGGGGCCAGTTCATGTTTTTCTTGGAAGCTTTAGGTGTAGGCTCTTGCACTTTGTTGACTTCTTTAGGCTGTATGTTTTAGTCTTCTTTGTCAGCAAGGAAAGAATCCAAAGTCTGAGACTGAATCTCGGTGCGTTTTCGCTGCCTGGCCATATTCCCAGCCAAGTAACTTGACCTTTGAGTTTTTCAGTGGGGTATAACTGCTTGTAGACTAGAGTTCTATGTTCCACGTTTGGGGGGGAGGTGCCGGCTCTGCCACACCAGCACTGCTCTTTCCCCAACCCCCAACCCGGACTGGGCTTAGATCTTCAGCAGGCTGTGCACTCCTGCTCTGATCCGCCACTTAATTCCTCCCACCAGGTGGGCCTGCAAGAGGAAGCAACAACAGCCTTGGCTGCCCCACCTCCGCTGCCCCCGGGGCTGGAAGCTGAACCATGAACTCCTTCCACTCCTGCAGCTTTTCCCAGTAACCTTCTCAGCAGTCTTTGGTGTTTGTGGGTTGAGAAGTCTCATAACTGCCTCAGCTCATTGAATCAGGGTGCTAGGGCATGCTCTGCCCGGTTGCTGGTCTGGTTGGTCCACGCCGCTCAGGCTGGGCTCTGCTCCACTCCGTGCCCAGCTCCCAGCTCCCAGCTCCCAGCTCCGTGTGGGATAGACCTCACCCAGAGACCATCCAGGCTGTCCTGGGCTGGAGCCCTGCTTCCCTCAGCTGTTTTGTGGGTTCTGCCGTTGTAGGATTGGTTCAGAGTCATTTTTTATAGGTTTTTGGAGGGACTTGGTATGGAGCTCACGCTAGTCCCTGCTTACCAGCCGCCATCTTGGCTCCACCCCCCACCCCCGCATTTATATCACACTTTAAGGTTTGCAAAGCACTTTATTATTTTATGGGATCATCACAACTAGTAGGCACTACTGTGATCCTATTTTACAGTTAAGGAAACTGAGGCAGATTTGCCCATTCAGCAAGTGTTTGAGGTTGGATTTCAACTCATCTTCCTGGATCCAGACTCAATCCTCTGCTCACTGTGGTGCCACCCACCTGACCCTGGAATCCTCATTATTATGTTTTAACACTAAGACAATTCCATCAATGTATATTTTCTCAGAACAACTTTGTTGCTTTTACCAGTCAAATGCAATCAAACCAGGTAGAACCTTCTGGATGTTGGCCAAGGGGCATAATTTTGAGAAGTCCTTTCTCTATGATTTTACCTATGCCTTTAAAATTTCCACAGCATAGGAAGGGTCTGGTGCGATGCTATCCTGTAACTCATAACCCGATAACATTGGGGTCATTTTAAGCTTTTGAAAGCTCAGGTCCCAGAGGAGTTCTACCGAGATGGGCAAACTGTCATTGTCTGATAAGTTATTATCCAGTTCTCTTTTTCCAGTCCATGTTCACTTTTTATGGATCGAGGGTATTTCACTTCCGAATTTTCTACTTTTTATGAAAACTTCAGAATAAAAAAAATTCAATATAAACACTAAATAAAGTGAATCAGTAAGTCATCAATCCTGCTTGGATGGAAGGTTAGATGCAATTTTTAATCTTCCTTGTACCTTGAATTCTGATCAAAGTCAAACATTTAGGAGAACTTAGGGACAACTGTAGCCTGGTGTGTTAGAAAAGTGTTGTTTTGGATAATTAATGTAAAGACTTTAGTGTAAAGTGCCCCGCCCCCCTCCAAACCTACTAGTACAAATTCTTGAACTGGTGCACAATACTTTCCTGTCTACACCAAAGCATGGCTCCGGTGAGATAAAAATGTGACTCCAAATACAGTGTAGATTGGAACTGAAAGGCCCTAGAGATAAAGTCCAGGGATTTGGACAAGGTCATACAGGTTATAAGTGTTAGAGGTAGGACATGACAGAAACATTTTAATACCAAATGTAATTTTACTTGCCACTCCCTTAATGATACTAGTAATGTCAGAATTTCAGGAATGTCTTTACATTCCTAGTCTTAAGATATTTACTCTCCATCAGCTTGAGCTTAATCATACACCAGTAAAGTAATCTAGCTTAAGCTGAATCTCAGCTCCTAATATCCCTGTGTCATTCTGTTGGGATTCATGGCATGAAGAACAAAAGAGCAAGAATGAAGAGGTTTTCCTTGCCCATATTGACAAGAGCAATGGATCTCATGGCCAGGCATTGCTGCCTCATACCACCTCCTCCCCCACTTTGTCCTAAAAGTATAAGAATCTTTTAGCTTGAATCAGCTGGTGGAACATCGCCAAGATGGCAGGTTTGCTACCCCATTATCACAATTAAAGACGTTTTATCCTCAACTCATGACTTTGATTTATTTCAGGACTTGACATCTGCATACTCTGTTTAAGAAAGCAGGGAAGTATGTAGTATGTTTTTTCAAAGATTTCCATTTTTTAATAAAGATAAAGCAAAAACTGCCAGTACTTGTAGAAGAATTACGTAGAAAACAAGAATCCATTCCCAGGAGTTCCAGACAGCCACTCATTCACTCTATTCTGACTGTAGTGTCTATACATTTTGGGTTAAATTCATTTTTTCCTGAGCTGATGTAAGAATCTAATCACATTTTATAGTGTTATATCTCTGGGAAACAACAGAGTAATGGCTTGCAAACGAACTTTTGAAGAAGTCTATTTGTCATTCGGTAATCTCCTGGACTCTGAATCCATAAATATTCTTTTTAAGTGACATTAACTGAATAGCAAAGAATCAGTGTTGAAAATGTTTTATGAATAGTGCCTTAATCACAATCTCCCAGCCAACCAGCCATACTTAATTTTGCCTTATATGGGCTTGTCCTTGTGGATTACAGTACCTAGAACTCATCCCAGTCTTAGAGTTCCATCAATGCAGCCCTACTAATGATTTATCAATACTTTCCAGCTGCTACTGGTCCCGGTGCTCCACCATCTGCTTTTGGCTACCTTCCCTGGAGGGAGCAGCTTCACCCTTTACTGGCTCTGCTCTGACAGATAATGGTAAGCAGAGAAATTCACAAGGGTCCAAAGACAGCTAAGAATTGTCCTTTCTTTGTTTGGAGCATCCCAGCCCTGCCTTTCCAGACAGCTGAATGAACAGCCCAGACTTTGTGTGGCTTAGAGAGCCCTCATTAAGGGCCTCTGTGTCTCAGACGTTTCAAATCACATTAACTCTAGTACCAATAATAAGCTTATTAGCAATGTAAATGTTCTTAGAGTCACACAGTAAGTACATATGGCACTGGATTCACAGGCATTTCTCAGTTTCATTTCATGAATTTTTAATCCAGTTGAGCTTGCTGAAAAAAATGTAAAAGCATCTCTCATAATCCATATTTTTTAAATGGGTGCATCTTGTTGATTCTTGCCTTTGGGTTTCTCTTCTTGAATGACTGAAGAGATGGAAGAAAAAAAATGGCATTTTGGAATTTTAAAATCTTTTTCTGAAAATAACCCAGAGTATTTTGTTTTGCTTTTGGGGAGTAGGGAGGGAAGTGGAAAATATTTAATTACCCTTATTTTTCAAAGACTGCAACTCTGCTTTTGAATGTGGTCCCAGTATTCAGATGGTAAGTACTGTAATGTTCTTCTTTCATTCCCTCGACTCCAGTGGTGATGGTAATGGGCTCTTAAATAAACAGACAGAAAGCTATTCTTTTTCGTCATCACGGTTCTCTGGCATGCTCATACAAAACTCCCACATTAGTTTGAATGCCCAAATTATGACCTTAGAACGAAAAAGTTATCTTCCTGGGTCTCCTTGGCCTTTTTTCCTCCTCTATATTTCATAGTTTCCATCTAGGCAACCAGGCAGGTAATGACTTTCTTTTTCCTATTTCACATTCATTTTTTTTTGTCCCCTCAACCTTGGCATATCACCCACGTCCTTGTCATTCCCTATGTCCTTGTATTTTTCAATGCTACCTGGAATCATCTTATCCATTAAGTCTCTAAAAGGGGTATCTTTCACTTTCTACTTCCTTTGCTGCTTCTTTATTCTCTGGAAATTTTCTGAAGTGCTTTTCTCTACCTTATTAGCTGCATACAATAGGAAAAAGAGCTGAAAGGAAGGAAACTAAACTGAATGACTGTATAATAGATCTGCTCATTTCTCTACTGACAAATCAGCCCCTTACATTGGACAGAGTACTTTCTTCTCCTTTGGTGGACTTAAAGGACCCAGAAAGTCAAAGAGACTGGGGTAGGTCCTGGACATGTGATTTCACTGGTACTGGGAACTCTGTGGTGAGGAAACTTCTACCAATGTAGGTTTATACCTTCTTTGCTTGAAAGGCAGAACCAGTAAGATGATTCTCCTACCCCTTTCCCAAGCTTTTGCCCACTCCACAGCATACTTCCTAGAGAAATTGGCTTTCTCTGCAAAGAGAAGAATCATATGCAAATGTAGCAGCCTTGAATACCATGTTAATTTCTTATACATATATAGCAGCATCATAGAGTTCATATATGTGTATGCACGCGCACACACACACACACACACATGCACATGCACACACACTTACACACATACAATTGCTTCCCAGTAATGGGGAACCGTATGAGCAAAGGAATGAAGGTAATGGAGGACAGAGCAAGAATGGGGAAAAGAGAAAGTGTTTAATAAATGTTCTATCAATGGATCACCTATCTATACTCTATGAATCATCTATACCATATCATCTATCAACCACCTATTTTTATATCTATCAATCTCTCTATCATCTAACATCTCTGCCTCTTTATCATCTATCCATCCATCCATCCATCTATCTATCTATCTACCTACCTACCTACCTATTTATCTATCACCAAAAGCAATTGCACTTGACCTAGTATTCTCCAGGTCATCTAGAATTCTATCAATGAGCGTTATCTCTTCACCTGATGTGCTGATCACTGATGTTCATAACAATAGATCTGGGTACTACAAGGTCCTGAAATGTCTTTGGAATCCAAATTGATTTTCATTCATTTAACAGACATTTGCTTGGTGCTCACTGCACAGAAGGCACTCAGCAGGGTACTGGAGATCTCAAGAGATATCTGTCCTAGACCTTTATCTCTAGGAGCTTGCAGGCTAATATTGGAAGGACAATGGGGCAGGGGTTGAGGCAACATGAACCAATGATGAGACAAGATTATGGTGATAATACAAGAGAGAGAGAAATGAAAAAAAAAACCAGAAGTTTAAAGAAACTTCCCTGAGATACTTGAGGAAGAAAATGTTATTTTTCATCTAAGGGAAAAAGGGAAAATGTCAGGGAAGACTTTATGGAAAAGGTTACCCTAGAGATGGGATTCAATGGAAATTAAGTACTTCACCAGATGGACCTAGTTAGGGGTGGAGGGTTGGTGGGAGCCTCCCAGGAATGGGGAGAAAAGGAATGAAGGTAATGTAGGATAGAGCAAGAATGGGCAAAAAAGCAAATAATCCAGTTTGACTGGAGCATAGAGAACATAAAGAGATGTAGTTTGAGCTAAGGGTGGAGAGGTGGGATTTCTCATATAGACTAAGAGCCAAAAGAGACTTTTGCCACCATTTCAACCAACCCCCTCATTTTAGACTTGAGGAAACTGAGGCCCAGAGAGGTTAAGTGACATGTCAATGGCAGATCTGAGATTTGAACCCAGCTTCTTTGACTCTGAATCCAGGCCATTTTCCACTACGATCCAAATGATCTGAGTAGTACAGAATGGCAATAGCATGAAGGAAAGCCTTGGAGAGGATGAAAGGAGGAAGACTCAGAAAATGGCTTTTGCAGTGGTCCAGTTGAGAAGAAATGGGGAGGAGGAGGTTTTTTACCCTCAATTTAGTGTTAAGTATATTATTTTTCTAATTTGCTTGACCTGTGACTTCATGGGTTTAGGGTGTTCCTAGTGAAAATATCTTCATCAATGGAAATAAGCACCTGCTCTGTAATGTATAAACTCAGAGAATTCCTCGTTATATGAAGTGGTTAATTGACTTGCTCGTAATATGTGTTAGAGGCCTAGGTCTTCCTGACTGTTTATCCATTACACCATGGTACAAGCTGTTGGAGTGCGGAACCTGGAGTCAGGAAACCCTGAATTCAAATCCTAGCTATACCTAGTGGCAATGTGACCCTGGGCAAGTTACCTAATCTCTACTTACCTCAGTTTCTTCAACTGTAGAATGGGGATGGGCTGGTAATGTCACCTTGTAGATTTGTTCAAATCAGATAACATTAATAAATGTTTTACGAACCTTAAAGAGGCATGTCTTTGCTGCTGTTATTACTTTATTATTATCCAATAATAGGACCTTCTTATTAACCAAAAAAGATTCCTTTTGGAGAGCCCTCATGCCTTCTCCCACAACCCTTCTGGATAGGTTGGAACTTGCCATGCTACCATTTGGAATAATTCGGGTTAGTATGGCCTTCTGCTACTATTAAATGAAACATTCCAAGAACACGGAACAAGAAGAATATTGAAGTGCTTTAAATGTGATTGTCAGAAATACCCAGAGCCAAGTTGCTGTCAGAAATATGGCATCTGTCCGTTCAACAGTGATGAGTCTATATGGGTTTGAAGGCTTTCCATGAATTGCTTGAAACGCACCATGCTCACATATGTCTATTGTCTGAATAGTATTACTGATGGATTGTTTAAGGAAAATATAGCAAATTACATGCACTATGAAAATGTTCTCTGGTCAATTTTTAATACTCAAATTCTCATAAGAAATGGTGTGAACCCCTTCTTGACTCCCTATTTGGGAGTTCTTCCCCCTACAAAATCATTTTATATTTACTTTTGTGCACATTTTTTAACATAACTATATGTGTACATGCTTGTTTGTTTTCTCAGAATAAAATGTAAGTTCCTTGGAGGCAGGCATTTGTTTCATTTTTTATCCTTAGCACCTTGCACAATGACTGGCATATAATAGCTACTCAATAATAACTATTGATTGATGGTTTAATTTAAATGATATTGTCCTTTATCACTTGGATTTTCGCATCCTGCATATTTTAGGGAAATCATCATCATCATCATCATTATCAACCCTGTTAGAAACCCTATTAGAAACATAGGGTTTTAGAATTAGAAAGAATGTTAAGTTTTATCTTGTCTAAACTCTTCATTTTACACATGAAGAAACTGAAGACCAGAGAGGGAAATAGTAGCTAGTTGGCTCCAAATTGGTGGTAGAGTGGGGCCAGTGGGGAAAGAACCCAGCTTTCTACCCCCAGTCTTATGTGTTGAGAGATCATAGAGACTGTAGATTTTGAGTGAGCATGAGAAGCTGGGACCTTGTCATGAACAGATTGAAATGCCACAGGAATTTGTATTTGATCCTAGAGGCAACAGAACGCTATTGGAGTTTTTTGAGTAAGGGAATGAGATGGATGGATGAGGAAGTTCTGTCCATTTCGATTGCTTGAGTCATTGTGTGGATAGCTTTCCTGGCTCTGCTCACTTCACTGCATCAGGTCAGACTAATCTTTGTAAGCTTCCCTATTTAATTGTATTCATAATGTCTTAGGGCATAATAACATTCTATCACATTCATGTACCATAATGTATTTAGCTACTCCCCAATCAATGAGCATCAACTTTGTTTTTAGTTCTGTACAACTACAAAACTGCTACCATAAATAATTTTAGTATACATGAAAGTATATTTTCTGTCATTGACCTCCTTGGAACATGTTCTTAGTGGTTTTTCAAAGCTGACATCAGGAAAATTTCTAAGGGTTCAATACTCATTTATTCACCTAAATCAAAAGAAAAAGATCTAAAGGAATAGTGATGGCAGGCTTCTGGGCTTTTCTTACTTAGTGCCTATTTCTGCACACACTGGCTCATTCCTTTTGCTTTATTTTTTCTCATTAATTCAGTTTTCTGGGTTATTTTTTTAACCTCTGTATGTTGCTGGAGATCACATTGTTGAAAGACTTTAGAGACAAAAAAAATAACCTCTACTAAGCACAATACCCACACTCACATCTCCACTTTTGATAGGCAATTTAATTAGGTCTTAGGTCCATTAAACATGTTTACAAATGCATCACTGAGCAGCCATATGTCTCTATGACTGATCAGAGGATGTTTGAATCATGAGAGGGGAAAATACAAGAACTCTGATGAAATGCAGAGCTCTGAAAGATGGGCAGCCAGACACTGGAGGAGAGAAGGTGATAACAAGTGGAAAAAACCTTAAAGGGCAATTCAAAATGTAAGTCAGAGTAATGATATGTTTCTATGTTTGTTTTTGAGCCTGTGTAAATCAGCAGGGGAAAAAAACCAGTATTTGTTGTCAAGTTTCTGGAGACCCATTTTCTGCACCTGTCACTCAGTCTTTATTTGTATCATTCTCCCCTGGAGTATTATTTCTATCCCCTTCCTCAACACACCTATACTAAGAAGAGAATCAAGAAACTTATTCTCTCCCCCCACCCAATTAATTCCCTTCCTTCAATTCCCTTACATTTTGAAACAGGAATTCTATTGCCAGCAGAATCTCCTTCATGTGGAAAGTGCTTTATTTTAGGTTCTTTGCCACTGGCTGAGAGAGGGGCTGGTTTTACATTTTTTACTTGACTTTTTTACTTGACTCATCATTAGGGCTGGATTTTATTTTATTCACTCTCCTCTGCTTTTCCATAACTTGCCCCTCTGTGTGGGTTGGAGAAAGGGGTGAGGGAGGGAAGACCCCTAAGTCTTCCAGGAGACCTCCAGCTTTGTGAAGGAGCTATCTAGAATGAGCTTTCCATAGGTAAAAGGGACCTCAGAGATTACCTAACCCAACCCTCCAATTTTTGATGTAAAGAAACCTTACCCCAGACAGGACAAGACTGTTGCCCAAGGTCTTACAGGTAAATAAATAGCAAAATTAAGAATCACAGCTAAGAAACTGACTGTAGTTCCAGTGTCCTTTCCATTATAACGTGCTGCTGCACTCTACACCCTTTAGACCAAAAGATTCCAAAGTATCAAACATCAGACTTGAAAGGAAATGGTATAATACAAACATAACCTTTAAGGGATTTGCAATTATTTCCCTCTTCTTCCCTATCACTTACTTACTATATATTTAGTAGGAGGTAGAAATTGAGTTGAGTCTTAAAGGAAGCCAGGGATGCTCCAAGACAAGGGTTAGGAGGGAGGTTATTCCAAGCAGAAAAGACAGCCAGGGAAAAGCCATAGAGATGGGAGACTGAGTGTTGTGTGTACAAGCAGTAGCAGATAAGACATTATGTCTGTACCAAAAGTACACAGAGGGGAATAAACTGAAAGAAGATTGAAAAGTTAAGAAGAGACTTAGTTGTTGGGGGAGGAGGAAATGACAAAAAGAGAAGTTTGTACCTAATGCTAAAGGTAATAGGGAGCCCCTGGAGCTTATTGAGTAAGGAGTGGGATAGGGTGACATAGTCAGATCTATATTTAATGAAAATCTCTCTATCTGCTATGTGGAGAATGAATTGAGGAACTAGGAAGTTAGGGTGTTTGAGGGGCTATCAACATGCATGTTGAAATTCACTGCTAATATGGCAGGAGTTAGGGAGGGGAGAAAGGATTATTCTCTTCTTGTCCCCTTTGAATGATCCCTAAATCATATTTTTATAATGTTGGGTGCTGTGTTCTGTTTAATCATATCTCTAAACTTGGTTCTACACTTAGGACTTAGTACAGGGCCAGCTTCTGCCTCCTCCCATACTCTGAGAATGAGTAGTTAGTCCCTATGTATTCCTTCTCTCTCTTTTCTGTGTTCCTGATGCTGGCTCCTATTTTCCTTGGTGTTTCTGCACTCAGTGTGGTGACACTCTTGCTTCAGTGTCTCTGCTTACAACTCTCCATTCAGCAGTTCCTGATCAAGGTGCTAAGTGGTCTCTGTCCTGGGGCTTAATTGATGATATCACATGATAGTTTCTGTCCTCTCCAGGCATCCCTTGATCAGGGGCTGGGTGGTGTTTGTATTCCCCAAAATTCCCCTAATAGTGCCCTAGGTGTTCTGTTCTTCCTTCAGGGATTTCCCTGGTTGAAACGTTGCTTTCTCTGGCCTCTCTAAGGCTTCTCCAGTTAGCATGCTAGGTGTTCTTCCATTACTATTGGGATTTCCCTGGACATGGAACTTTGACTTCTGGATAAACGGGCTGAGTGGTTTCTCTACTTCTTGGAGTTTCTGTGATTATGGTTCTGCAGAGGATTTCCAGTTTCTAGTTGCAGGCTAATGCTGGCTTCTCTGGGGAGGCTTCACATCTAGTGGCCAGCAGCTGCCTTCTTATGCTGCCCTATCCTGGAGGAGGAATTGACTGACATTTTATTTTGGAGTTTTGGTTCTTGTTCAATCTGGTTATCTTTTTAGACAGTTGACAAAGTAAAACTAGGAGAGTTAGTCTCCTATATGACTCACCACATAGCCATCTTAAAGAGAAGTCTGTGATCATCTTACTCTAAAATTCCCATCATTCCTGCTTAGACAAGTGGCTCTGCTTTCATGAGATCTAGTCCCAGAAAAGCACTGCCTCCCATTACTTTCTCCAAATTAAAAAAATCAGAAAGGTGATGAGATTCTCCACATTTAGGAGGGGTGGGAAAAGAGAGAGAGAGAGAGAGACAGACAGAGAGAGAGACAGACACAGACAGAGACAGACAGACAGAGACAGACAGACAGGAGAGACAGATACACAGAGAGAAACAGAGACAGAGACAGAGAGTTAAAACAGAGAGAGAGAGAGGAGAGAGACAGAGACATACAGACAGACAGACAGACACACACACACACACACACAGAACACTGCAGCAAATATGCAGACAGGTGACATCCACTGTCAGTATAGAGCATGCCTTATACCTACTTGCCACCTTTGTGCCCTTCTAGAAGTCATCGTGCTGTATGTGTAATATGTGAAATACTCTCATTGTTGTTTTGATTTCCTCTTCCCAGAGAATCATAGGTTTATAGATCTAGAGATGGAAGGGAAATTAGATGCCATCTAAATGCAACACCCCCAAACCCCAGCACACACATTTTAAAATGGAGAAAACTGAGACCTAGTGAAGTTATTTGACCAAGGTTACAGAGGAAATATGTCAGCTGCAAGATTTGAATTCAGGTCCCAAGGCCAGAGCCAATGTTCTTTCTACTGTATCTGAAAGAAAAAGAAGACATTAAGTCGGTTTCTAAAGTGAGAAAAAATGGGGGTATGTCCAAGTGGTAAGCAGATTACATCAACAAGGATGTGTGAAGGGTAGTACAAGGAGATGGCATAGACTTCAAAGGCAAGAATTGGTGGTGGTGATGTTGTAGGGTTGTTCTAATGGCAGAGCAGCATCCTCAAATGAAAGTGAGCTTCAAAGACATGCCGAATTGTCTTCTTGGTTTGGTAAGTTGGCAAAAGTGAAAGAAGGAATTCTTCATTGGAAAGCATAGTTCAAGAACATCGTATTCTCAATGGAAATCCAGGTTATACCTATTGCCAATCAATCAATAAACATTTATCAAGCACCTACTATGTACCACATTCTGTGCCAAGTACTTTGGATACAAAGACAAAAGACAGTCCCTTGAGGAGCTTGCAGTTCAGTGGGGGAGACAACATGAAATAGGTATGTAAAAACCAAGTTATATTCAGGATAAATAGGAGATAATCAATAGAAGGCACTACAGTTAAGAAAGGTTAGGGAAGGCTTCCTGTGGAATGTGGAAATTTAGTTGGGACTTAAAGGAAGCCTGGGAGGTCAGTAGGAAGAGGAGAGGAAGGACAGAATTCCAGGCATGGAGTACAGCCAGAGAAAAATGCCTGGTGCTGAGTGATGGAGTATCTTGTTCATAGAACAGTCAGGAAGCCAGTAACACCAGATGAAAGAAAAAGTGTCAGGGGGTAAGGTGTAAGAAATCTGGAAAGGTGGGAGGGGCTAGGTTATGAAGGGTTTTGAATGCTTTGAATGTTTTGAAAATCACTTTGGAGGATGCGTTAGAATTTGGAGAGATTTGATTCAAGCAGATCCCCCAGTAGACTACTGCAAAAGTTCAGGTGTGAACTGCCATAGGCCTTCAGTAGATGGGTAGCAGTGTCAGAAGAGAGATGCTACAAAGTGAAATCAATAGGCCTTGGCAACAGTTTGGATATAGGAAGTTAGAGGGAGGAAGGAGTCAAGGATGACTTCTAGTTTATGAGACTGAGGGACTGGGAGGATTGTATTATCACCTACAATAATAGGGAAGGTAGGAGGAAAATTTAGGGGAAGAGATTATGAGTTCTGTTTTGAGCATGTTGAGTTTCAGATGTCTACAGGACATGAAGTTCAAGGTGCCTGAGATGCAGTTGGAGATGTGAGATTGGAAGTCAGCATAGAGGGTGGGGAGGGGAGATAGATCTAAGAGTCGTCAGCAGAGAAAGAGCAAAGCAATCTATAGTTGCTGATGAGATCTCCAAATGAACTTGTAGAGAGGAAGAAGAGAAGGGGGCCCAATACAGAATCCTGAGTGACACCTATGTTTAGAGGCATGAACTGGATGAGGATCCAGTGAAGGATACTAAGGAATGTTCAGAGGAAGTAGAAGAGCCAAGAAAGAATAGTGGCCTAAAAACCTAGAGAGGAGAGTATCAAGAAGGAGAGGGTGGCCAGCAGTGTCAAAGGTCACACAGAGATTAAGGAGAATGAGGATTTAGAAAAGTCTAATAGATTTGTTAACTTGGAGAGAGCAGTTTTGGTATATTGATAAGGTCAGAAGCCATATTATAGGGGGTTAAGAAGAAAGTAAGAGGAGAGAAAGCAGAGGCACCTATTATAGATGGCCTTATCAAGGAGTTTGGCTACAAGCACGGAAGAGAGAGACTTCCAGAGGCAGACCCAAGATAGTGGAACAGAGAAAGCCCTCAGCTGAGCTCCATCAACATTCCCCTCCCAACAACTTTAAAATGATACCTCAAATCAAATTCTGGATTGGTAGAACCAACAAAAGTTCAAAGTGAGAAAATGTTCCAATCCAAGACAATATAGGAGGTCAGAAAGAGAGATCAATAGCATAGGGGTGGAGGCTAATCTGGAGCCCATCTGAATGAAACTGGTGGTGGTGGTGGTGACAGAAGCAGCAGCACCTTCAGGACATCTAATACCAGAGGTGGTAAGAGAATGGTAAGAGAACCTGACAACTAGTTATAAAGAGATTATAGGGTTCCCATGTGCTAGCATGGGATGCAGGATCAGATACTATTTGGCAACTCCATTCAAATACTGTGGACCCACAGTCAGGATGACAAAAGATTTAGCAGATACCACATTAAGGATTGGAGGATTTGAAATATGATATTCCAGAAGGCAAAAGAGCTGGGATTATAACCAAGAATAACTCACCCAACAAAACTCCCTTCAAGGGAAAAATGGATATTTAATGAAATAGAGGACTTTCAAACATTCCTGATGAAAAGACCAGAGCTGAATAGCTAAATCATCAGCATTTCTATATACTGCTACTACAAAAAACAAAACAAAACAAGAATCAGGAGGAGATAGAAAGAGAAATTCCATTTGAAATAATTGCAGGCAATATAAAATACTTGAGAGTCTACCCACAAAGACAAACCCAGGGGTTATATGAACACAAATACAAAACAATTTTCACACAAATAAAAACAGATCTAAGCAATTAAAGAAATATTAATTGCTTATGAGTAGGTCAAGCCAACATAATAAAAATTACAATTCTACCTAAGTAAATTTACTTATTCAGTGTCATACCAATCTAACTACCAAAGAATTATCTTATAGGATTATAAAAATGGTAACAAAATTCATCTGGAAGATTAAAAGTTTAAAAATTTTGAAGAAATCCATTAAAAATATGGAAGAAAGTGGCCTAGGAGTTCCAGATTTCAAATTATATTACAAAGTGGTAATCATAAAAAACAATCTGCTACAGGTTAAGAAATAGAGTGATGGATCAGTGGAATAGATGAGGTACATAATTGTGCTGTTCGGTTGTTTTCAGTTCTGTCCAACTCTATGTGACCTCATTTGGAGTTTTCTTGGCAAAAACACTGGAATGGTTTGCCAATTCCTTTCCAACTCATTTTACAGATGAGCAAATAAGGCAAACAGGGTTAAGTGACTTGCCTAGGATCATATAGCTAATAGGTGTCTGAGGCCAGATTTGAGCTCATGAAAATGGGTCTTTCTGATCCTAGGCCCAGAACTCTATTTACTATGTGACCTAGTGTGATTCCAGTACACAATACATAGTAGTAAATGCCCATAGTAATCTAGTGCTTGATAAGCCCAAATATACAAGCCCTGGGACAAGAACTCACTATTTGACAAAAATTGCAGGGAAAAGTCAGTGTCTCATGCTGCATACCAAAATAAGATCAAAATGAAAAAATGATTTAAACATAAAAGGTAATATCATAGGTAAATTGGGGGAGCAAGGAAAAAATGCACCTGAGAGATTAGTGGATAAGTAAAGAGTTTATTACCAAAAAAGAGGTAGAAAGGATCATGGGAAATGAAAATAGACGATTTTGATTTCATGACATTAAAACAACTTTTGCACAAACGAAACTAATGTAGCCAAAATTAAAAGGAAAACAGAAAACTGGGAATAAAAGTTTTTCACAGCAAGTTTCTCTGATAAAGATCTCATTTCTCAAACACATAGGGAACTGAGCCAAACTTATAAACATAAGAACCATTCACTGGTTGATACATAATCAAAAGATATGAACACACAGTTTTCAGAAAAAGAAATCAAACCTATCAATAGTTACATGAAAAAATGAGATACTACCTTATGCCTATCAGATTGCCTACATAACAGAAAAGAAAAATGGCAAATGCTAAAGGGGATGTTGAAAAATTGGGACACCACTAATTCACTGTTGGTAGAGTTGTAATCTAGTCCAACAATTGTGGAGAACAATTTGGAACTATTGCCAAAGGCTATAAAAGTGTGCATGCCCTTTCACCCAGTGATATCACTACTAGGTCTGAATTCCAAAGAGATCAATGAAAAGGAAAAGGACTCATATGTACAAAAATATATCTTTCTGTGGTAGCAATGGATTCAAAATAGAGGGGATGCTCATCAATTGGGGAATTGCTAAACATATGATTTTGATGGGATATTATGTTATAAGAACTTATGATGGAGATGGAGATGGTTTCAGAGAAATGTGAGAAGACTTGTATGAAATCATGCAAAGTGAAGATAGAAGAACCAGAAGAGTATTTTTACACAGTAACATGGTGAGGTTAATTAACTATATGAAAGACTGTACTACTCTGATCAAGACAATGATCCAAGACAATTCCAAAGGACACATGATGAAAAATGCTATCTACTTCCAAAAGAAAATTGATGAACTCTGAATGCATATTTTTTAAACTTTATTTTTATTGGTGTGTGTGTTTTCTTTTGTAAGAATTATCTTATAGAATTATAAAAATTTTAACAAAATTCATCTGGAAGAATAAAAGTTTAAAAATTTTGAAGAAATCCATTAAAAATGTGGAAGAAAGTGGCCTTTTTTGTAACATACTAATATAAAAATGTCATTTTCATGAATTCACAATTTGATATCAAATTGTTTGCCTTCTCAGGAGCTGGGTGGAGCAGGAGGGAGCACAGAATTTCAAACTAAACATTTTTTAAAAATAATAAATCTTAATTTTTTACATGTAATTGGGAAATATTTAATAAAATAAATAAAAATAATTTTGAAAGGGCAGAAGAGATGTAGAAAGATAGGAAGATGGAAGGATCAAGTGACTTTTTTTCAGAATGGGAGAGACATGAGTACTTTTGAAGACAGTAGGGAATTAGCCAGTAGTTGAGGAGAGATTGAACATAAGTGAAAGAGTGGAATGACAGTGGGGACAACATGTTGGAGGAGATGGGATGGAATGGGATTACTTGTGCAGGTATAGGGGTTAGCCTTGGTAAGGAATAAGTCCACTTCATCATATGAGATGGGGTGAAAGAAGAGAGAGTGGCAGAAGGTTGCTTGAGTGATAGGAGATGAGAAAGAAAGAAATAAAAAGAGGAAGCTTTAGAGAAATATGAGGCAAGGCTCTCATCTGAGATAGTGGGGGGAGGGGGAGCCATGGGAGATTTGAGGAGTGCAAGAAGAGGACAGTGAGGATGAAAACAACTTAATTTTTAGTAGAATGGAATTTCCAGAAGGTACAATGGAAGTGACCAGATGTGACCAGAGATGGATTGGCCTGGGGACAGATATGGCTGAGATATAATAGAGAAGAGTCATGGTACCTGGGGCAGATAGAAATAGAAGTTTGGTTCTAGGGAGAATTGTGCAAGTGAATTTGTATTTCTATAAAAAGATTCTATATTTTAAATATAAAATACCAGTGGGCATTGGCAATCAAGGCCTTCTCATTTTCTAGTCCATGTTCACTTTCTCTGGATTAAGGATATTTCAGTTCTGGAGTTTCTACTGTTGATGATAACTTCAGGAAAAAATCAATATAAACACTAAATAAAATGAACCAGTAAGTCATCAATGGTGCTTGAATGCAAGGTCAGATGCAACTTTGAATGTTCTTTGTGCCTGGAATTCTGATCAAAGTCAAACATTTAGGAGAACTTAGCGACAATGGTAGCCTGGTATTCTGTTAGAAGGGTGTTGTTTTAGACAATTGATGTCATCCTTTTAGCCAAAGAAACTGTCTGAGATGGCCCAGAAAACTCAGTCCTCCCTTCTTTGCTGTGATCAGAGCTTCCTAAGTAAATTCATTCCCTCCTTTCTGGGAGAATTGATATTCTTTTTAAACCTAGTGAATTCTCTTTTCCCAGGGATAAAGAGAAAAGTAATTCCATTATCCTGTCTCCTCACATGGCTTTTAATGGCATGGTTTGTTTTAAACTGCGACCCTCAAATTCTTTTGCCAGACTTGCCAAAGTCAAATAACAGCACCCTCTTTGCCTGAACAGCTCCCATTTTCAGGTCTAATCCTGCTCTACTGAACCAAGTAATTCATTTCTAGAAGATGGAATTGTCTCTCTACGGGATGGGAGAAACCCCTTCTTCTCTCTCTGACCTGAACTCTAAGCGTGACTAGTAAGTAGGCAACATCCTCAAATACCACATTTTTGTTTGCCAACATTTTTTTAAATCACATTTAAAGGCTTAAGACAAAAAGTAAACAGTGAGAATGGAAAACAAAAGGACAACACCTTTGAAATCCTGTTCACTTTCTGCTACCTTCCAGGCAGAAATAGAAGCAAGAGATGAGAAAGGGAATAATTCATGCACTACACAGGAAGCATTGCCCCTCATTCTGTGAGTAGATGGCTATTTTGGCTTTGGGCTGTTGTTGCTGTGCTTAGCACAGTACCTGGCACATAGTAGGTACTGTATAAATGTTAGTTGTTGTTAATTCCTATTCAATGCTATAGTGCCTCTCCTCACAGGCACTTATGGTAACTTCCTTCCTTTCTCCTGCTTTCAACGATCACCTGCTTCTCATGGGAGCAAGTCAATGAGCAAGCCACCCTGCTAAGCACTGGGAAACAAAGTCTACAACAGTCCCAGAACTCATGAAATTCATTTTCTAAAGAGGGATATGACATGAAAATAATCCATGGATGTATTTTATACACAAACACACACCCGTGTGTGTGTGTGTGTGTGTGTGTGTGTGTGTGTGTGTGTGTGTACAGAGCAAATACAACCTCAGAGGGAAGGCGCTAGCATTGAGGGACATTGGGAAAGATGTCTGTTGGCTATCTGTCTCTTATTTCTGCCAACTATTGGAAATGGGGTAACCCAACCCAATCCAGCCAGGCAGGTATCTGCCTACACCAAGTCTCTTGAATCATCATCTACTTGGAGCATTCCCAAGAACAGGTTATATAAAATGCATTTATTAAGTTTAAAACTCCTCATAGTAACATTCAAACAATCCCAAGATAGAAGTTACTAATTTGCTTGCTCATTAAGGCTGAAAGATATGCAGAATATGTAAATCATTAAGGCTAATTTTCATGTGCAAAGCTTCTCTGCAAGAAAACCTGTGTGTTATTGTTGCTAGAAAGATGGCTCTAGAAGGGAAAAATACTAGGCTAAATAGGTGATGCAACAGTGAGAATCAAGGGCCAACAATTTGCTAAAATATCTTCTTGAAACACCAATTATAGACCTGCTGAAATCAACATTTTTTCCATGAATAGGCCAATAGTTGTATTCCATGGCTCAGCTGATTCTTGGGGCTCTTCTTAGAATGCTGATCTATTGGCTCCGAGTTAATGCCTTTACTAGGCTCAACGTATTACATTGTTTAGTATTAGCGGGCGGATGACTACAGGCTCATAGACTTGGGCTCTAAGGGACCTTGGAGGCCTAAACTATAGCCATTATACTTATTTTACAGGTGAAGAAACTGATTCATTCAGAGATTAAATGTCTTGTCCAGAGTTAAATAGCTTTTGAGTGTCTGATACAGGATTAGAACCCAGGTGTTCCTGACTGTAATCCCAGTTTTTTTCTCCATTATACCCTGCCATAGAAAACAAGTGAAAGGCTTCATTTTATTTAAATCCTTCCTACCTTATCAAGAATATGCCTTATTTTTGGAGGGGGAGGTGAAGGAGGTTAAATTATACCAAGGCATAAAACTGATTAAACATTGAAGATGTTTGTTTCTTACTCCAAAGCTTGCCAAGATAAGGAGGCGTTGTTGAGACATACGTTTAATGAAAACTGTTTTATGTATTTTGGCTGCTATTCCTTTGGGGCCTCTTAAAGTAACTATGTTTTCATTGAAACATAAAACTGCCCTTGACTGTTCACATTCCATTGTGAGAGATACATAGGCTTTTCATGAACCTCCCTAGATATTTTAAATAATAGGACTTAAGAAAAAAAAATCCTCTAAGGTACATTGAATCACTCTCTAGAACAACACGTGGGAGGTAGATGACGGTTATAAAGACAAAAGACATAAAAAATGTACTTTTAAAATAACAAAATATCATATCACCACAGATCCCCAGCTGTTGTTCATATGCATCCTGCATCCTTACTCCATGTTTAGTCCTTGCTGCTGGTGTTAGTCACATCCAACTCTTTGGGGCCCCATTTGGGGTTTTCTTGGCAAAGACACTGGAGTGGTCAGCCATTTCCTTCTCCAGCTTTCTTTTACAGATGAGGAAATTGAAGCCAACAGGGTTAAATGACTTGCCCACAGTCATGCAGCTAGTAAATGTCTGCAGCCATAGTTGAACTCATGAAGATGAATCTTTATGACTTCAGGACCAGCACTCTATCCACTGTGCCACCCAGCTGCCCCATGTTTAGTTCTGGTTTCTAGCTAATAGATATAATTTCATAGGGCTGTTGAGGGTCTTAGCATTTCTAGAATTTATTTTTTTCAACCTTCATTCTGGCTCTAAGGCTATAGCAGTCAGTTGTCTGGGCTTGGAGTCAGGAAGACCTGAATTCAAAACCTTCATCAGACCTTTACTAGCTATTTGATCCAGAGCAATTCACTAAACCTCCCTCAGACTCAGTTTCTTCATCTGCAAAATGGTAATAATAGCACCTACTTCTCAAGGTTGTGAGGACCAAACCAAATGTAGTGTATACATATACATATACATACACATATATACACACACATACACACATACACATATATGTGTATACATGTATATATACACATATGTATATGTACACATGTATGCATGTGTGTATATGTGTATATCTATATATGTGTATATATGTATGTGTGTATATATAAATATATGTATATATGTATGTGTATATATGTATGTGTGCATGTGTGTATATATGTATATGTAATGTATATGTATGTGTATGTGTATGTGCATGTGTCTATGTCTATGTCTATGTCTGTGTCTATGTATGTATGTATATGCATGTATAGCTATATATGTGTATGTATATGTGTATATATGTATGTATGTGCATGTATCTCTATATATGTGTATGTATATGTATGTATATGCATGTATAGCTATATATGTGTATGTATATGTGTATATATGTATGTATATGCCTGTATATCTGTATACATGTATGTGTATGTATATGTATGTATATACATGTATATCTATATACATGTATGTGTATGTATATGTATGTATATCTATATATGTGTATGTATATGTATGTGTATGTATGTATACATATAGATATATAACTTTTCTAATCTTAAAGCACTACATAAATTATAACTATAACATTATTTTTGCTATTTCCTCTTCATTTCCAGGTTGCAAGAACTACAATTTGCCTTCCTAACTCTAGTCATGAACCTAGGTTTGTTTTGTTATCTCCTTGAAACTTAGCTAAGAAAAAAACTTCCTTGTCCAGCTTCCAGCAATTTTTGCTTCTCTCCAGTTTCATGGGGCCCAGGTTAAAGTTATGTTTCTTGCTTTTCTGGAGATTTTGATGGTCTTAGCTTTAGCCTTGAAAGTTTTCTCTGTCTTACTCTTGGGGTACCTTCTCCCCATTAGAGATAACATTATAGACACCCCATAGATGAGCATCCATCCCAAGCCCAGAAGCTTCTTCTAACTACCTCCCTGCTCTCAGATAGACAGAATCACAGGTTTGGAGGGAACCTCTGAGGCCATCTGGATCATGCATAAGCATGTAAGAATAACCCTCTGCAACACACTCAACAAGTGGTCAACCAGCATTTGCTGATTCTTTCAGAGAGAGGGAGCACATAACCTCTCAGAGCGTAACTCATTGTTCAGAGGTTTTTCTTTAGGTTAAATTAGCCTCAGCGCAGCTTTCATTCATTTACCTATCATACAGTCTTGGATCAAGCATAAAAAAAAAATCTGGTCCGTTTTCAATGTGTTCAATGTTGGAGTCAGAAAGAATTGGCTTTGATCCATGCTTGTTTTGTGATCCTGGCTTTCCCTTCTCAGCACCCATAGCAAACTCTCTAAGGCTTAACATTACAAATCACATGACAATCTGCATTGGTAAAGGAAACTTCCTCACTGAGAGTTCTCTATACCAATTAAATCACAGATCTTGTCTTTAAAAAGTAACAGTGATACTTATTCCAAATTCCTCACATGGGCATTGTAAGGAGAGTCCTTGGTGAGCCTTAAAGTGCTTAAAGTGTTTTTGTTGCTATAATCATTGTCATCATCATCATCACCATCATCATCAACCTCTACTGTATCTTCAATCCATAACTCTTGCTAGGAAGACAAAGGTAGAAAATAATAGGAAACAAGAGAAGAGATTCTAATCTGTTCCAACATCTCTCAAAAAGCTACTCACTTTCCAACAATTTATCAAAAGTGCTCCATTTCCATTAAGCAAACTCCCGTTTGAAAATCAGAGTCTTGGAAGTCTGAGGCTTGTTTCCAAGGTGATTCTAGGATCCCTCATGGTATACGGCATGACTCAGCAGATGCTCCTAGAAATGGCCTGAAGTCTAGCAATTGCAGCAAGATAGCAAGCCATGAGATCACCGAGGAATGAGGTTGCCAATTCATCTTAAATATGCTTCATAAGAAGTTAGAGTAGTAACCTAAAGCACTTCGGTCTGGAAGAAGGTCTACTTGTTTTTCAGAAAGGTTAGTAATGCAAATTCACTTTAGAGCTACAAACCTAAACTTTGCTTTTAATTAGGCACTGAGTAATGGACAGCTGCTAATTTTGCAGGTTCTGTTCTGAAGGACTGCAGTCCTATCACAGGGCCCCCCATTTGTCAGTTTAGTTGAATTCCACCATGTAAGAAGAGTCCAATTAAGGCTGCATAAAAATAGAAATGCCTTCAAACAAATTCATTGTCTCCAGAGAAAAAAGGGAAAGTGCAGGGTAAGAGCAAGATTTGTTCAAATAATTTTCTTTTTCATCTCCTTCTACCTACTTTTAATATTTACTTAAAAAGGGATTTGAAAAATCTTATTTAAAATATTTTTGGTCAATGAGGCCACTGGAACATCTTCTTTTGGTGTTAATGGTAGAGAATTCTCTCTCTCTTATTTATGATTTAGATATAATAAATATTCAACTGGTGCTCAGGCTTTTAAAAATCTTGTTTTAATGATATCTTTTGGCACAGTTTGAGGGACCTGGAATCAGGAAGCTCTGAGCTTAAATGTGACCCTAGGCACTTACTAGCTATGTGACCTTGGCCAAATCATTTAACTTCTCTCTACCTCAGTTTCTTCATCTATGTGCTGTTGTTATTCAGTTGTCTTTCAGTCATGTCCAACTCTCCATGACCCCATTTGGGGTTTTCTTGGCAAAGATACTGGAGTGGTTTACAATTTCCTTCTCCAGTTCATTTTATAGATGAAGAACTGAGGAAACCAGTGTTAAGTGACTTGCCTAGGGTCACACAGCTGGTAAGTGTCTGAGGCTGAAGATGAGTCTTTGTGATTCCAAGCTTGGCACTTTACCCACTTCACCACCTAGCTGCCCTGAAAGAAGATCTGTGCTCCTCATAGGGCCTTCTGAGTGATAGGTGGAGACACTCACCACTATGTTAAGGAGGAAGTCCTTCATGGTGACTGATATATAATAAATATTGGTTGAACAGAAGGAATGGAATGGAGTGGATTAGAGTGTATTGGAGGGATCAGTGAGTACTGTTGGTGCTAAACTCAGCAAAATCAAGTTAGAAAAGTGAATCTTGGTAAGGGGAAGCTGGTAAGATTGGGGAGACATTCAAAAACTAAGGAAAAATGACACAGATTAGTTAAGGCCTTTGCTTATCTGCCATATTAATACCTTCCATAAAAATGGGCCATCAAACTTTGCCCATAGTAAATTGAAGAGACCACTAGACCAGGACTCTGGAGACTGACATTTATCTTAATCTGAGCTCTAACAACTATTAGCTGCATGAATTTGAATAAATCAAGCAATGAGTAATCACCTGGAGATTTCTGTTAAGCACTGTGCTGAGTGCTGAGGGCAGGGCAGATAGAGACAACTACCACATGGGGTCTTTCCTCTTAAGGAATTCAGCATTTCCTTGGGGAGGCAAGATTAACACGAAAGGAAATAAAAAGGGAACAATCAAAGTCAGTATATAATCAGGTCTTAAGGCTTGTGGCAGCAGCGAAAAGCAAAAGCAATGAGTGGATTGGAGGAGCACGCTATAACATGATGCCTGTGTGACTTTGGACAAATCATTTAATTTATTTGACCTCTATCTCCTTTCCCAGATTTAAACACTAGATCTTCTATATATTTGTGACTTATATGACATTGGGCAAATGACTTCTCTCCCCCTTGGGACTATTCAGCTGTTAAATGAGAAAGAATTAGCTTCTATGATTAAAATGGAAAAAAGGGGGGCAACCTAATTCTTCATTTTGTAGAGGGGCTCATTCCCCACATGCTTGTTCTTGCCTTCTAAAATTCCAAATCATGCTATCTCAACTGAGAACTTCCCTCAGCTCCTGGAGTCCCTTCACCTTAGAACATCCAACCATCTCCATGCCCCTCTCAATATGGAATATCCCTTTGTAAGGCCTGACCCCTTCTCCCCTTGATGAGCTTCTCCCGGAGCCTCTATTTTGTGGAGAAGCCAAGGGTAGCTTTCATTCCTCTCTCCAGTTTCTGGATTTACAGGTGCTTTATAGTATGTTGTCTTCTCTCATTAGAATGTAAGCCCCTTGAGGGCAAGGACTCTGTTTGACTTATATTTGTATGCCCAGAACTTGGTTCAGTGTCTGGCACATAGTAAGTGCTTAATAAATGCCTGCTGCCTGCCTGCCCAACCTCTCATTTATTAGGAAGAACAAGGCCAAGCTGGATAATGTCCAGAGTATGTCAATCAAAAAGAGAACTCGATCACCAAGTACAATGACAGTACTAGCAGTAACAATAGCTTACATTTATGTGCTATTTTAAAGCGTGCAAAATACTTTAAAACATATATAAATATATACAGAATGGGGTAGCCAGGGGCACAGTTGTTAGACTCATCTTCCTGAGTACAAATCTGGTCTCAGACACTTACTAGCTGTGTGACCCTGGGTAAGTCATTTAACCCTATTTGCATTGTTTACCTCATCTGTAAAATGAGTTGGAGAAGGAAATGGCAAACCACTCTAGTATCTTTGCAAATAAAACTCCAAATGGGGTCATGAGGAATCAGATACAACTCAATAACAAAAACAATATACAGAATATATGAAAGATGAATAGAAGGTAACTGTATTCATTAATACAATCCCATTGAAAGGGAGGTCATTAACATCGAAGCCAGAAAGGCTTCATTTGTAAGATGACATTTGAGCTGAGTCTTGGAGGAACTCAGAGATGCTAAGAGGTGGAAATGAGGAGGATGAACACTCAAGGCACGGAGGGCAGTAGTGGAAAGGTATGGATATGGGAGCTGGATTGTCACATGTGAGAAATAGTAAATAGGGCAGGATGACTGAATTGTACAGTATGTAGTGTGGAACAACAAATAAGAAAAGTGGAAAGATATGCAGGGGTGGTGAAAAGTTTTAAATTCCAGAGGAGAGTCACAGCTTGAGCACAGTGGGTAGTTAATAAATGATCGTTGCTGCTGTTGATACTATGTAGTTGAAAATACTGGGGATGTCAGCCTGTAGCTCAGGGGTACAGTGTGATTCACTGTATTATTATGTCCTCTCTCCTGTGCTTACTTCCTTTTCCCTTCTCAAGGCTACTCTTTCCAAATACACATTAAAAACATTTAGAAAAGGGACAATCCCAAAGCAAATCCTGCAAATGAGTTGCATTTCCATTATCTCACCAAGTGTTTTACTCCAAGAAATCCTCAAATTTCTTTAATTGGGGTTAGTGTCATTCAACCTGGACTGAAGGATTCCTTTGAATGCTCACTGAAAGAAAGGATTGCTATGCAAATGAATACACAAAACACGACCAGGGTGGGAGTGAATGGACTGTTTGAAGAGCAAGCTCCTGCCTTCAACTACATGCCACTGGGGAATATGCTAACCTGAATGATCTATAACTTATTCCTTAGAGTCAATCATTTTTTTTCTCACTTGGCCCTCAGGTGGAGCTTCTGGATGTCTGGGAAGTAACTACCCCACATTTCTGGGCAAGTATTTGATCCTTCGGTCTTTTCATTCATTTGAACTGCCTGTCTTCCCATCCCTACCCGACTTTCTCACGATGGTCTGAATTAGTAAAAGTTATAGCCTTCCTGAGAGGAAAATACATAGGCACTAAGGTCAGACAAGAAAGTTCGAATGGATGATTGGTTAGGTTGCTTCCAGAAGTGAGAAGCTATGACTCTGCTTTCTGTAATGTTTATGCAACAGACAAACAAAAACCATGATATAATCGAACTATCACTGATTTGAGAGCAATATAAAACTCAGGCTCAAATTCTGATCCTACCACTTGCTACTGATGGAGTGATGGCATCTGGACCCCTAAAAGGAAAATACCATGTCTTTGAAAGCAACACAGCCTGAATTTTCCTATACATTTTATCAGCCCAGATCAGTGGTTCCTCTGCCCTAGGCAACTGGCCAACCCCAGCCCACTTAGATCTCTTAATTCCTTACTTGCCATTCCTTGTACTGTGGTTCTTGGCCCACCCCAAACTACTTGCATATACCAACCATTCCTTAATCCTATCTGATCCTTTTTTTTTCTGGTATATAAGCATCAGTTTCACCCCCATTAAGTTGCAGATTCACTAGGAATTCTACCCTTTCTATTGGCATTATAATGAATCTTGTCACTTGACTGGAAGAAGGTTTAAGTGCATACATTCTTTCCAGGCAGATGCTGCCCTGTACCCTGGCATTTGAGGGTTCCCAGCAACTCCAAACCGCATCACTACCTGTGCTTTCCATCCTTAGTTTCCTCACCTGTAAAATGAGAAAAATTGGACTAGAAGATTGTTATATCCAAATTGTATAATAGTAATAATAACTCTTGTCCAAATAACACAAAATGCTTTCCTTGCGGTAATCCTATGAGAGAGGCAGGATAAATATTTTTATCCCTATTTTATAGAGGAGGAAATGGGAAGGGAGAGTCAGAGATGTTTAGTAACTTGTGTAAGGTCACACAAGTAGCCAATGTCTGGGATGAGGTTCAAGTCCACATCACTTAGCTCTAATGGCTATCTCACAATGTTTTCTCAAATCCTGTGATCCTTGGATCCCTTGATCTTTTCTCAGCAACCATATTAAAGGTATGCATATTAACTGTTGGAAGAAAGTTAAATCAATTCAATGGCATTTGTTAAGGAAGGTGAAAGTCAGTGCAATGTAGGATTAAGATAGCCATCAGGAGCCTGAAGGACTGATGTGAAGCTTCTTTCTCTGCAGTCATGTGGAGAAGAATCTCCTTTCTGTAAGAAGGAGAATGACCAGAAATTGTTTGAAGATTAAGAGGACATTTTAGACCCAACTTTAAATGAATAGGAGGTTACAGTTGCTCATTGTCACTGAGCAAGACACACTCTCCAGTTCCATTCTCCTTGTTTTTATCTTGAAATCATATTTATTTCCAAATCTATTCCTCCTCATCTCCTCCAGTGAACCTTCTCTTGTAATTTATCTCACATATTCTGGTTGGTATATCATGTCTCTCCCATTAGAATGTGAGTTCTTTGAGGGTACTGCTTTTACCTTTCTTTATATCTCTCAGTGTCTGGCACACAGAAAATGCTTAATAAATGTTTGTTGATTGGTTGAAAAATAGCACGTAATTCCTAGACAACTGGAGGAGTGAAATATGTAGGCTGATTAACCCACATCGCATTTAACTTTCTTCCTCTGGCCCCCAACTTTTGTCCTCATTACCACATTTGAGTTTAGATAGGACTATAACTCCTAAGTGGGAGCATTTGAGGAGGTATTAGAATTCAATCTGACAATCACTTTACTTACTAAGCCAAGGTTAAGTATTTTCCTAGGTGTTGGGGATGTAAAGACAGAAACAACAGATTATTGTTGCTTTAAAGGAATTTGTATTCTACTGAATGATATCATAAGCATACAGAAATGAATTCATGATAGTTTGAGGAGGAAGAGAGTACTAAGGACATTTGCAATTAGAAATGACCTCAGGTAGCACCTGAGCAGAGTCTTAAAGGAAAGTGATAATTTGAAGACGTGGAAGTGAATAGGGAATGCATCCAAGCAGGCTGACATCCTGGGAAAAGATACAAAGGCAAGAAATAGAATCCTGAGTTGAGAAGGAGTATATCAGTTTGGCTAGATTGTGGAATATGTGAAGATGAGAAATATTAACCAAGTCTAGAAAGCCAAGTCAGAACTAGATTGTGAAAATCCTTGCATTCATAGGGGAAAATGGGAATAATCATGAATTATAATATTACTTCATATTTTTAAAGCCCTTAGGGCTCTCTTCTCTGTTGTCCTCTGAAATGTGTTGTGTAGAGATAATTTTCAAACTACTTTATAAAAATATTTGTAGAACTTGCTTTGAATGACATGAGATGTGAAAAATAGTTCAAATGATTTGAAAGTTTCTGAATCAAAAATAATGAAGCAGACATGCCTTGATGATCAAAGTTATCAGAATTAATGAGAATTTTAGAGAATTTTTCTTCTTTCCATATTTCTGGCCAGGTGGGAGGGCAGAATTGGAGCCATATGAATGCTCATGGTGTCCTTTCATTGGATGTCTAATATATTGACATGAATTTTTGCTTTCCATAATTTTTTACAGAATCATAAGATCTCAGCATTAGAAGGGATTCCAGGAACTATCCAATGGATCATATAATTACTAGGAAAATTATCTGTAACATATACAACAAATGGTCTGCCTGCCTTCACTTGAAGACTTCTGTCAATGGGAATTCTCTATTTTTGTGAGGTAACCCATTCTAGTTTTGAACAACTTGAAATTTAAGAAAAATATTTTTTTTTCCTTTATACAGAACTATGTCTATCTTCTGGGTCCAAGTGGAACCAGTATAATCCCTTCTATAAGACTCATCCTTCAAATACTTGAAAAGAGATATTTTTGAATGAACTTGTTGAAATGTGGTAGTTAAAAATTAGCTTAATATTTGAGACATGTGCTGGATTGTGCCAGGGTGGAATACAGCAGAACTCACATTTCCCCAATGATGCCAAAGATCTTGTTAGCTTTTTTGAGCTGACATGCCTTGCACTGATGGCTCATATTAAGCTTGTAGTCCAAGAAAAAACCAATATACATTTCCTACAAATTGCTGCAAGCCATGCTTCTCCAATCTTATGCTTATGAAGGTGGTATTTTGAACCCAAGTGTATCTTGGGGTTTACTCTGTATCTTATTTCTTTCAAATTTCATTTGATCAGGTACGTTCTATCCTTCTAGCCTGTAGAGATGTTTTAGGACTTTAACTTTATCATCCAATGTACTCACTGTCCCTTATAGCCATGTGCCACATGGGCATCTACATCCAAGTCATTGATAAAAAATGTTTAAAAACAGTGAAAGCCAGATCCATAGCTTACTCCACGAGACACTCCTTTCTGAGTTGCTGTTGAGCTATGAAAACGATGAATGGCTCTTTAGTTCTAGTCATTCAGCCAATGCCAACATCTAGGTAATTGTCTAGGTCAGTGTTTAGCTTACATATTTTGCATTTTGTCCATTAAAAGTCAGCTTTTTTTAGTCAAATATATTGTGGGTATCTGTTCAAACTACGGCATCACCTGATCTACATTCAACTTTTCAGTTACCAAAGATATTTCCACGTGTGTGGCTTGTTTTTCCTTTACTTTTTCCAAGTTGCATCAATCAGAATTTGACAAGTGTATGAAATGATGAATAATTAGCTGGTATAATGGATTCAGGGAAGCAATTTGTCTTTTGGCAGCCAGAAATTTGAAAAATTAATCAGTGTTTAGCAAGCCTTTCCAATGTTTTTATCCTTAAAAGAGGAAACAAAGTTAGTTTCTGTTTTGAATGTGCTCTATGCCTATATACTGAATAGGAGAGTAATTGTAGTTGAAAATAAAGTAAATTGATTTAGTTGGTTTGCTAAACTTTCTACACTATTTATGTGGTTCAGTATCACTTAATCAGGGCTTGGTTGGAAGAAAAAGAGAATGAATAAATGGATGAATGAAAAAACCCATAATGTGTCAAGTTCTATGCTACGTTCTAGGAATACAAATCCCAAAATGGGACATTTCTGTACTCAAGAAACTTACATAAGTTCTAATAGGCTAAGATGACAATATAGGAATGATGACCAGAGAATGGAGTTTTGACCTGGGAAGTTACAGAAATGGTGAATGGAGCATATGGCCATTGATTTTTATAGCCTGAAAACTGACCTTAATTTTTATTTGACAGATTCTTAAGAGAATCTAATAATTTTTTAAGAACATGCTTAATCTTTTGAAATAGAAATTAGTCATGTTTTCTTACTCCCCCCCAAAAAGATAATTTCTTGTCAGTAGATTCAGAGGTAGAATCTTAAGTACAGGTGTGACTATAGCATAATCCTGCCCAAATATCATCAGTGGCTCCCTGCTACCTGCAGAAAAAAATACAAATTCCTCAACCAATGAATCAGATTACATTCTCCTTTCCCAGTCTTAGTATATGTTATTAACCTTCTTGCCCTCTGTGTTCTAAGTACACTAGAGACTATTAACCATTCTCTCTCTTTCCCTCTCTCTCTTTCTCTCTCTCTCTCCCTCTCTCTCTTTCTTTCTCACGCTCTTCCTTTCTCCCTCCCTACGCACACACACACACAGCTACCTCCTCCATTGACTTGGAATGTCATTTAAGGGCATTTAAGGGAATGTTGGCTTTTGTCTTTGTCTCTCTAGACCTTTACATAATACTTAACACATAGTAAGTTTGCCTACTAAATATTGGATTGATCCAAATCTTGTGTTATCAATATATAGATATACATGGTTTTTTTTTCATTTCTGTATACTCAGCACCTACCACAGTGCCTGATACATATAATATGTGCTTAATAATAATAATAATAATAATAACCATAATAATAATGACAACTGACAGTTACAGAATATTTTAAGATTTGCAAAGCCCTTTGCATTATCTCATTGATATTATTTTTATCTCTTGATTAATAATTACTTGTATATTGAGGGGCTCCATGAATCATCAGTCTGCCTGGGTAGAATGATTCATGTATTCACAGGGGTTCTTAGATTTGAAAATTGATGCTAACCTTCTTTTAGAAAGACTGCTGTCCTTCCTCAGTGGTTCCCCCCCTACCCTTCACCCCCACCCCCAGCCTAATTTTTAGCCAGCCATTCCCTGGAGAGCCGATATCAAAGCCAACTTGGGGTATTTCAAACCAGCAGATTCTCAAGGCTCCTTCTCAGTCTGCAAATGTTCAAGCAGCTGGTTTTGCCCCTCAGGCATTACATAAGTTCTGCCTCTGCTTCATATTCCCCATTATGGGGTTTTGTGAGAAGTTATGCCTGGGGGAAAATGTTGAGTAGAATTCACTTAGGTGAGTGTTTGTGTTCCATTTGCCTAGGTGTCCCTGTGTTGCTTGTCTTAGGGTGTATTTGGGAGTGGGTGGGGGCAGTAAGTGCCAGTGGAGACAGAACAGAGAGAGTAGAGAAATGGCTCTTTCAGGATAATTTGCAAATTTGGTGGATCAGGTGATTTAAAAAAAGTTATAACACCATCATGTACTCATTAAAAGCCCAAATTTACGTCACACTTTGTCTTGCAGAACACTTTAAATAAGTTAGCTAGATACATGTCTGTGTTTACACGAAAATTTGAAAAAAGGGAAAGAAGAGAATGAACTTTTCAGTTCCTGCAAAGCTGCAGATATTAACTGCCTAGGTAAGTGCAAAGAAGAGGAGAGAGGAAGTCAGACAAGGGGCAAGATACCATGAAACCTGCCTCAAGGTCAAGGCTACAAAAAATGAGCTGGGGGACTCACAGCCACATCAGTGTCCTGATGACTCCTAGGATTACTGTCAAGTCCGCTGGGGCCCTTCTTGAAGTGGCCTGTCAGGATTCCTTGGTGTGGGGCTGTATTTGAGATAAAAAGTAATGTTTATATAATAACCAAGTGCCTCTGGCACTTTCCAGTGATAAATCCCTGCGGGGGTGGGAGAGGTAATAGTGTCAAGGATTGCTTCATTTGTTGATGCTACTTTCCATTATAATGAAAGGGAAAGTCTTCCCCAGAGATTTCTCTGATACTGGTTGAGTCAACAAAGCCTGTGTTCAGATCTTCTCAGAATTGTAGAGATCAGAGAAGGCCAAGTCTGGCCAGTGGTTTGTTCCACTGCACAGGGCCAGACCAAATTAAATTTGAAAAATAAAATGAAGACATTGCTAACATTACCTTTTAATCAGGCATTTATTGCTATGTTTTTGGAACTGTGCTAGCCATATGAAACAAAAAAAGGTTAAAAAAAAAGGAAAACAACATGTACCCAGATAAGCAAATAAAAATTAATTTGGGGCTAGGATAATGATGATGATAATGATGATGATAATGATGATGATACACAAGGTATTGTGGTAAGCACTTTACAAATAGTTTATCCACATTAAGAAATCAAAAGAGGAAAAAGAAAAAGAATGCCAATGTGTTTACTACTTTGGGTTCTTCTAGTCAAAATGTATTGATAACCAGATGTTGTCATATGTAACAAGTCTGAACAGTTAGTACTGTTATTATCCATATTATCCATATCCATATCCAGATTAAGTGACTTACTCAGCTTGTTAAGTGTCCTAGGACTGATTACAGGCCTAGCACTCTGTCCACTGCACAGCCTAGCAGTTGTTTAGCAACTGGAAAGATCAGGAAAGGCTTCATGGAGGAGGTAGTACTTAAAGACAGCCTTGAAAGAAGCTAAGGACTCTAAGAAGCAGAGGTGAGCTTATCCTCTGAAGAAGCTTGGTAATGCAGTGGGTAAAAGCAGCAGACCTGGACTTGGGGAGATCTGAGTTCAAGTCCTACCTCTAAAATTCACTAGCTCCGAGAGTGTAGGGAAGTCACAACCTTTCTCAACCTTGGCTTCCTCATCTGTAAAATGCAGCTAATGATAGTACCTACCTCATAGAGCTACTGTGAAGATTGAATGTGCCAACAGATATAAAGTGCTTTATAAATCATAAAGCACCATATGCTATTTATAGTGTTATGGCAAATGTGGGAAACAAATTTTCCAAAGGCTTGGGCAAGTGCAGAACAAGTTTTCCTAGGACAGAGAATGTGAAAAGGAAGGTGATGGGCCCTAAGTCTGGAAAAGCTGGCTGGAAGTAGACCATGAAGGGCTTTCGTGGTAGAAGCATTTGCCATGGTTTGTGAGGCTCATGTGAGATCTCATATGTAAAATCCTTTGCTAATTTTAAAGTACTAGAACATTTGAGTTCTTTCTCATTCCATTATTCTGCAGGGTTCTGTTAAGTGTTTAATCAAGGCTTCAGTCTATTAGTTGCACAGAATTGCCATGCCCATGTTCTCCAAAGTGAAGTATGTACAAATGGACATGCTTATGAAAGGGTATACATGTGTAAGATTAGAAATCTCCTCTCTTCCCAGTGCCTTTGCTCTGTGGTCCCCTACAGTTCAAATGCACTCTCCTTAAATCCCTCATTTCCTTCAAAGTACAACTCAGATGTGCCTTTTTCCTCAGCTATTCCTTCATTCCTTCTTTTATGTATAAATGTTCTCTCTCCATGTGTGTTTCTGGCTCTCTGTCTCTGTTTCAGTCTCTCTTTTTCCTTTCTCTCTCTGTCTCTGTCTCTGTCTCTCTCTCTCTGTCTGTCTGTCTCTGTCTCTATCTCTGTTTTTCTGTGTGTGTGTGTGTTTGTGTGTGTGTTTTGTGTGTCTCTGCCTATCTGTCTCAGTCTCTGTCTCTCTGTCTTGGTCTCTGTCTCTCTGTTTCCGTCTCTGTCACTCTCATGGTCTCTGTTTTTGTCTCTGTCTCTCTGTCTCTCTCTTTCTCTCTGTCTCTCTCTTTCTCTCTGTCTCTCTCTCTATCTCTGTCTCTGTCTCTCTCTGTCTATGTCTGTCTGTCTTTGTCTCTATCTCTGCTTTTCTATGTGTGTGTGTGTGTCTGTCTGTCTGTGCCTATCTGTCTGTTTTGGTCTCTGTCTCTCCATCTCAGTCTCTCTCCCTCCCCCTGTCTCTCTTTCTCTGCTGGACTGTAAGCTAAGGAAGGGCAGAGACTATTTCATTTTCATCATCTCATCCCCACAGCTATACATACAGTTTAATCTTTATTGAATCAAATGGAATTGAATCTTTTTTGCTCAAAATTATCATTCTCTTTCCTAAAATGGCCTTCAGAATGGATCAGAGAAAACTCATCACTGGCTCATCAACATACCACAGCCAGCTCACACTTGGAGAAGTGACACATCATCTTTAAAAAGTAATTTCCCTTCGATCTGGAGTTCCAACCCTTGTTGAGTAGGTGACTGATTCTCCATACTGCCAGAGTTTTCAGCCACATGCCCTTTTCGAGCCTTTATCATTTCTGATGGCATTTATCTTTGCTTGGATTTTGCTCAGATATTGATTTCCCACTTCACTCTAGTTTCTTCAAGCAGAACTACTAATTACAGATCATTCTTTTCCAAAGCAAGCAACACAGGGTTTTTACTGATAACAATACAATTTAATTTGATAAATGTGGAACATATTTCTTTTTGATCTAGCAGGGACTCCATTTGAATAAGTAGGGAATACATTTCATTACTGAGCGAGGAGGTCGTGATCTAGAGAAAAAGAAAGCTCAGAAAGCTCAATGAACTGAGTTCAAATAAATTACATACCCATACACACACACACACACACACACACACACACATATATATATATATATATATATATATATATTATGTGCTATGTTATACATTTCTACTGTTTAATCATCTAAGCAACTGTTAACAAGTTATATGTGTGTAGCACATTATGGTCCTGGCTTCTCCTGATCAAGCACATCTTGCATATCCCTGCCAGAACTATCATCCTGAAATATCATTTTTATCACAATGCTCTCATCCTCAAGAGCCTGAGATTCTCACAGTGAATATAGGGTCAATGTGGTAATGGAAAAGTCATTAGGTTCAGAGCACCTGAGTATCCATACTGGCTCTCTCTGACTTTGAGAAGCATTTTGCTTTGGGGACCTCAGTTTCCTTAATCGTAAAGTGAAGTGATTATACATATACTCTCTAAATGGTCCTCCAGCTATAACTGAAATCTGAATCCTCAGCCTGGCATTCAAGGTCACCTATCAACTGACTCCATCATATCTACCTAACTTCATTTAAGATGTCTTAGTTTCATGTTCATTTGCATGCAAATATGTTTCCCCCATGCCATGAATTTAACTTCTTCAGTTTCTCTTGGACCATCTTTTCTTTTGTGCAGCCCCTTCTTCTGACTTAGAAACAATTTATACCTTTTCAATAAGTATGGTCTCATGGCTAGGGGAACTCATGTATATGGATTGAAACCACCATCAGCTGCCTAAGTATGTCTATGGGTTTTGAAGGCTAGACTTAGAGATGCTCGAGAAGAGTACAAGCACAATTTTCAACAATATGCAGAAATAATTCAGTACTCTTTGGGGGCCAATGGCCCAGTATCCATTTCTAAGTCTATACATCCTTGCCTACATTGCTGTATCAAAGGAAATGTGAAATCTTTCAAACCTTTGTTGGCTTGGTGTTTTTTTTTTTTTGTTTTCCCCAGAGATCTTGAAGACCCTCAGAGATGTGGACCTTTTGACTTGTATTATTTGGTGGAGTTCTGATTGAGGCAGTTAGGTAGCACAGTGGATAGTGTGCCAGTCCTGGAATTAGAAAGATTCATCTTTTGAGTTCAAATGTGGCCTCAGCTGCTTACTAGATGAGTGGCCCTAAGCAAGTCACTTAGCCCTGTTTGCCTCAGTTTCCTCATCTGAAGAAGGAAATGGCAAACTACTCTGGTATCTTTTTCCAAGAACCACCCCCATCCCCCACCAAAGAGTCAGCAAGAGTCAGACATAACAGAAAATGAACACAAACAGATCTCCTGATCAAGTGAGTACCTCCCCAATTTAAATGATAGCCTCAGGCTGTTCAGAGGAAGACATCTCCAGCTCTATCTTATATTACTCCCTGACACTGGTCCATGCCCATCTCCTATGTATTTAATTCCCGCCCACACACACCTTTTCCTCTTCTACAGAATTGGCTTAAATGGCATTTTAATTTGGCTTTTAAATGGAGCTGCATTTTTGTATGTGTTGTTTACATTTTTCCAGGACCCAAATGTAGAGGGGAAAAGTCATGAAATAATTACTAGGGAGCTTTCACTATGAAATTTATCTTCTGTAATCAAACTTTTAAATTCCTTCAGCTGTAAAGCATACATTCTGTTTTATTTATTTTTTTGTTTTGTTTTGTTTTTCCAGCCAGAAAAGCCTGTGGAAAACCAACTCTTTCATCTTTGATGATACAAACTCCACTTTCAAGGCTTACCACAAGGACTTGCTCCTGTGGCTCCCCTGATGAATCTAATCCTATGATGACCTTCTCTCTGATTTAGAATGCCCTCAGCCCTTCTAGACAGAGTTTGTACTTCACGGTCTTTCATTTTTTTTAATGTTGCCTGGTGGTGGTGCTTTAGCTGGCATGTGTGTAAATCTTGTCTCATAATTAGATTTCAAAATCTGAGTGAACAGGGTCCAAGCCTGTTATTTCTTTTTATCTTGTATAGTACCTGGCATAGTCCTATGCATACAACAGAAGCTTAATAAATGCCTGGAGAACAAATACTATCATTGTTTTTTATTTCTTCATGACTATGTGTCTATAGGTGTATTTTATATACATATACAATATATAAGTATACATATATAAAATAAATATCTTTATACATTTACTTATTTCATATGGTTCAGCATTTTGTCACAGATTTGATGAAAAATATTTAAGACTACATATAGATGACTAAGAACATATATATATATATATGCACATATACATGTATATGCTGATTTAATAAATATTTCCTCCATTGATACAGATCAGCAATTCTTCTGTAACTTGTAGTCATAGAGAGTTGCTTAAAGTACTGAGCCATCAAATCACTTGTCCAGGACAGCCATATGCATCAGGGTAAGACTCAAACCCAGGTCTTCCTGATTAAAGGTTGGTTCTCAACTGGAGGCACCACTATATTGTATCAGTATTCTATCTCTTCTTAAGAACAAAAGCAAAACCAAAAACATACTTTTAACTGTGCAAGTCTGTCACTTAAATCTGAAAGGCAATTTCATGTTGTAATGGATAAGAGTGAAGGCAGCTTTGAAAGCCAGGCATAATCTGGCAAGCAATTTTATTTTACTAATCCAAGACTAGCTATGATCCTGTTGGGTGACACTGTCACAAATCTTAGCATCTTCCAAAGGGCAGTAGAGCTGACCTCATTCATCCCTAGGAAAGGAAGCCTGTCACTCAGAGAAGGAGACTATAAAAATAGTCCATTACAAAACATTCCTGCTGATGCCCACCCATCATGGACAAAGACTTCCTAGGACTTTGGTTTACAATGATCTCATTGTGGTCGCCATGTGTATGGTTACATGGGACTATGGGATACCTGCAAAATCTTGTAGTAAGTTGCTTTGAGAGACACAAGGCAGGGTGGCTCTGTTTTAATGACTGTATATAGATCCCGAGGTAGCTCTGGGAACAACATGATACAGAAGAACTAAGATCTTCAGGGTTGAGCAATCAAAGTTAATTGTGCCCCATAGCAGTAATTCAGCCAGAATGGAAATGGCTCCATATATAGAGAAAGGCCAGATATATTGATATTTATGAGTACATCCATGTTTGGGAGGAATAGGATGCTTTCTCTCTCCAGTCACTGCTGTCTTCCACCCTTCCCTCCCTAATTCCCAAATGAAGTCTTGCTCTTTTAGGCATTCATTAATGATCTCCTTTAAAACTAGCCACCACTTATGATTTGTGCCAGCATTAGTCCTGCAAGAGGTACCACCTTGCCAGGAGTAATCTTTTCATCAGGAATTAAGAGACTCTTCATCTGACAGGCAAAAGGTCCTCATCAGATTTTCTTCAGCTCTAAAGAAAGTAATAATATGTTGAGGCAAAACAAAACAAAACAAAAAAACCCTATCATGCACATTTTGCAATAGATAGGTCACAGCTGAGGGAACTGAAGGGTTTCATCATAGAAGATAAGATCAAAAATTAGGATTACAGAATATGAGTTCCTTTTTCTTTCTTCCCCACTTTCCAAAAACCCCACCACCTTTTTAGATAAATGGAAAAAGCTCCCAGAGAACATGCCATCTAAATAAAAAAAAATAAAACAGGGTTCAAACTTTTGATACAAATTCAGTGGCCCATGGCAGGTCATAGAAGGAAATAGCTGGATTAAGTTGGTAAGAAACAAATCTATGGGAGTCATAATTTTACCTTATTGGTTTGTTCACTTCAACATTCAGGCATGAGCTAACATTTGACAGAGTTTTAGTGAAATCTATGCTCCCTCTTTTCCTTTCTATACACATAACCCTTGCTTTTATATCTGTGGCTCATGGAATCAGAGAATTGGAGCTAAAAAGAACTTTAGAGGACATCTAGTTTGACACTTAAATTTTACAGAAGAACAAACTGACACAGAGTGATTAAGTCTGCACCCAAAGTCATGAAATAAGTGACCTGGCCAGGATTTAAATGAACATCCATTAATGAGGTTACTGAAATACTCTAAGACAAATAACATATAAGTATAAGGATTGGACCTGTGATTAGATTGATACAGGGAAGTTCCAGTTGAGGAAATTCCCTCTACCCACACAGATCTGTGCCTTTGCAATTTATGGTTTTAGCATTGCCTAGAACCCTGATTGATTAAGAGACTTGCCTAAGGTCATGTAGCAAGTGTGTGTTCAAAGATGGGATGTGAACCCAGGTCGTCTTGGTTCAGAGACCAGCTCTCTATTCTCTATATCATGTTGTCTCTTTTGTTAATTAGAATACTACAATAAAGTATAACATGCGTAGGTGGCTCAGGAGGGAGGTAACAGAGAATAATCCTTCCTCTTCTTTAGCATGATATGAAGGAAGTCTTCCCTAAAGCTGCACGTGATTTTCATGTCAATGACTGCATTTCATTTGGACATTACATTTTGCAAGCAATTCTTTAGTATTTGTTGTATTCTTCACATATAGGACCACAGATTTGGCTCTAAAAGAAGTCTTAGAGGTCATCTGGTCCAAGCACTTCATTTTACAGCCTGAGGGTGACTAACCCAAGGTTGCATAGAACATAAATAGCAAAGCCAGGACCTGGACCGAAGTCCTCATGTAAGTTCCATGCTTTTCTTGTGAGATGCTAAAGTACAATTCCAAATCTGTTGGCTGATTCATCCAGATCACAGAACATTTAAGATGTAAAGAACCACAATGATTATCTAGTTCAACTTTCCCTTTTACAGATGAGTAAAGTGATATCCAGTGAGGAAAAAATGACCTACCTACAGTCACCATGAGAGTAAATGGCAGAGTTGGAATTTAGTCCCATTTCTTCTGCCTCAAGGTACAGTCTTCTTTTCATTACATGACACAGTGTCCTGATATTGAGTCCTCATAAGTCTTAAATGCTTAACCATTACAGTTTAAGCTTCTTCACAAAAATTTAAGAATTGTGTTGGATGGGAGACAGGGTATATGTAAAGGAGAGAACACTTGGATTGTAGTTAGTAGACCTGGGTTCTATTCCCAACTCTGTCACTAATTAACTGTTTGACCCTGCGTAAGTCACTTATCTGTCTCTGATTCAGTTTCCTCACCTGTAAAATTGGGATAATAATACTTTTCTTCCTTTCTTTGAGAATTTTTGTAAGGAGAGCACTTTGTATATTATAAAGTGTTGTGCAAATGTGGGTTATTATTATTGTTAATAATAATTTAAGTCATTATGCTAATGGGTTACATATTATTTCTCCTTTCTACCTGTGGCAAAGAACTCAAGAGTTCAAGTCACTATTTATTGAGATCCGCTATGTGCTCAGCTCTTCTTGGTGCTGTATGAAAATCAAAGAATTTTAACATGAATTTTGGCTAGAAGGAGATGATCATTTCATTGGGAAACCATGAAAAATATGGAACAATTTGAGAACAAACTAAATGAATGTACAAGATCCTATGGTGCAAACAGTGAGGGTTATTGGAGTTTGGGGAATGGAGCTATCACTGTTACCTTCATCAGAAAAGGCTTCACAGGAGTCATTTGGGTATTGTATAAAAGAAGGTTCTCTAGTTTGTGGAAACAACCATAGGGATAGTGACTCCGTTGCAAAACCACTTGAATTTCTTTGGTTTTCATGATGCCAAAGTACAAGAACAGTGTCACCGGGCCTGGAGCCATAATTCTACTGTTGTCTTTCTGTGCATCTCTGGGCAAGTCATTTCATCTCTGGTCTTCAGCTTCCTCATCTGTAAAATAAATAAGTTGGATAAAGTGGTTGTGGTAGTCCCTTGAAATTTTCACTCTTGTGGCTCCTTTCTGCTCAAGTGACTGGTTGCCAAATCCAGTTGGCCAGATTCTCCCCTTGTTTTGATCCTGGTTGTCCACACTGCACATGCAAGCTCATTGTCAAAGAGCTCACTGTGATCATTTGTCATTCAGTTAGTCCTCTTTCCTGTGGCTTGAACAGATGGAGTTCAAGCTAACCCTGGCTGGCTGCCTCTCATTCATTTAATCACAGCACTGGTGAGGAAGTTGTTTTCACCAGTGGTACAATTTTTAAAGCAGAAGATATTGCTTTTTAAGCCTCCTACTCCCCACAAAAACCATGAGAGATGGAAAGAAAAATCGATTTCGATTTTTCTAAACTGAAGTTTCTTTAGTCTCCTTATGTTAGATTTCTGAGGACAGGTCAGTATTTGGACCTGCAAACCTAGACACATAGCCTTATACACTCCTTTTATCTCCTTGCCATAGAAATCTTTATTTCTAACAATATCCTCCTTATCTTTGCTGGCTTAAAAACTGCCAGACCATCAATACTTTGTCATTAATGAATATAAAATCTTCTGTATGGAATTCTTCAATGTCTCACACAATAAGGGCTGGTAGAATGGATCTTTTCAGAGAATTTGATGAGAGACTGAACTCCGCATCCCTTCCTAATTCTAGGAGGATTTCAGGTGGTTTCTCCAAAAATAGTTTGAGCTTCCAAAGGTCAAAGTGGCCAAATGAAAGAAGAGGGTTAAGACAGAGGTCATTAAACTTTCAGGTACTTTGTGAAATCTTTAACTGGGAAACCTCAAGGCTCCTACAGAGAAGAAGGATGCCCATATGGCAAGGACAGATCTCTGTCTAAATGAGACTCACCTTCCTACTGATATCAGTGTTCCAACTCAAAGGGTTACCACAGGTCAAGGACTACAGGTAGGGTAACAGATCAACTAATTAGGCTCCAAGACAATTTGTTTGTGAATACCTTGAGAAATATCCATTCACTTCTCCATCAGTGGTGACGTTGGCAGAATTCGTTAAACAGCTAAGTAAGGGATTAGGAAATCTGTATCTAGGCCCAGCTCTGCACGTAATTACCTGTGTAATTTTGATAAAAGGAAATAAACAAAATTGAAAGAAAAAAAAGTGGGGGTATTGAATTAATTGAAAAAAAAACAGAAGCTTTTAAAATAAAGATTTAGATGCAACTTCTTGCTTTCTTAGGGTTTTATTTATAGAAAGAGTGTCAAGACTGCTATGAATTGGGTGGAGCCAAGATGGTGCTACAGAAGCAGTGACCCGGCTGAACTCTCCCAACATTCCCATCTAAACAATTTTAAAATAATATGTTAAATCAAATTCTGGAGTGGCAGAACCAAGAAAACATCAGGGTAAAACATTTTTACATTCCACTGCAACTTAGGAGTTTGGCAGGAGAGGTCTGTGACACAAGGGTGGGGACAACCCTGGAATATATGGGATTTTAACACTAACAGTGGGCCTTAGAGGCAGTTGTGACAGAGGCAGCAGCAGATTTGGGAGCTCTCAAGCCAGAGACAGTAAGAAGGTTGGATGACTGGTCAGAAAGACATTACAAGAGATTTTTGCTGTCACTGGGTGCAGGGCTTGGCACTATTTGGCAACTATTGCCCATATGCAGTTCTGAGTCATGGTTCCAGGGTGAAGAGGAACATTTGTGGTCAGTCACAAGGGAGCAAGGGACCTAGTCACAGTTCCAAGGCCAAAAGGAACATTGGCACTTGTAGTTGAAGGGAAGCAGGAGCCCTTTCTGGGTAAAGACCAGAAAACAGATCGGGAGAGAAGTGGCCATATCTCTTTCCAGATCATATTACCTTGGCAGCACCAAAAACTTGTAGACCCCAGAACTTCCTCTAAAAGTAGCATGAAAAAGCCCAAAACTTAAGACAGTGTCTCCCCATCCCTAAGTGAGCAGAGCCCAACTTTAACAGAGAGTTCAAACTCAACAAATAGGCTAGAAAAATGAGCAAAAAGCAAAGTAGTGAACATAAAAAATCTACTGTGGGGGCAGAGAAGACCAAAATACAAACTCAGAAGACAATGCCATAAAAATACCTACAAACAGCCTTAAAGAAAAAAAAAATTCAAGTTTTACACTAACTCAACAAGAATTACTAGAAGAGTTAAAGAAAGAGTTAAGAGTGGTAGAGGAAAAATTGGGAAAAATAAGAGTGATGCAAGAAAATTGTGAAAAGAGAATTAACAGCTTGGTAAAAGGGAGTAAAAATACTGAAGAAAATAATTCCTTAAAAATTGAAATCGGGCAAGTTCAAGATAATGACTCCATGAGACACTAAGAAAAAAATGACAAGAATTAAAAAAAAATAAAAGAAAGTGTAAAATATCTGATTGAAATAAAAATTGACCTGGAAAACAGATAAAAAGAGATAATGTAAGAATTATTGGGTTACCTGAAAGCCATAATTTTAAAAAAGAGCCCTAGACATCATATTTCAAAAAAATTATCAAGGAAAACTTCCCTGATATTCTAGAATAAGAGTATAGAATACAAATTGAAAGAATCCAATGAACACCTCCTGAAAGAGATCCCAAAATGAAAACTCCCAGGAATTAGCAAAATTTCAGAGCACCCTTGTCAAGGAGAAAATACTACAAGCATCCAGAAAGAAACAATTCAAATATCATGTAACAACAGTTTGGATCATACAAGATTTAGCAGCTTCCACCTTAAAGGAGTGAAGGGCTTTAAGTGTGATATTCTAGTGCAACAAAGAATACCTTACCCAGTAAAACTAAATATAATTCTTCAGGGGAAAAATGGATATTTAATGAAATAGAGGACTTTCAAGCATTCCTAATGAAAGACCAGAGCTGAATAGAAAATTTGACATTCAAACACAGGACTCAAGGGAAACACAAAAATGTAAACATAAATGAGAAATCATAAGGGACACAATAAGGTTAAATTGCTAATAAATTGTTAAACATTAGAATACTCATGAATGATAACTTCTCCCAGAAGCAGGCCCCTGATTTCTTCCAAGTGGATACCTCCATCTCAGGTTTCATATCTCATTGTTCAAACATTTCAGTGATGTCTAACCCTTTGTGATCCCATTTGGTGTCTTCTTTGCAAACATACTGTAATGTTTTGGCCTTTCCTTCTCCAGCTCATTTTCCAGGCAAGGAAACTGAGGCAAACAGGGCTAAGTGACTTGACCAGTGTCTGAGGCCAGATTTGAACTCAGGAAGATGTTTTCCTGACTCCAGGTGTGGTGCTCTACTCACTACATCACTTAATCTATATCTTTTGTCTAATATCAGTATCTAACCTTTTGTCTATATAGCTCTATCTAATTATCTATCTCATGTGTGTGTGTGTGTGTCTGTGTGTAAGTGTGTGCGGGAGTTGTTTCTCTGGACAGGAAGTAAGTTCCTTGAGGACAGGGACTGTTTGATTTTCATCTTTGTACCTCCAACACCTACACTGTGCTTGACACATAGTACTTACTTAATAAATGCTTATTGATAAATTTATTGGAGTTGATTGGTAATTGTCCCCCCTCCCCCATAATTAGCTCTCCCCAAATCCCAACATGAAACCATCAGCTAGACTTACTTATTTCCTGTATTGCTACATATGGTCCTGTCTATTTCAGACGGAAAGACACTATTCCATGAGAAAGGCAACCTGAGATCAGTCAAGGTAATATTAAAGAAATATATGCACAATCTGTATCAGTCATCCAAACACAGGTGGCAGAAATTTCCTCCTACAGTCGACCTAGCATCATTCATCGCCTCTTACTCCCCTGCAGTTAGAGGGTGAATTTTTCAAAACTCATCTTGGCCTTATGACAGTTCTGCTGATGTGGTGATAAAGCAGCAGCAAGCACGGGCTCTGGAAATGGGCTCAATGTAAAAATGGTCATGTCCTAGTTGGTATATCTATCCTCTGCAATAGGGCTGGGAATTCTCACAGATGTACATTGCTTGTGGTCCATGTCTAGCTTTTTAGGCTAAACTCTATTGATTAACAACAATGATAATAATAATTAATAATAATAATAATGATGATGATGATGATGATGATGATGATGACTTGTTAGCGAAGGAGCTTCCCACAGAAACATTCTAGCAAATGCTTCTAGAGTCCAATTTCAAGAGTGCTTGGAGAAGCCACATCCTTTGGCCTATAACCAGAGGTCAGCAGGGTTTGGAGATCACTAGGGAGAGGAGAAATCTCAAAGGGATGTTCACACTCTTCCTTCCTTGCCTATTGACTATATTATCAAAGAGACTCAACCATGTCTCCAGCTAGAGCTGAGGGATGATGAACCAGACCGACTGAGGACAAGCAGCTTCAGAGAGCATAACCTCTTTGGAAGGAGGAGAAGGACAGCAAGGGGATTCTACTGAGGCTATAGCTCTCTTGAGGGTAACATTTATGCATTTATCCGTGGTCCATACATTCATTATTCTCTATAATAGAAGCTATTCAATGTACCAATGCAGATCAGCACCTAATGCATAACCAAATCTTCCAGAATTGCCTGGTTCAATTCATGATGGGGTCAGAATAGACTCCTCTAGGACTCTTGCCTTTTTGTTTTTCTTAATTGACTGCTTCTAAACTCCCATAGACTAGAAAGTCATATCCCTAACTTTGTGAGCATGTCTCACAAAGGAAAGAAGATGATAAGATCATCTATACCAGGGGTATATTAGTAAATGTTTAACAGCAGCTGTCTGAAAAACAAAAGAATTCAAGAAATAATCTTAAATTTAATCTTCATTATTAACATATTCTCCTTCACTTTCTTAAATCTAAATAATCAGCAAAATAAATGGAGTCCTGGTTTGTAGCATTTGCTGATTTCTGAGGTCCAAGTGCTCACACTAAAAATTCGACAATCAGTTCTCCCAAGCTGATTCCAACTGGCTTCAGCATACCCCTGAATTCTAGATCAAAGTTAGGACCAGATAAATATGTTTCAAGGGAAATCTTTAATGAGTAAAGTGCTTGGGCTTTGTGATACCTGTTCAAGCCGCTTGTGGGCCCTTTTCATCTGTTTGTCTATTTGCTTTTTCATCAGGTTTGTTGAGGTTTCTGCTTAAGTGATATCCACATGAGGAAGCTGTTGCAATCCATTTTATCCAGACTTAGCACAGCAGGCATATAGTAGGCACTTTATGAATGTTGATTGATTATTAGGTCCATAGTTTTAATTCTTTTTGACTCAGCTCCTGTCCTGGCATATGCATGGGTCACCATGAATGATTATAATTCTTGTCTGAAATGTGCTCCTACCTCATCTCTACCTTTTAAAATCCCTGTATCAGCTTCTACACAAAGCCTTTCTTGCCTCCTCCATATCTGGCTTCCATCCAAAATAAGCTTGTATTTACTTGATATATATTCTCTCTCTCTCTCTCTCTCTCTCTCTCTCTCTCTCTCTCTCTCTCTCTCTGCGTGTGTGTGTGTGTCTTTCTGTCTCTGTCTCTGTCTCTCTGTCGGTCTGTCTGTCTGTCTGTCTCTCTCTCATTCTCTCTCCACACACACATTTGTTGTTGTTCAGTCATTTTTCAGTCATATCTGTCTCTTCATGATTCCATTTGGGGTTTTCTTTTTTAATATTAATTAATTTAATTTTAAGCTTTCAACATTCAGTTCCATAAGATTTTGAGTTACAAATTTTCTCTCCCTCCCTTCTCCCTAACCAAAGATAGTGTGAAATTTGATGTAGGCTCTACATATACATTCATATTAAACATATTTTCACATTAATCATGCTATGAAGAAGAATTAGAACCAAAGGGAGGAACCACGAGAAAGAAGAAAAAGAGAAAGAGAGAGAGAGAAAGAGAGAGAGAGAGAGAGAGAGAGAGAGAGAGAGAGAGAGAGAGAGCAAATAGTAACTTTGATCTGCATTGGGACTCCATAGTTCCTTTGTGGAGCATTTTGGAGTTGTCTTAGATCCTTGCATTGCTAAGAGGAGGTAAGTCTATCAAAGTTAGTCATTGTACAATGTTGCCGCTACCGTGTATGATGTTCTCCTGGTTCTTCTCACTTCACTCATATTAGTTCATGTAAGTCTTTCTAGGGTTTTCTGAAGTCTGCCTGCTCATCATTTCTTACAGAACAATAGTATTCCATTACATTCATATAACACAACTTGTTTAGTCATTTCCCAATTGATGGGTATCCCCTTAATTTCCAATTCTTTGCCACCACAAAAACAGCTGCTATAAATATTTTTGTACTTGTGGGTCTTTTCTCATTTTTATGGTCTCCTTGGGATACAAACCTAGAAGTGGTATTGCTGGGGCAAAGGGGAACAGTTTTATAGCCCTTTGGGCATAGTTCCAAATTGGTCTCCAGAATGGTTGGATTAGTTCACAACTCCACCAACAATGTATTAGTGTTCACACTTTCCCACATCTTCTCCAGCATTTATCATTTTCCTGTTGGTGTGATATGGTACCTCAGAGTTGTTTCGATTTGTATTTCTCTAATCAATAGTGATTTAGAGCATTTTTATATGACTATAGATAGCTTTAATTTTTTCATCTGAAAACTGCCTGTTCATATTCTTTGACCATTTATCATTTGGGGCATGATTTGTATTTGTGTAAACTTAATTCAGTTCTCTATATATTTTAGAAATGAGGCCTTTACCAGAGACACTGGTTGTAAAATTGTTTCCCAGCTTTCTGTTCCCCTTCTAATCTTAGTTACATTGGCTTTGTTTTTGCAAAAAAAATGTCAATTCAATGTAATCAAATTACCCATTGTATTTCATCATTTTCTCTATCTCTTGTTTGATCATAAATTGTCCTTCTCTCCATAAATTGGACAGGTAAACTATTCCTTCCTCTCCTAGTTTGCTTATAGTATCAGTCTTTATGTTTAAATCATGTACCCATTTTGACTTTATCTTAGTATATCGTGTAAGATGTTGATCTATGCCTAGTTTCTGCCATATTGTTTTTTTCCAGTTTTCCTAGCAGTTTTGGTTTAATAATGAGATCTTATCCCAGAAGCTGGAGTCTTTTGGTTTATCAAACAGTAGATTAATATAGTTGTTGACTACTGCGTCTTGTGTACCTAACATATTTGACTGCCCCAACACTCTATTTCTTAGCCAGTACCAAGTAGTTTTGATGACTGCTACTTTATCATGCAATTTAATATCTGGTACAGATTGGCCATCTTCCTGTGCATTTCTTTTCATTAATTCCATTTGGGGTTTTCTTGGCAAAGATACTGGAGTGGTTTGCTATTTCCTTTTCCAGCTGATTTTACAGATGAGGAAATCAAGGCAAACAGGGTTAAGTGATTTGCCCAGAGTCACACAGGTAGAGTCTGAGGCTGGATTTGAACACAGGGATATGAGTCTTCTGAACTCCAGGTTGGTAGCTCTATCCACTATGGCACCCCCTAGCTGCTCATACACACACACACATGCACACGCACATGCACACACATGTGTGTATGTATGTATATACACACATATATACACATGCATATTCACACATATGTATTCATATATTCAGGTACAAATTGCTTCCCCTGAAAGAATGTAACTTCCTTGGTGGCATTTGGCTTTATACTCCCAGTGCCTAATGTACAGTAGGCGCTCAATAAAAGCTATTTGATTTCTTGTTCTTTCTAACTTAGAGCATCATGGATTTCCAGAATTTTAGAATTGAAAGGCCCTCTGATGAACCTCCAGAAACAATCTAGTCCATTGGGAGGTGTTGCACCATCTTAAGAATATTTGGTTGGTCATATCTAGAAAGGATTTTAAATTGAAAAGCAGTTCCTAGTATTGGTGTATAATGAGGATCGTGTGACTCAAATGAATCGCTCAATGAAATCGAATAGAACTGAACATCTGTTTTATTAGTTTAATACTTTAACATATATTTTCCTAATTTATAATAACACCTATTTTTCTGACACTACACTGATGATTTTATGTTTTATGTGAATAATTTTCAGTAAAAATAGCATGAATCATTAATGACAATAGCTCACTAAAGAAACATATTGCTTTCATTCCTTAGAGTGAGTGTATTCCACCATATTTAATATCAAACACAATTGTGACATATAAAATAGGTCATTAAATATCACCTGGGAATGGTGGTAATTTAGTTCCAAATTTAGATGACATTGTCATATTGATCTGAAAATGCAATTTCTCCGTATGTGACTTAAGATAGTAGTTTTAATGTTTCAGCAATATTCACACACTCTCCTTCTCAAATGTTCTCTTCATTCCTGTAATCTTGTACTATATTGCATTAGGGAAGCCTTCTAAACATATTTAATTATGTTCTCAGTTCTGTAAATTTCCTGAATAAGGACTAAAAAGTATTAGAAATAATTGTTTGTTTTAATGATGTCAATACATCATTGAAAACATTATGAAAGCCTCTCTGATGATTACCAATATATCAAAAAATATGAATAGAGACTGGATCTAGGAATTCATTAATGTGGGGAGCTCACTGGTAAGAAAATATCTTCTTCCATCATAGGTTGGCACCTTCTTTGAAACTTGGTTCTTAGAGAGTTGCCCAGGGTACTGACAGGTTAGGGACCTCCCTAGGCACACACAGTCAGGATTGTCCATATGTAGGATTTGGATGCAGATCTTGTTTCAAGGGTGGGTCTGTATCCAATAAACCAACAGTAAAAATAAAGAAAAGTCTCTTATATTAACTGATACAACCAAACCAGGATGAAGAAAATGCTTGAATGAGGTAAGTCAGAAGAAAGAAATGGCTGTCTAGCAACAACAGCAAAGTTCTCAATCTTATTGACCTTGAGAAGTCATTTCCAAAAGGTCAGAAACTTTGGGCTTTGAAATGAGGCCCCAGTGGACAGTTCTTTGTGTAGGGCCAATATGTTGTGCCCATGAAGTATCATGTTCTTGGAGATGCATCACCTTTAAGTAAGAGAACCTAAACTAGGTTTTGCCCTGACATTTGCAGTGGGGCTTCCTAAGTTCAATAAATTCAATTTGCTGCTCACCACCTCCAGAGAAAGAACTCTGGAGTCTGAATACAGACTGAAGCAGACTATTTCTACTTTCCTTTTGTTTTGTTTTGTTTTTTTTTTTTTCTTGTGGTTCCTCCATTTTGTTTTGATTCTTCTTTCACAACATGACTAACGTGGAAATATGTTTAACATGATTGTATATGTCTAACCTGTATCAGATTGCTTGCTGTCATGGGGATAGGGAAGGAAACAGAGGGAAGGAGAGAAAATTGTAACTCAAAATTTTATGGAAATGAGTGCTGCAAACTATCATTATGTATAATTGAGAAAAAAATGAAATACTATTAAGGGGGAAAAGTTTAAAAAATAAATTCAATTCAGTAGGTAAACACCTACTATGTGCAAGGCATAGGGGATGTAAGCAGAGAGTTGCAAAGCAGATATATGTCTGTGGAGAAAATGGAAGAGTGCAAGCAGCCACAAGGAGCCCTTCACTTTGTCTGCAAAAACCCTGGCTATTTAGGTAGTGGCAATCTGTCCACTAGTGACTGAGAATGCTTGGCAGGATTCAGCCCCTGGGTGTTTGTGATGGATTGTGCTGACAGTGGAAAATGGTGTGTTGTAGAATTGAGTGTGGCTGGAATTACTGCTGTGGTCTGAGAAATGGAAATGACGTTGAGTTTAGAGGAGTGAGTCAGAGTGTGAGTGAGCACACAGCTTGACCTTGAGTGAGTAAATGCCTGTGGAAAGGAATAGGGGAGGGGAAGGGAAATGAGACTGAAGCTATGACTAGAATTGCAGGAGCTTCTAGAGTAGAGGCATTTGCTCCTCAGTTTGTGGAAGCACATTCACTGTGGCAGTGGAGGGCATACTCTATTCATGTGGTTTGGGCAGGGGTGTGCTAGTAAATATGTTACAATTGACTCTCCCCAAATATGTGTGCACAACACACTTTAAAATTTAATCTGCTTATGAACATTTATCCATCACTTCCTTAATTCTAGACAGTTGATAGAACAATAAATTAAACCCTATTTTGTAGCATTTTCCAATTTCCAAGATGTAAATGATCACACAAAGGGGCCTAGGAGCTAGCTTCAGTGAACCCGTTTGGAATTCTAGTACCCTCCTACCTTCCTTTATCAATATTTAAGGACAGTGATGATGGAGTTATAAGATATTCAATCTGTTGGGGGCAATTTGGAGCCCCTAGTAGTCTCTGTTCAGGAAAAGAGATACCCATGTGGTGAGGAGTAAAAGGATTGAGAGTTTGCTATATGAGATTGAGAGAAGTCCCAGTTCTGTTACCTACCATCCATGTAACTGAGTGCGATAAATATTCCTGCATTTCTGTTTCCTTATCTATAAAATGAAGGAGTTGGACTAGATAACTTCTGAAGTCTCTTCCAGCTCTAATCTATGAACCTATGATGTGGTTCAGTCAATTAGTCAACAAATATTTGGGGTAATTCTATCACATGGTTTGTAAGACAAAGAAAACAGGTCGATGCCCCAACTGGAGTGGATCCATCACTTGTCTAGGAGGAAGGATATCTGGGCTCTTGCTCTGGTCTTGCCATAAGCTAGTTGTGTGACTTGGAGCAAATTGTTTCATGTCTATGGGACTTAGTTATTTCATCTGCAAAATAAGAAATTAGATGAGATGATCATTAAGGTTTTTTCAGGTCTGTTATTCTATGATTCTTTCCTTTGGGTCCTTTATCTATATATCTACATTTGCTTCCCCATTTCTATCTATATCTATGTACATCTGCACCTATATAACAGGAATGTTTCTCACATATATATTATATACACACACACATACATATGTACATATGTATGTGTGTGTGTGTGTCAGTGTACTGACAACCCATTTACCCTTTCAGCAAGTGAAAGCTAATAGATAATCCTTAATTTAGCAAGAAAAGTCATTTATAATAACAAGCTACTTGATAGCATTTTTCTCTCCCTGACAAACAAACACTGACCAAGTCCTTCTCTTGCCCAAAGGCTGAAGAAGTTTCAGAGGCTGCCTCTTGACTTTTGAATGAAATATAAACTCTTCTGTCTTAAATTTCAAAACCTCCACAATATGGAATAACTGAATTTCATTGTCATATCCCACCATAGCCATCTTTAACCAGTGTCATCCCAATTAAAAATTAATAAATGACTAAGGAGCCTACAGTTGGGGCGGAGCCAAGATGGTGGCTGGAAAGCAGGGACTAGCATGAGCTCCCTGCCGAGGCCCTCCAAAAACCTATAAAAAATGGCTCTGAACCAATTCTAGAACTGCAGAACCCACAAAAGAGCAGAGGGAAGCAGGGCTCCAGCCCAGGACAGCCTGGATGGTCTCTGGGTGAGGTCTATCCCACATGGAGCTGGGAGCAGGGTGGAGCAGAGCGGAGCGGAGCCCAGTGTGAGCGGCATGGACCAACCAGACCAGAAGCCAGGTGGAGTGTGCCCCAGCACCCTGAATCAGTGAGCTGCGGCAGTTACCAGACTTCTCAACCCACAAACACCAAAGATGACAGAGAAGGTTAGTGGGAAAAGCTGCGGGAGTGAAAGGAGTTCGCAGTGGACCACCGCCTCTGGGGCAGCAGAGGTGGGGCAGCTACAGAAGTACAGCTGCAGTTGCTTCTGGCCCCAGGCCCACCTGGTGGGAGGAATTAAGTGGCGGATCAGAGCAGGAGTGAAGAACCTGCTGAAGATCTGAGTCCAGTCCGGGTTGGGGGTTCTTGGGGAAGGAGGAGTGCTGGTATGGCAGAGCTGGCACATCCCCCGAGGCATGGAACATAGTTCTCTAAACTCTACAAGCAGTCATACCCCACTGAAAAGCTCAAGGGTCAAGTTAGTTGGCTGGGAATATGGCCAGGCAGCAAAAATGCACCCAGATTCAGTCTCAGACTTTGGATTCTTTCTTTGGTGACAAAGAAGACCAAAACATACAGACAGAAGAAGTTAACAAAGTCAAAGAGCCTACAACAAAAGCCTCCAAGAAAAACATGAACTGGTCCCAGGCCATGGAAGAGCTCAAAAAGGATTTGGAAAAGCAAGTTAGAGAAGTAGAGGAAAAATTGGGAAGAGAAATGAGAAGGATGCGAGAAAACCATGAAAAACAAGTCAATGACTTGCTAGAGGAGACCCCAAAAAATACTGAAAAATATACTGAAGAAAACAACACCTTAAAAAATAGACTAACTCAAATGGCAAAAGAGCTCCAAAAAGCCAATGAGGAGAAGAATGTCTTGAAAGGCAGAATTAGACAAATAGAAAAGGATGTCCAAAAGACCACTAAAGAAAATACTACCTTAAAAATGAGATTGGAGCAAGTGGAAGCTAGTGACTTGATGAGAAATCAAGATATTATAAAACAGAACCAAAGGAATGAAAAAGTGGAAGACAATATGAAATATCTCATTGGAAAAACCACTGACCTGGAAAATAGATCCAGGAGAGATAATTTAAAAATTATTGGACTACCTGAAAGCCATGATCAAAAAAAGAGCCTAGATATCATCTTTCAAAAAATTATCAAGGAGAAATGCCCTGATATTCTAGAGCCACAGGGCAAAATAGAAATTGAAAGAATCCATCGATCGCCTCCTCAAATAGATCCCAAAAAGAAATCTCCTAGGAATATTGTTGCCTAATTCCAGAGCTCCCAGATCAAGGAGAAAATACTGCAAGCAGCCAGAAAGAAACAATTTGAGTATTGTGGAAACCCAATCAGAATAACCCAAGATCTGGCAGCCTCTACATTAAGAGATCGAAGGGCTTGGAATATGATATTCCGGAGGTCAGTGGAGCTAGGATTAAAACTAAGAATCACCTACCCAGCAAAACTGAATATCATGCTCCAAGGCAAAACATGGATTTTCAATAAAATAGAGAACTTTCAAGCTTTCTCAGTGAAAAGACCAGAGCTGAATAGAAAATTTGACTTTCAAACACAAGAATCAAGAGAAGCATGAAAAAGTAATCAAGAAAAAGAACAAGAAAAAGAAATTGCAAGGGACTTACTAAAGTTGAACTGTTTTGTTTACATTCCTACATGGAAAGATGATGTATATGATTCATGAGACCTCAGTATTAGGGTAGCTGAAGGGAATATGCATATATATATATATATATATGTATATATATATATACATATAAGTGAATGTGTATGTATGTATGTATGTGTGTGTGTATATATATATATATATATATATATATATATAGAGAGAGAGAGAGAGAGAGAGAGAGAGGGAGAGAGAGAGAGAGAGGGCACAGGGTGAGGTGAAGAGGAAGGGAAGATATCTAAAAGAAATAAAATCAAATTAAGGGATGAGAGAGGAATATATTGAGAGAGCGAGACAGGGAGAGATAGAATGGGGTGGATTATCTCACATAAAGGTGGCAAGAGGAAGCAGTTCTGTGGGAGGAGGCGAGAGGGCAGGTGCGGGGGGAATGAATGAATCTTGCTCTCATCAGATTTGGCCTGAGGAGGGAATACCATACATACTCAATTGGGTATTTTACCCCACAGGAAAGAAGAGGGAAGAAGATAAAAATGCGGGGGGTGTTGATGGAGGGGAGGGCTGATGGGGGTGGAGATAATCAAAAACAAACACTTTCGAAAGGGGACAGGGTCAAGGGAGAAAATTCAATAAAGGGGGATGGATTGGGAAGGAGCAAAATATAGTTAGTCTTTCCCAATATGAGTATTGCGGAAGGGTTATACATAATGATACACATGTGGCCTATGTTGAATTGCTTGACTTCTTAGGGAGGGTGGGTGGGAAGGGAAGAGGGGAGAGAATTTGGAACTCAAAGTTTTAAAAACAGATTTTCAAAAACAAAAAAAAAAGTTTTTGCGTGCATCTAGAAAATAAGATACACAGGCAACGGGGCATAGAAATTTATCTTGCCCTAAAAGAAAGGAAGGAAAAAGGGGATGGGAGGGGAGTGGGGTGACAGAAAGGAGGGCTGACTGGGGAACAGGGCAACCAGAATATGTGCCATCTTGGAGTGGGGGGGAGGGTAGAAATGGTGAGAAAATTTGTAATTCAAGCTCTTGTGAAAATCAATGCTGAAAACTAAATATATTAAATAAATAAATAATTTTTAAAAAAAATGACTAGATCAAAGATCTCTAGTACTTCCTTAGGTGTGAACAGAATATTGGAATGGGACAACAAATTTTTCAGTCTTTCATTAGCATAGGAACAACAGAAATCAGTACTTCACATGCAAGACTTAGTTAAAGTTAAATTCATCTTGCCCACTGATGTGATGTACATGAAACTAGGATCCCAGCATTTCAAGCAGTGTTCTAGGTTAAAAAATTGAGGTGCAGAAACGCTTTCTGCTATTTGCCCTAGGGCCGGTTTGTGCTGCCCTAGGCACAAAATCTCTAGTTATTGCTCTGATTGGAATGGCCTGTGCCAAGGCGTGGGCCAAGCTAGTTCTCTAGTATTTTGAGTCGGAAGCTGGAACAAAATAAGACTTTCATAGTGCACCTAAGAGTTAAAAAAAAAAATGTTTGCTTGTCATATTAAAGGAAGGATACGTGGAATACACAAGGGAAGTTCACCCAGGATATGGCCTTAATTCAGCTTAGCTCAGCTCTCCTGGGTCCAACTGGTCATCTTATTAGTTGAAGGCAGTGAATGGAGGGAGAAACCTTAGCTCCCTCCTGCCCTGACTGTTTTGTATCCAGATGACTAGGAAGCTATGTAAATGTACTGAATCTTAGACCCAGTTAAATCTCGAGAGCGGATTCAGTAATTTTTAAGGAAAACAATAGTCTAACTTATATGATGGGAGAAAATGGGAATAGAAGTGCTTAGGATAATGATTACATTATAGTCTATATTTCACACATCCAAGGTGGAGATAGGCATCCATTCTTGGGAGCCAGTTTTATCATTTAGCAATTTCCCTCCAGGAGACTTAACTAGGACAAGGAGCCTAAGACTTTTCCCCAGAATTTCAAAAATTAGAGTGTACTGACAACCATTTTACCCTTTCAGCAAGTGGAAGCTAATGATATCATCCTCAATTTAGCAAGAAAAATTAGTTACAATAACAATCTACTTGCTAGCATTTTTCTCCCCCTCCCATCGAACGCTGACCATCATTCTCCTGCCCGAAGGCTTAAGAAGCTACAGAGGCTGCCTCTTGATTTTAGAATTAAATGTAAGCTCCTCTGTCTAGAATTACAAAACCTCCACAATATGGAATAATTTAATTCCATTGTTGTATCCCACCACAGCCATCTTTAGCCAGTGTCATCCCAATTAAAAATCAAAGTCTCCAGCTAAAGCTCCATGAACTGGTATAAAGGCCCCAGTGCCATAAGAAACTAAAGACAAGAGCAAATTCATTCATTAATAAGGTGAGTTAATAATCCTTTGCTACATTTTGCTACAATTTAACTCATCTCTCCCTTTTTGCCATTTCAACCAACCAGTCTACCAGTAAATATTGAGCTAACATTCTTCCGTGTGATGTGGAATTGATGTGGTGAAGCTTTGAAATACATCCCTCATCCAGACCTGCATGGGGGAAATAAAAAAGGCTTAGAACCTTTTCTGTGATCTCTCTCCACTTCCCATCAAATGAGCCTACACTAAAGAAAGGTCGGAAAATGTTCTTTCCTTTTAGAAACGGCAAGTCCTTTCAAGAAAGTGACTCAGCTAGATTTCTTAAAATCATTTTGATCATACAAAGTTAAGAACAGTGGTGAGTTCTAAATATGAGCACTAATTGGTCTCACTGTCCTGTCTTTCCCCTCTCCCTTCTGTCTTCTGCACAGTTTACAAAGTGATTTTCCCAAAGTACAAGTCTAGCCACGCTTATTCTCTTACTCAGTAAACTTCGATGGCTCCTATTACCTCTAGGAACATATATAAGTTCCTCTCAAACTGGCTCCAAACTACCTTTCTAACCTTGTTATACATTACTCCACTTCCCATACACTATAGGCCATTCCAACTGGCTTTCTCAAGGTGGCTTACTGTGAAGCCAATCAGTAAGTGGATAGGCTTCAGGTGGGGCTTCAGGTGAGGCCAACAAAGGGAGCTCTGATTACAGACATGCCCACACCCTTTCACTAACTAGGTATGAGGCACCAAGCTAGTTAGCAAACTAGTTTGCTAGTTTGAGAGAGGCGTGAAGCTCTCAGGGCCCCAAGGGGAGTTGCCAATCAAGAGCCAATGGCATTTGCCTCAGTTCTAGTCAATCAGATGATGAGAGAACAGAACTTGGAGCACAAGTGAGGTGGGCTTATTGGTTTTGGAATATTATTGCTACAATATCAAATTGGGGGCATTGGTCCTCAAATCTGATCCCCTAAATAAATGTTACACTTCCTCTGCCTTCTACCTAGTGAATTCTGTGTACTTTGTGATTCTGAACCATTCAGGCATGCCCATGGTCCTCTCAGAGGTCATGAATTTTGCTTTACTGATATACTCACACACCTTTCTCTGTCTCTCACCTTTACCCTGGAAGGCACTCCTACCTCACCTCAACCTCTTAGAATTCTTATTCCTTTCAAAGTTCTGATTTAGCACCACTCTAATAGAAGCCTTTCCTCAGACTCTCAATCTGTAGTGTCATAGGCCTCCATATCAATTTACCTTTGATTTATTTGGTTGATATTTTGTATATAAATAGGTATTTATATGTTGACCCTAAAATAAAAGGTATCCCCAGGCCCTAGCATAGATACGTGTGTGTGTGTGTGTGTGTGTTTGTGTATGAGAGAGAGAGAGAGACAGAGAGAGAGAGAGAGAGAGAGAGAGAGAGCTAGTAAATATATAAACAGTAGATAGGTAGGTAGATAGACAGACAGACAGATAGATAGATGATACAGCATTTTTTAAACTTTTACTCTGTGCAAGGCAGTGGACTAAGTGCTGAGGATACAAATCTAAAAATGCAAGTAAGACAGTCTTGCCAAAAAGGAAGTTGCATTCTAACCAGGGAATGCAACTCATAAAGGAGAATTTGAAAGAGAGGGTACACACAAGGCTGCATGGTGTGAGATGGTAAGGAAGTGGTGGAGAGTCTTTGTACCAGGTTAGGATAAGAGGAAAATTCAGGGTCGTCATGGGGCATCAGAGCTGAGGGTGAGAAATTGTGTCCATCCTCTAGGGTTGTTCTGAGGATATCAGATCAAAGTTTTAAAGTGCTTTGCGAACCTTAAAGCACTTTATCAATATTAGCTATTGCTATTACAGACAGGCAGTGCAAGCTTCCTGTGGGGAGGATGGTAGGAGCAGAGGCAATGTTGTGTGGGCTTAATAAATGCTGCTTAATAGATTGATGTAATATTAATAAATACAGAAATTCTAACCAACACAGAAATGCCATCTTTCTGAAGAGTTTTGAAGGGTAATGAATGATTTATTTATTCATTTGACCTAACTTACTCAAAATTAAAATTTTATGATTCCATCTGATAATGATCAACAGTGGCCTCATTTCTTGTTCAAGTAGAGCAAGGTTGGACTATGGGGCATGAAGGTGGATGCCTTAATGGGAACAACAATTAAAAAAAAACAAATGTGGATGCTCCATTTGGGAGATACAGCATCAAAGCAACCCTGGGCTGTAAGAGACACCAGAGGCCAAGTAATATCATCTGTACTTGAAATAATACTTTTAGATGGGATGCTTTTCATTAGAACTTGATGATGAGGTTGTCTCATACATAATACTATAATTAAATGTAAGGGGGATAGACTCAGGTCCATTATTATTAATATTCTTTTTCTAGAAGGAGAAAATTGCATGGGAAGTTCTGCTTGAATTTTTCTTTGGGGCTCTGGTTATAATTGAAATTCAGCACATACCCACATCACTTCAAGAGAAACAGCAGAAGTAGCTAAGAAAGTCTTCTCAATTAAAGTTACTGCATTTGGATGTTTTCTGACACTTTCACTTTTAACGACTCAAAAAACACCCTTCAGCCATCATTATCAGGGGAGTGCAAGGTATAGCTGACTTCAGAGTAAGACAACTTCTGCCTCTGAGACATCCTGGTTATGTGACTTTGGACAAGTTACAGACTCTCAGTGCTCTAGTTAACTCTCTAAGACTAGAATATAGAGTATGGATAGATCTGCTAAGTCTGAGGAAGATTCCCACATTGGGAATCCCCAGTTCCAGTGAAATCACAGGTCTAGTCTAAAACAAATCTATGATCATAAAATCATCTGAGTTTAGAGCTTAAATGAGCCCAAGAGAACAATCTTTCATGTTAATAGGAAAACCTAATTTCTTTTTTCAGCTATTATCATCTGTGTCATCATTGGTCTTCATGTCCAATACAATCATGCAATACACTTTCTCCAGTCCTTCCTCCACACAGCTGCCAAGTTGAGATTCCCAAGGCACAAATCTGACCATATTTTACCATTCCTCAAGAAACTTCAGTAGCTCCCCCTTGCACCAAGGCAAATACCAAACCAAACTCATCTGTCATGTCAAACACTGCCTAATCTGTCTCTAATTTATCTTTTCAGCTGGAGTTTTTCACATTATTATCTCCCCTCTGTTGTTTATTTCCAGTTCATTATATATCTGTATGTGCCAGACATGTTTATTAAAAAAGTCTATGCATTTGTGTGTGTCTTTGGACAGGGGAGTCATTAATTGATTCTTAGTCTATTTTAAGCTTAAAGGCTAGGCTTCCCCTCTCTAGGAGCTGGGGAAGACATATGAAATTCCCAGGTACATGGACACTCATTCAAACACTGTCAGAACTGCTTATTTAAAACCATTGCTTTCCCCTTGAAAGAAGTGGTACTTCCTAAGATGGCAGTTGGAAAGCAGGGACTTGCGTGAGCTCCCCACCAAGTCCCTCGAAAAACCTATAAAAATGGCTCTGAACAAATTCTAGAACTGCAGAATCCACAAAATACCAGAGGGAAGCAGGGATCCAGCCCAGGACAGCCTGGACGGTCGCTGGTTGAGGTCTATGGTGCACGGAGCTGGGAGCAGGAGGGGAGCTGAGCCCAGCACAGCCCGTGTGGACCAACCAGACCTGGAGCCAGGCAGAGCAGGCCCTAGCACCATGAATAAGTGAGCTGTGGCAGTTACCAAACTTCTCAACCCACAAACACCAAAGACAACAGAGAAGGTTAGTGGGAAATGCTGCGGGGGAGAGAGTGGAAAGAGTTCGAGGTTCAGCCACTGGCCCTGGGGGCAGCGGAGGTGGAGCAGCTACAGAACTACAGCTGCAGTTGCTTCTGGCCTCAGGCCAACCTGGTGGGAGGAATAAAGTGGCGGATCAGAGTAGGAGTCAGAGCCTGCATAAGATCTGAGTCCAGTCTAGATTGGGGGTTCTTGGGGAAGGAGGAGTGCTGGTGTGGCAGAGCTGGCTGTAATAGCTCTGAAAAACAACGGGGCATCCCCTGAAGCTTGGAACAAAGTACTCTTTACTCTACAAGCAGTGATACCTTGCTGAAAAACTCAAGGGTCAAGTAAGGTGCCTGGGATCATGGCCAGGCAGTGAAAATGCACCCAGATTCAGTCTCAGACTTTGGACCAAAACATACAGACAGAAGAAGTTAACAAAGTCAAAGAGCCTACATCAAAAGACCCCAAGAAATACATGAACTGGTCTCAGGCCATGGAAGAGCTCAAAAAGGATTTGGAAAAGCAAGTTAGAGAGGTAGAGGAAAAATTGGAAAGAGAGATGAGAAGGATGCGAGAAAACCATGAAAAACAAGTCAATGACTTGCTAAAGGAGACCCAAAAAAATACTGAAAAATACACTGAAGAAAACAATACCTTAAAAAATAGACTAACTCAAATGGCAAAAGAGCTCCAAAAAGCCAATGAGGAGAAGAATGCCTTGAAAGGCAGAATTAGCCAAATGGAAAAGGAGGTCCAAAAGACCACTAAAGAAAATACTACCTTAAAAATGAGATTGGAGCAAGTGGAAGCCAGTGACTTGATGAGAAATCAAGATATTATAAAACAGAACCAAAGGAATGAAAAAGTGGAAGACAATATGAAATATCTCATTGGAAAAACCACTGACCTGGAAAATAGATCCAGGAGAGAGAATTTAAAAATTATTGGACTACCTGAAAGCCATGATCAAAAAAGAGCCTACATATCATCTTCCAAGAAATTATCAAGAAGAACTACCCTGATATTCTAGAAGCAGAGGGTAAAATAGAAATTGAAAGAATCCACCAATCACCTCCTCAAATAGATCCCAAAAAGAAAACTCCTAGGAATATTGTCATCAAATTCCAGAGCTCCCAGATCAAGGAGAAAATACTGCAAGCAGCCAGAAAGAAACAATTTGAGTATTGTGGAAACATAAGCAGAATAATCCAAGATCTAGCAGCTTCTACATTAAGAGATTGAAGGGCTTGGAATACAATATTTCAGAGGTCAGTGGAGCTAGGATTAAAACCAAGAATCACCTACCCAGCAAAACTGAATATCATGCTCCAAGGCAAAATATGGATTTTCAATAAAACAGAGGACTTTCCAGCTTTCTCAGTGAAAAGACCAGAACTGAATAGAAAATTTGACTGTCAAACACAAGATTCAAGAGAATCATGAAAAGGTAATCAAGAAAAAGAACAAGAAAAAGAAATAGCAAGGGACTTACCAAAGTTGAACTGTTTTGTTTACATTCCTACATGGAAAGATGATGTGTATGATTCGTGAGACCTCAGTATTAGGGTAGCTGAAGGGAGTATGCATATATATATGTGTGTGTGTGTGTGTGTGTGTGTGTGTGTGTGTGTGTGTGTATGTGTGTGTGTGTATGTGTGTATATATATATACACATATATGTGTGTGTATGTATGTATACATGTATGAGTATATGTATGTGTATATAGACAGAGGGCACAGGGAGAGTTGGATATGAAGGGATGATATCTAAAAAAAATCAAATTAAGGGATGAGAGAGGAATATATTAAGAGAGAGAGAAAGGGAGAGATACAACAGGGTAAATTATCTCGCATAAAAGTGGCAAGAAAAAGCAGTTCTGTAGGAAGGGAAGAGGAGGCAGGTGAGGTGGAATGAGTGAATCTTGCTCTCATCAGATTTGACCTGAGGAGGGAACACCATACACACTCAATGAGGTATCTTACCGCATAGGAAAGAAGGAGGAAGAAGATAAAAAAGGGGGGACGATAGAAGGGAGGGCAGATAGGGAGGGGAGGAGGTAATCAAAAACAAACCCTTTTGAAAGGGGACAGGGTCAAGGGAGAAAATTCAATAAAGGGGGATAGGTTAGGAAGGAGCAAAATATAATTAGTCTTTCACAACATGAGTATTGTGGAAGGGTTATACATAATGATACACATGTGGCCTATGTTGAATTGCTTGACTTCTTAGGGAGGGTGGGTGGGAAGGGAAGAGGGGAGAAAATGTGGAACTCAAAGTTTTTAAAAAATAGATGTTCAAAAAAAAGTTTTTGCATGCAACTGGGAAATAAGATACACAGACAATGGGGCATAGGAATTTATATTGAAAGGAAGGGAAAAGAGGATGGGAGGGGAGTGGGGTGACAGAAGAGAGGGCTGACTGGGGAATGGAGCTACCAGAATATAGGCCATCTTGGAGTGGAGGGGAGGGTAGAAATGGGGAGAAAATTTGTAATTCAAACTCCTGTGAAAATCAATGCTGAAAACTAAATATATTACATAATAATAATAATAATAATAATAATAATAATATTAATAATAATAATAATAATAAAGAAGTGATACTTCCATGGAAGAAGGCACCACTCACATATACGTATTATTGTTGAGTTGTTTCAGTCATGTCCAACTCTCCATGACCTCATTTGGGGTTTTCTTTTCACCATTTCCTTCTCTAACTCATTTTCCAGATGAAGAAACTGAGGAAAATAGGGTTAAGTGGCTTGCCCAGGGTCACACAGCTAGTAAGTGGATTTGAACTGAGGGAGATGATATTTCCTGACTCCAGGCCTGGCACTCTATCCACTGTTCCACCTAGCTGCCCAACATACAGGCAATCACTGTATATTAACTCAGGACTACCATATTGTGGATCTTGTGCCTCCAGGCATTAGCCATGTAGTACAATGTAAAATACTGTATCTGTTAGTCAATGAATCTGATCTGAATTGTGGCTTTGCCAAAAACCATCTTGTGACTGTAGGTAAATTATTTGACTCCTCTAGGGCTCAGTTTCCTTATCTGTAAAATGAGTGGGTTGGAGCACAGGTATCAAATTTGTCATCTGAAAACTTCCCAGTGGGCCAACTCAGATTAATCTAAGGGTATTAATGGGTCTAGCTGGGAAATGGTTAATGAAGTAAATGAAAATACAATGCATTGTAGATGATGTTAATTTATGTTTTTCCAAATCAACATTGCTGTTGGAAAGAATCTGTTTCTGTTTGAATTTGACACGACTGGACTAGAAGACTTCTGAGGGCCCTTTCATTTCTAAATCTGTGATCTAAATGAAGTTAGAAGAGCTGTTTAATAATGCTAACTGTCCATTAAGACCCTTAGATTAATTTCTTCCATAAATAATCAATTAACCAGATTTCTCTCATCTTTATTTCAATTTTCAAATCAATAAACATTTATTAAGCACATACACTGTGACAGGAACTGTGCTAACTCTGGAATTAGCAAAAGAAGCAAAAGAGAGACCCTGCCCTCAAGGAACTTATAATTTAATGGGGGAGGGGGAAGGGAACAACATGCAAACAAATAAATGCAAAACAAGTTCTATGTAGAGTAAATAGGAATTACAGGTTGTGTTTGTCCTTCATTTTTGGAGAGGACCATGATATCAGGGAAATGGTAACATGACTTACAATTGACTTTGATTTGAGTGAGGTAGGGCTGTGCAAGGTCACCAGCCTCACTTTCTCCCCGAGAGCCATTTGGACAGACAGTGACCTGATATTCTTCAGGATGACTAGAGATGACCCAGGAGGCAATGGGAGACCCTAGCCCTTTTAGGCTCAGGCCTTTTCATGTACTCACTTAGAGTGAGGTAAAACCCATGTAGTGAATAGGCCTCTTTAAGAAGTGAGTCAAGGGAATTCATTAACAAAGGGAAGGCACTGGAATTAAGAGGGTTTGGGGAAAGTTTCCTGTAGAAGGTGAGATTTAGTTGGGACTTCAGGGAAAGCCAGGAGGTCAGTAGTCAAAATGGAAGAGAGAGAGTATTCTAGGCATGGTGTGTGTGTGTGTGTGTGGTGGGGGTGGGGGGAGGGAGGGTGGGGTGTGCAGTCAGCGAAAAGGCCTGGAGCTGAGCGATGGAGCATTTTGTTTGTGGAAGATCCAGGAGGTCAGTGTCACTGGATCAAAGAGTACATGTTGGGAAGTAAGGAGTAGGAAGACTGGAAAGGTAGGTGGGGCCTACGTTCTGAATGCCAAACAGAGCATTTTGTATTTGCACCTGGAAACAACAGGGAACCACTGGAGCTGACTGAGTTTGTGTGTGGCGGTGGGGGTGGGGTGGGGGGCCTAGGATTTGGCATGCTCACACTTGCATTTTAGGGAAATCACTTTAGTGGCTGAATGGAGAATGGATTGGAGAATTGTTTGTACTTGGCCACATTTTCCAAATCAAACAATAATGGATGTTCATGTTTCATATTTCTTTTTGATTTATTTTTAATAGAAGAAAAGCATGGAGATCATGCAAATCATTCATAATTAATGGACCGAAACCATCCCTTTGGGAGATATTCATGTATTAGCTTGCCTTAAAGTCATTTGAACGGCTTTGTTGAAGGGGTTATTGAAATATGCAGGCTGTTCAGTTGCTACATTTATTTACACAAAGGGGGGATTTAATTCCTTTCGACATTTTGGATGAAGCTTGCCCATCCCTACTACTGGCTACTCTTTCCCATCCTGGCCATACCCAGCAGCAATTGTAATCCACCCCCCAATTAGGAGCTATGGGGTCTTACCTTTGAGGGGGAGGAAAGGAGAAGAGAGAGAGAGAGAGAGAGAGAGAGAGAGAGAGAGAGAGAGAGAGAGAGAGAGAGAAAGAGAGAGAGAGAGAAAGAGAGAGAGAGAAGAGAGAGAGAGAGAGAGAGAGAGAGAGAGAGAGAGAGAGAGAGAGAGAGAGAGAGAGAGAGAGAGAGAGAGAGAGAGGGAGAGAGGGAGAGAAGGAGATAGAGAGAGAGAGAGAAGGAGAGAGAGAGAGAGAGAGGGAGAGAGAGAGGGAGAGAGAGAGAGAGAGACAAACGTAAACAGAGAGACAGAGACAGACAGAGAGAGAGTCAGGGAGAGACAGAGACAGAGAGAATGCCTACTGGAACAGTTTCCTTTCCATTGTTCATCTATTCTTTAAGGTTCACTAGTTCTTTGAAGTTCTGGTGAGTTTCCAATAACAGCAAAGTCAGTACAGAAACATTAGCTCAGAAACTGCCAGGTTTGTCATATGTTTATGAGGCAGAGATCCCAAGTTGAGCTTTATCATAAATCTTCTTAAGGCTAACAGCTTATGTCCAGATGAAACTACTTATACTAGATTTCAAAATAAAGGAGACACTTTAAAGTAACTTGGTGATTAATCAAAGGCCATCTCTGACTACCCATAATCTACCAAATAAAGTCGAATCCTTTACCTTGTCATTCAAGGTCCTGTGTTCTGGTCGTGTCTCTCTGTCTCTGTGTGTGTCTTTTTCTGTCTCTCTCTGTCTCTGTCTCTTCCTCCCTCCCTTATCTCTTTACTTTGATTGTGCTCTCCTTCACTCTCGCGTTGCTGCTGCCTTTTCTAATGCTACTTAGCCAAGATTCACCCTCTACAGAAAGCCTCTGTTGACCCCTCAGTTATTAGAACACCCTCACATAGAATCTTAATTTATTAACTCATATTCTTCCTCCCATCAAGTATGCCAACTCTCAAGGGAAAGGAGTTTCACTTTTGCATTTACATTCTCAGTGTCTTGCATCATCCCTGGCGCATGGAAGGCACTAAATAATGCTTGTTCGTTGATTGATATCTTACTGTTCCCTTCTACATACCCAACACTGCGTTTAAATGGATTGAGTATATACCCTTCCACAAATATGCCATGCTATTTCTTCTTCTTTTTTTCTTTTTTTTAATTACTGAAACGTAAATACGCAATAAGAAAAGAAAAGAAACATATTATAAACTTAAATATTGAAACTTAAATACAAAATAAGGAAAGAAAAAAACATGCCATGCATGTATGAGATCATGAGAGGATTCAAAATATGTAGTAATAAATTTCCATTTCAAGAAAGCCTACATAATAAATACTAGCATTGTGTTGAGAGCTGTCCATCTTTTCTTTGCTTCTTTGTTAGTTTTCTTTTGTCCCCTACCATGCACTTTTTATTTTGTTCTTTCCCCTTTCTTCCCCCCTACCAAGCCTGCAATTAAGCACAAATATATGTGTATATATATATATATATATATACATACATATATACACACACATACCTACATATATAGATGGATATATTCCCTAGCAAATTCTACTTCTGATCTTTCTGAATTTAGAAGACTTTTATACTTATGTATGTATGGAACCCATTCCCAAGGAAAGTAGGTTTCCAGAACTACCAGCCTTCCTCCCCGATCTAATTCCTCTATGTTGGTTCTTCCTCTCACACCTCATTTACATAAAATAATTACTCTTTTGAGCTGTCCCTAAAAAGTTTTACTTTTTAAAGTCATATCATACTCAGGTGCACCCCAGTCTTTCTTATGAATTACCTACTTACTAACAACAATCTCAGACATACATTTGACATTTTCCATACATAAAAGGTAAACAGACTGTCCTTAAAGAGTCCCTTGTAGTTAGTCTTTGGTATGTACCTTATGTTTCTGTTAGCTCTTATATGTCAAATCTTCTATTAACTTCAGGTTTTGTTTGTTTTTTAAACAAAGTCCTGAAAATCTAACAGTTCATTAAATGTCCATTATTTTTTTTCTTTCAGGATTATGATTAGCTTTGCTGGGTATGACATTTTTGGCCAGAACTCCAGTTCTTTTGCTCTTCCATATACAGTGTTCCAAGACCTGTGATCTTTCAGTGTCACCAATGCCAGGTCTCATCATGGCCCTGCCATATTTAAATTGTTTTTTTTTTCCTTGTTGCTCATAATCCCTAATCCTTGAGCTGGGGGTTTTAGAATTTGATGATAATATCCCTATGGGTTTTTTTGGCATAGGATCTCTTTCAGGTGGTGATTGGTAGATTTATCCTATTTCAACTTTCCCCACTTGTTCTATTGCTTCAAGACAATCTTCTTTAATTATTTCTGGTATTATTGTATCAAGATTCTTTTTTTGGTCATAACTTTCAGGTAGTTCGATTGTTCTTATGTGTCCTCTTCTTGATGTCTCCTCCAGATCAGTTGCTTTTCTTAAGAGATGTTTCCCATTCTCTTCTATTTTTTTCATTTTTTACACTTTATTTTACATTTCTTGATCTCTCATAACTTTGCTGGCTTCCCCTTTCCCCAATTCTAATTTTCAAGGAGTTGTTTTCTTCCTTAAGATTCTGGATCTCCTTTTCTAATTGGTTGGCTTTCTTTTTATAATCTTGTTTTCTTGGTTTATTTTTATTTTTTTTAAGTTTTTCCTCAATCTCTCTCATTTGATTTTTAAAGTCTTTTTTAAGTTCTATGAATTCTTTTTAACAGGTGACCATTTGATGTTACTCTTTGGTGTAGAAGAGGGTTTCTTTGCTTCAGTATCCTCCTTTGAAGACAAACACCAGTCTTCTCTACTCACATAGCAACTCTATATGGTTGGATTCTTTCTACTTTGCCTGTATACTTTTTTAAAAATTTGTAGTAGCTTAGATAAGACCTCTCAGCCCTATCCCTAGCCTTGGCCCAGCAAGTTTTCCTGATCATTGCTAACAGCAGAGGTCCACTTTTGAGCCCAGAGAGAGAGGCAGCCTAGCTTCAAGCCAGACCCAGGCAGCAGAGGAAAGTATGTAGATTTGTAACTAGAGGATGCAGGTTCAAATCATGACTTTGCCACTGACCATGTGCATGCCTTTGGGTGAATCATTTCTCCTCTATGGACTTGAGGTTCCCCAACTGTAAAATGAGTGTTGCATTAAATGACTTCCAAGATTCTTCCCAGCTCTCTATCCCAGTGACTAGCCACAGGCTGGTAAGCAGACCACCCTAACTGCTCCAGTCACAGCTGGTTTGTAGAGGACAGCCTGTTAGGCCAGGAACAAGGCAAGGGAATGGAAATAACCCTTCTCCATCCCTTGCCAGAGAGAAATGCCTTTCTGGAGACATTTCTGTTTCCCTGACCTCTGGAACTTTTCATTCCCGCCTAGTTTTGTTTCCTTGGCCTCTCAAAATTCTCCAAGATTAGAAGGCCAGAATTTGGACAGGAGAACTGGATTGCATGTGATATGGGCTGCCCCAGGAGGGCAAAGAGGCATATTTGTGGCCCCAGGGTCCTGTGGGTCGCAAAGTCAGTAAGTAACATAACTTGTTCAAATGGTTTAATTTAAGCTAAATTTCTCATGTTGGAGCTTAAGTCTGCCAAGGTGGGGAGTATGGATTTGATTTAATAATCTATGGATCAGCCATCATTTTATTCTCAATTTTAAAGCCAGACCAATTCTAGAGTGCCAGCTGTTGTCACACCTGCCTCCCCTGGGCCCTATTGACATTTCAAGTAAGGAACAGTGCTGCTGGAGAGCCACTAATGTGCTCTCTTATCTGACACCAAAGGGAAGCCTCCTGGGATTCTATCAGGAGCATGTGCACACAGGCACACACACACACACACATACACACACATACAGACACACACACACAATTAGCTAGATATCAATTAGTCTCTTCACTGAAGTAGCTGGTAGGTCTTCACTAAAAGCTCAAAACTTAGTAATAATTACCCTAGCATTCCTTATAATATCCCATGCTTAGTAAAACTGATTTATAAAAATGAGGGCACTGGAGTTAATGACTTCTCAGCTCCCTTCTAATTTTACATTTCTGTGTGACCCTAGGATATTATTAGTTAATTTAAATAAAGTGAAATAGTAGTCAACCAATAAGCATTTATTAAGAACCTATTATTTGCCAGATTTGAGACTCTAAAACCAAGAATTAAATGGGTCCCTTTTTCAAAGAGTATTAATTCTATTTGGAGGAGAAAATATGTATTCACACAAATATAATTGTATATACACATATGTATGCATATGTATTTAAATACATATATATGTATAAATGTATACATATACACATATAAATTTCAATAAAATTGGCTTCCTTTGTAAGTATGTATTTTATGTATTTAATGGCATTTTATGCATTTAAAAGCATTCTTCTGAGAAGGGGCTCCTAACACACAAAAAAAGAACCCTGTTGAAGAGTTCATTTCTGACATCGAAAGGCTACACATCAGTGTCTACACCATGTTGTCCAGCTCTAGCTACCCCAGTTCAGAGACCTGGAGTGGAAGTACCTTGAAAGGAGCATTGAACTTGGAGTCAAGGGAGCCCTGCTCTCAGCCCCCACCTTTGATGTTTACTAGTTGTATGACCTTGGGGAAATCATCTAATCATCATGATCCTCAGGTTCCCTTTTATTTTTCTAACTTGTTTGGGAAATCAAATAAGATGAAAGAAAAATTCTTTGTCAAACCTCCCAAAGGGCCTTCTAAGTATTACCTATTGGAATGATGCTTGTTCAATGGACCAGAACACCCTCTGCTCATGGCAACATTCATGCTCCCCTCGATGAAGGGGATCATAGTGTGATAGGAGTCGATATAATGTACCGCATGCTGACTTGATTTGAATGTAAGCAAATGAAAAGTTTTTGTAAATTGTGTAAGGAATAAAATAAGCTATTTGCCTACTGGGACATAACATTTCTTGCAAAACCAAACCAGACATTTCCTTTTGTGGTGGCTGCCTTTACTCACAAGCCAGGTCAATTAATGAATGCAGCTTGTGCTGGACAACAGAAGGTTTTCTCATTACCTCTAACCCATAAACAACTAAGAAAATTGATGATAAAATAGTTGCTGAAACCCAGTGTCCATGATTTATCCGGTAAGACCATTGCCCATTACTAATGAATAATTTCATTTGTACTCTTCCCTCTCCCCTCCTTGGAGAGAACATTCTTTTAATATATTCATAGATTTATGTTTTAAAGTGCCTTCTGGGTTATTTACCATTGGAAGGCTGATGGAAATTGATTTCAGATCAGCTGGGTGCTTTATAACCATCCATAATTTTGAACTGCTAGGATAGAAGAGTGCAGAGTCATAATACTGCATTAGTACAATGGTTAAAAAAAGAGACTAGAATTCTACATTTCATCAGTGATTGGTTAGTCCTAGGACTAAGAACTTCATAGAGATATAGGTATCATGCAACTACTGATATTTTAAGTCCATGGAAGCCTAGGATTGCATGTTATATGTGTTTTAAGATCCACAGCAACCAATAAACAAGGATTTATTGAGCTGTGTCAGGCGCTCTGCTAGACCCCAGGAATAAATTGAAACAAATTCCTGCCTTCGAGGAGTTTTCAGTCTCACCCAAGACAATTTGTGAGTGAGGAAGCACATATAGAATATGTACATAATCAGCACAAGGTAATTAGGGGCTGGGAGGAGAGAGTACTGGGTGATGCTTTAGCTGAGACTTGAAGGAAACATGGGATTCTACCAAGTGGAGGTGGGGTGCATCACAGGTAGGAGTGAGAGCCACTACTGAGGCAAGGACAACTGGAATGCCATGGGCCAGAGATAATCCAGTGCATTGAACACAGTAGATATTCAGAACAGATGAATGGCATGGCCTGGTAAGCGGAGTCCTGAACTTAGGGACAAGAAGTCCTGGATGCAAATTTAGCTTCTGATACTGACAAGCTGTATAACTGGCCAACTCACCACACCATCTTTGAGCCTCAGTTTTAAAATCTATAAAATGGGGGTAAGAAACCTGGTAGTTACCTCTAAGAGTTGTTGTGAGGTTCAAATAAGATCATGCACATAGACTGCTTTCACTCATTACACGAATGTCAGCTGCTATTTTTAATCAATATGATATCAATTGTATATCAAATAGATGCCAGTTCTGACATATCCTTTCCACTTTCTATTTGTAAGTCTGTTGTTGTTCAGTCATTGCAGTTGTATCTGACTCTTCATGACCCTACTTGGGGTTTTCTTGACAAAGATACTAGAGTGGTTTGCCATTTCCTTCTCCAGATTGTTTTACAGATGAGGAAGCTGAGTCAAATAGGATTAAGTAACCTGCACAGCATCACGCAGCTAGTAAGTGTCTGAGGACAGATTTGAACCCTGTCTCCAAACCCAGCACTCTATCCACTGCAGCACCCAACAGCCACTTTCTAATCTCATTACCTTGCTGCTTAAATTAGTCTTGGATACTCAACACTTTCCCATCATCCTCATCCTCTTCTCCCCCCTTATTGGAGGGCAAGAGGAGGGAGCACTAAACTTCTTTCAAAGCTTTCCTTTATGGAGAGTTAGAGTTGACTCTCCAGCTTCCAGTCTCCATTTACAGCTCTTCCTGGTTTCAACTCCAAGGCTCAAGATGCCCCAACACTGGTACATCCTGGTATCCCCTCCCAACCCATACCTTCCCAGTTTCCTTCTGTGTGTTGTTATCCCCCATTAGACTGAAAGCTCCTTGAGGGAAGGGCCTATCTTTCTTTTTCATTTGTATTCCCAGGGCCTAGCACAGTGCCTGGCATATAGAAGGTGCTTAATAAATATTTACTGTACTCATTTTCAGATGTTCAGAGTCACTACTGTCATCACTAAACCAGGGCAGTGAAAGGCTTCCTAATGGACTATATCTTAGAATCTATGCTTTTTAAAGCTGGAAAGGATCTTAGAGATATGTCACTTTAAAAAAAAAGAAAGAAAAATCTTTTTTTTTAAAAAAAATGGTTAGATGGTAATAGTGACCTTTATGAAATAAAAAAGTGGCCTGAGAAATATTTTAAAATAAAATCAGCCCTCTCCACAAAATCATTCATTAGAGTGAGAAATTCAACTTGAAAATTTAGCAAAGGGCAACAGTGATCTAAAGTGAAGCAGAAAAGGGCTTAGGCAGCTTCATGGGAGGTATGAGTAGCCTCCTTTCACTCTGCATTTTTGGTTTGGGTTTTAATCCAGCTCCTTTGGTTGGGCCTAGTACTGGATTATCATGCAAATATTTCAGCGAATGGCATTATCTTCTTGTTGTTTGTCCTTCCTTCTCAAAGAGGACCACAACTTCAGGGAAATGATGACATGACTTGCAGTAGACTTTGATTTGAGTGAGGGAGAGCTGTACAAGGTCACCCACCTCACTTTCTCCTCCAGAGCTATCTGGGTCCAATGGTCTGATATTCACCAGGATCACTGGAGATGACCCCGGATGCATTAGGAGACCCTGGGCCTTTCAGGCTAAGGTCTTTTCAGATTCTCACTTTGTGTAAGATAATGCCCATTCAGTGAATAGGTCTATTTAAGAACTTAATCAAGAGATGGCCCCTTTAATCAAAACTCAGTTAACACAGCTGTTAGGTCCATAAAATCATTTGGATTCAATTCAGTTAACACTTATTACCCAGAGAGATAGGATGGTACAATGGAAGAGATCTGAGCTTGTTCACTGAGGAGTAGAATGTTGATTCTGTTGCCTATTACCTTTTACTTGGGGCAGGAGAATTAAGCTCTCTTGGCCTCAATTCCATCCACCTATAAAATAAAGGGTTGTATGACATCTATACTCCCTTCAGATTCTGAATCCTGTAGTTCTACTACATACAAGGTGAGGGCGATGTGGAGAGTCAGACTTTGGATCAAGGAGCCATGGGTTCAAGTTACATCTCTGATTCTTACCTACTGTGGGGTCATGGGCAAATCACAACCTCTCCAGTCCTCAAGCAACTCTAAGATTCTGACTTGCAATGCTCACTAGTGGATGGATTTCACCGACTGGGGGTTCCAATGTTGATGAAAGCACGGTTCTGTCATACATGAATGTCTACTGTAGGCATGGGGATAACGATTGATTGCAGTGCATGCAATTCATGTAGCTGTTGTGCCCCGGACTTTTGTTTGGAATGGAGATCCATGCAGCCTTAAACCCCTGAGATGTCAAAAATGAAGCACACAGTCTGTCTTGTGAGCATCGTGCTGAAACTCTCTTTTCCCCAGGGCTGTATTTTTCATGGGCTTCTTTACAATTGTTGCTCCTTCCTCCTTCACATATGTGTAATTGTCTGTGTCTATACTTGTCTGAGCACAAAGACCGAGCTATGTTGCTTTGAGGAGGATTAATAGGATGCCCATCAAAATTGGCCCTTTCAGGAGGTTGCCCAGCTGAAGACCATTAGTACCAAGCATCACCCCCAGAGAAGTTTAAAAGGCTTTCTCTAAATAGAAGCAGACTGTGAAAGTATAGGGGCTCTTTCCCTGCTGCCTTCCTACCTAGGTCTCAGCACTGACAAGTGCCACACGTGCTATTCCCTAAGGGCTTCTGCTTCAAGCTGTGGTGATGTTGGGTAAAGGAAGGGAAAAGACATCTACCAGCCTGGCCCTGAGTGCACTGGAGCCAGTGCAAAGAGCAGAACACAGAGGGGAGGAGGAGGGTTGGCATATATAGACTTACACGTCTTTCTGTGTATATATTTACACTTCTGTCTATATACACACATGTGTACATATTTACATATATGTGGAGGGGGAGAAGGAGAGAAGAAGAGGCAGAGACAGACACAGAGAGAAGGAAAGGGGGGAGAGAGAGAGAGAGAAGAGAAAGAGACAAAGACAGACAGGAGGGAGAGACAGAGAGACTGAGACAGAGGAGGAAGTGAGAGGAAAGAAAGAGGAAGGAGAAAGACAGAAACAGAGGAAAGGGAGAGAAAGGAGGTGGGAGAGATAGACAGAGAGAGAAAGAGAGAGGGAGGGAGGGAGGGAGAGAGAGAGAGAGAGAGGGAGAGAGAGACAGAGAGAGAGAGAGACAGAGACAGAGAGACAGAGAGAGAGAAATAGAAACAAAGGGAGAGACAGAGAGAGACAGAGAGAAAGAGAGAGACAGAGCCAGAGAAAGAGAGAGAGAGAGAGAGAGAGAGAGAGAGAGAGAGAGAGAGAGAGAGAGACAGAGAGAGAGAGAAGAGGATTTTTTTTAAAGTTTATAAAGCATTTCTACTACATCAGACATGAGAATTTAGACAGACAATGTGATATAGTAGATGAAGGCCTGGCCTCATAGCGAGGAAGATTAAATCTAAGTCTAGCCTTGGACACATTCTAGATGTATGACTCTGGACAAATCACTTGGTGTTCTTAGGAGTCCTCTAAGACTCTAAGTTGCAGACAAGCTCCCAATGTGTATTAGTAAAAGGACAGATGAGTTTCCTGTATCAGTGAAATCTCTGATCCTGGCCTAATATATTAGATAGAAATTTAGTTGACTTTTCTGAAATCTGAGGCTGCTGTAGTATTTGAGCTTCAAGATGAGCCAACAGCGCGATGATACAAGAACTTTAGAAATAATTCATCCAATATTCCTCTTTTACAGAGGAGGAAACTGAGGCCCAGAGAAGGGCAACTATCTGTCTGTTTGGCCAAATAATAAGAGAATTTGAACCCATGTCTTCTGACTCCAAACCTAGCTCCTTTTCTACTATTATGGCAAAGAAGAAATTCCCTGAAGTCTGTCAAGGGGACGAACAACTTTTAGTTGTGTTTCTGCCTATGTGTTTTATGTGAGATGCAAGCTGGCCTAAAGAAAGATCTGGGATGAGGGCAGGGGAAGAAGGGAGGAGCTTAATGAACTAAAAGTTCAATATGAAGGAATAGTATCATATGACAGTAAAAAAGAGAAGAGAAAAGGAAGGAAGATAAAGGAAAAGAGAAGAGAAAAGAAAAAAGAGAAGAGGAAAGAAAAGAAAAGAGAACAAAGAGAAAAGAAAAGAAGAGGGAAGAGAAGAAGAGAAGAGAAAAGAAAAGAAGCAGGGTAGCTAGGCAGCGCAGTGGACAGAGCTGTGGAACATTAGTCTTTAGTCAAATCCAGTATATATTCATCTACTTAATTGCTTTGTGACTTATTAACAATGTGCCACCTAGATCTGTTGTGCCACCTAAATCTTCCACACGATCTTAGGTAAACCATTTAGGTTATCTGGGTATCAGTTTTCTCATCTGTACATAAAACTCTGCTCTCTGCGTCACAGCATTTTTAGTCAGAGAGAAAAGTACTTTGTAAAGTATTAAACTTACATATTATACAATGCTATAATAATCAAATATAATGATAGTTATATAATTATGCTATAATTATAACATGTAAAGTTGGCCTCCTAGGGAAAAAAGCCTAGATTACAAGATGAGAGGCAGAGACAGGGACGCAGAGAGATGGGGAGAGAATCACAAAAACAGAAAGAGACAGAGAGACAGAGATAGAGAAGAGGGAGAGAGAAAGGAAAAAATAGGGAGAAAGAGAGAGGCAGAGAGACAGAGAGAGACAGAGACAGAGATAGAGACAGACAGAGACAGACACAGAGACAGAGACAGAGAGACAGATAGAAACAGAGAAAAAGAGACAAAGACAGAAAGACAAAGCAAGAGGAGAAAGAGAGAGAGAGTAAGAGAGAGAGAGAGAGGGAGGGAGGGAGGGAGGGAGAGAGAGAGAGAGAGAGAGAGAGAGAGAGAGAGAGAGAGAGAGAGAGAGAGAGAGAGAGAGAGAAGTGACAAGAGAGAAGAGAGAGGAAGATGGAGAGATTCTAGCTTTGTTCCTATTTGAAAGGGACTCTATCCAGGTAGGACTCTTAATGATTTCTTCAGTCTAGGTGCTTTTGCTGTTCTTTGTTTGGCTCTCCAGACCAAGACTCCCTCGAGGGTGAGGGGATGGATTTTATTCTCTCTGGTACCTTTTAAAGGACTTAAAATTCCAGAAGGGTCCTGACTCCAACTACTAATTTGTGCTAACAAGCTTTCCGCTACCTGTCAGGGTGTTTTGACCTCCCAACATGGTTGAGTCTGAGGAATCTGTAAACTCATGTAATTAATGTATTTTAATCTCTATCCTTGCCATTCTGTAGATGCAGAGGCCAGGAAGAAACTGGTCTTCCATAAGGAAATTCACTTTCGGCATACAAACCCTTCTGGCAATTTCTTCTATGCTATTAGATTACTGTTTTGACAGGTGTTGGAACTTACATTTCTTACAAGGAAATCATTGGACTTTGGGAACAACTTTTTTTTAAAATTTTCCTTTCCAGAGCAAAGACAGATGAATATCCTGAAGCAATGAGTAAGGTCCACAGACTTTTCTCTAGTTCATTAAAACCTGTGAATAAAGGGAGAGGTGGGGGTGGAGAGAGAAAGGAAAAAAGGGAGCAATTTCCTAGAATTGTAGAAGTTCACAAAATCACAGAAACCCAGAGCTAGAAGAGACTTTAGAGAACATCTAACCCAGGGGTAGGGAACGTGCAGCCTTGAGGCCACACATGACTCTCTAGGTCCTCAAGTGTGGCCCTTTGACTGAAAGCAAACTTCACAGAAAAAAATCCTCTTAATAAAAGGATTTGTCCTGCAAAGCTTGGACTCAGTCAAAAGGCCGCATCCAAAGACCTAGAAGGGCACACGTGGTCTCAAGGCCACAAGTTCTCCACCCCTGATCCAACCTAACTCCATCATTTTTACGGTTTTAAAACTGAGGCCCGGAGTGTGAAACAAGGTGAAACAAGTAATAAATTTCAAGGTCAAGACCCAAGTCTACATCAGTACTCAGGCTCTTAGTTCATGGACTGATTTTAGGGATAGAAGAAGAGATCTTACAGCATTTGCAGCAAAAAAAGGAATGTGTTATTTGAGCCTTTCTGCTAACATCCATTAGTAATGACTTTTATAGGATTACATCTGCCTTACCCCATATTCTAGCCCTATAATCTCAAGGGATCATGGATATCAAGATAAACATCTCAAAAGTGACTTTTCTAAAACACTTACCTGCCAAAAGGTTTTCCTAGATCTGTCCCATTTGAGCTGTGCCATGCCCCCTGAGGTAAGTTCTACAAGTATGATTAACTTTGTTTTACAGATGAGAAAACTGAGTCACATAGTGGTTTAGTGATGTGGTCATTCAGTTAGCAAGTGTCAAAGGCAGGAAGAACTCCATTCATTATGGGACCTTATTCAGTGCTCTGATTTTATAGGGGAAGAAACTAGGGAGAAGAGACTCTCCAAGATGAGCCACGTAATAAGGGGCAAATAAGATCACTAGATCTGGAGACAGCAAACTTAGGTTAAAATAATGGTGGGTCTTTCAAAGGTTATGGAAGTACACTACAGGGTGTACAGGTCTTTATTTTATTTTATTTTTAATTTTTTTTTCATTTTTTAACTGTTTTATTATTTAGTATTTTTTATTTTTCAACATTGATTTCCACAAGATTTTGAGTTACAAATTTTCTCCCCTTTTCTACCTTCGCCCCACACCAAGATGGCATATATTCTGATTGCTCATATCCCCAGTCTGCCCTCCCTTCTGTCACCCCACTCCCCCCTCATCTCCTGTCTCCTTACTTTCTTGTAGGGCAAGATAGATTTATATACCCCATTGCTTGTATATCTTATTTCCCAGTTGCATGTAAACATTTTTTTGAGCATTTGTTTTTAGAACTTGGAGTTCCAAATTCTCTCCCTTCTTCCCTCCCCACCCACCCTCCTTGAGAAGGCAAAAAATTCAACATAGGCCACACACGTATATCATTATGCAAACATTTCCATAACAGTCATGTTGTAAAAGACTGTATTTCCCTCCAACCTATACTGTTTCCCTTTATTCAGTTTTCCCCTTGACCCTATCCCCTTTCAAAAGTGTTTGCTTTTGATTACCTCCTCCCCTGATCTGCCCTCCCTTCTATTGTCCCCCCTCTTATCCCCTTCTCCCCTACTTTCCTGTAGGGTAAGACACCCAGTTGAGTGTGTATGTTTTTCCCTCCTTAAGTCAAATCCAATGAGAGCAAGATTCACTCATTCCCTTTCACCTGACCCCTCTTCCCTTCCAATAGAACAGCTTTTTCTTACCACTTTTGTATGAGATAATTTGCCCCATTCTGTATCTCCCTTTCTCCTTCTCCCAATATATTCCTCTCTCACCCCTTAATTGTATTTATTTTTCAATATCATTCCTTCCTATTCAACTCGCCCTGTGCCCTTTGCTATATATATGTATATTCCCTTCAACTACTCTAATACTGAGAAAGGTTTCATTAGTTACAAATATCATCTTTCTATGTAGGAAAGTAAACAAAACAGTTCAACTTTAGTAAGTCCCTTATGATTTCTCTTTCCTGTTTACCTTTTCATGCTTCTCTTGATTCTTGTATTTGAAAGTCAAAATTTCTATTCAGCTCTGGTCTTTTCATTGAGAAAGCTTGAAAGTCCTCTATTTTATTGAAAATCCATGTTTTGCCCTGGAGTATTATACTCAGTTTTTCTGGGTAGGTGATTCTTGGTTTTAGTCCTAGTTCCTTTGAATTCTGGAATATCATAATCCAAGCCCTTCAATGATTTAAAGTAGAAGCTGCTAGATCTTTTGTTATCCTGATTGTGTTTCCACAATAATAGAATTGTTTCTTTCTGGCTGCTTGCAATATTTTCTCCTTGAACTGAAAACCCTGGAATTTGGCTATGATATTCCTAGGAGTTTTCTTTTTGGGATCTTTTTTTCCAGAGACATTTGGTGATTCTTTCAATTTCCATTTTACCCTCTGGTTCTAGAATATCAGGGAAGTGTTCCTTGATAATTTCTTGAAAGATGATGGCTCGGCCCTTTTTTTTTTTGATCATGGCTTTCAGGTCTGTACAGGCCTTTTACCAAATGTTAAAAGCTTCAAATTTCAGTCCCATGATGGAATTTGTGACTCCTTTCTGAGGACCAGTCTGGGTATATGAGAAACAGACTCATCACCAAGAGGCTGGATATGACTGATAAAGGCCCACAGACTCTCAGTAGGAAAAATGTGCCTACTGATAAAGTGTCGTACAAGCTGTTTCTTTTTTTATAATTTTTAAATTATTATTTATTTATTTAATATTTTTAGTTTTCAGCATTAATTTTCACAAGAGTTTGAATTAAATTTTTTTCCCCATTTCTACCCTCCCCCACTCCAAGATGGCATATATTCTGATTGGCCCATTCCCCAGTCAACCCTCCCTTCTGTCACCCCACTCCCCCACATCCCCTTTTCACTGACTTTCTCATAGGGCAAGATAGATATTTACGCCCCATTGTCTGTATATCTTATTTCCTAGTTGCATGCAAAAACTTTTTTGAACATCTGCTTTTAAAACTTTGACTTCCAAATTCTCTCCCCTCTTCCCTCCCTACCCACCCTCCCTAAGAAGGCAAGCAATTCAACATAGGCCACATGTGTAGCATTATGCAAAACCCTTCCACAATACTCATATTGTGAAAGACTAACCATATTTTGTTCCTTCCTATCCTATCCCCCTTTATCCAATTTTCTCACTTGACCCTGTCCCTTTACAAAAGTGTTTGCTTTTGATTACCTTCTCCCCCTATCTGCCCTCCATTCTATTGTCCCCCCTTTTTATCTCCTTCCTCCTTTATTCCTGTGGGGTAAGATACCCAATTGTGTGTGTATGTTATTCCCTCCTCAGATCAAATCTGATAAGAGCAAGATTCACTCATTTCCCCTCACCTGCCCCTTCTTCACTCCCAACAGAACTGCTTTTTCTTGCCGCTTTTATGCAAGATAGTTTACCCCATTCTATCTCTCCCTTTCTCCCTCTCTCAATATATTCCTTTCCCATCCCTTAATTTTATTTTATTTTTTTTAGATATCATCCCTTCATATTCAACTTACCTTGTGCCCTCTGTGTACGTATATATTCCTTTCAGCTACCCTAATACTGAGATCTCATGAATCATACACATCATCTTTCCATGTAGGAATGTAAACAAAACAGTGCAACTTTAGTAAGTCCCTTGTGATTTCTCTTTCTTGATTACCTTTTCATGCTTCTCTTGATTTTTGTGTTTGAAAGTCAGATTTTCTATTCATCTCTGGTCTTTTCACTGAGAAAGCTTGAAAGTCCTCTATTTTATTGAAAATCCATATTTTGCCTTGGAGCATGTTACTCAATTTTGCTGGGTAAGTGATTCTTGGTTTTAATCCTAGCTTCGTTGACCTCTGGAATATCATATTCCAAGCCCTTCAATCTTTTAATGTAGAAGCTGCTAGATCTTGTATTATTCTGATTGTGTTTCCACAATACTCAAATTGTTTCTTTCCAGCTGCTTATAGTAGTTTCTCCTTGCTCTGGAAGCTCTGGAATTTGGCTACACTATTCCTAGAAGTTTTCTTTTTGGGATCTTTTTCAGGGGGCAATTGGTGGATTTTTTCAATTTCTATTTTACCCTGTGGCTCTAGAATATCAGGGCAATTCTCCTTGATAATTTCTTGAAAGATGCTCTCTAGGATCTTTTTTTGATCATGGTTTTCAGGTAGTCCAATCATTTTAAAATTATCTCTCCTGGATTTATTTTCCAGGTCGGTGGTTTTTCCAATGAGATATTTCACATTGTCTTCCATTTTTCCATTCCTTTGGTTCTCTTTCATAATATCTTGATTTGTCATAAAGTCACTAGCTTCCATTTGCTCCAATCTAATTTTTAAGGTAGTATTTTCTTCAGTGGTCTTTTGGACCTCCTTTTCCATTTGGCTAATTCTGCCTTTCAAGGCATTCTTCTCCTCATTGGCTTTTTGGAGCTCTTTTGCCATTTGAGTTAGTCTATTTTTTAAGGTGTTGTTTTCTTCAGTATTTTTTTGGGTCTCCTTTAGCCAGTCATTGACTTGTTTTTCATGGTTTTCTTACATCACTCTCATTTCTCTTCCCAATTTTTCCTCTACTTCTCTAACGTGCTTTTCCAAATCCTTTTTGAGCTCTTCCATGGCCCGAAACCAGTTCATGTTTTTCTTGGGGTCTTTTGACGTAGGCTCTTTGACTTTGTTGACTTCTTCTGTCTGTATGTTTTGGTCTTCTTTGTCACCAAAGAAAGATTCCAAAGTCTGAGTCTGAATCTGAGTCTGTTTTCACTGCCTGGCCATGTTCCCAGCCAACTACTTGACCCTTGAGTTTTTGTTGGGGTATGACTGCTTGTAGAGTAGACAGTACTTTGTCTCAAGCTTGAAGGGTTGCACTGTTGTTTTTAGAGCTATTTCTGCACAGCAAGCTTTGCCCCACCATTGATCCTCCTCCCCCAAGAACGACCAACCCAGACCATGACCAAATCTTAAGCAGGCTCTTCACTCCTGCACTGATCTGCCACTTAATTCCTCCCACCAGGTGGTCCTGGGGCCGGAACCAACTGCAGCTGTAGTTCTGTAGCTGCCCCACCTCCGCTGCCCCTGGGGTGGTGGCAGGACCAAGAACTCCTTTCACTCTGTCCCTGCAGCTTTTCCCACTAACCCTCTCTGTTGTCTTTGGTGTTTGTGGTTTAAAAATTCTGATAACTGCCACAGCTCACTGATTCAGGGTGCTAGGGCCTGTTCTGCCCAGCTGCTGGTTTGGTTGGTCCTGCTGCTGCCCATGCTGGGCTCTGCTTGGCCCTGCTCCTAGCTCAGTGAGATAAACCTTACCCAGAAACCATCCAGGCTGTCCTGGGTTGGAGCCCTGCTTCCCTTTGCTATTCCATGGGTTCTGCAGCTCTAGAACTTGTTCAGAGCCATTTTTATAGGTTTTTGGAGGGACCTGGGCAGGAGTTCAAGCAAGTCCCTGCTTTCCAGCTGCCATGTTGGCTCCACCCAAACTGTTTCTGTAAGTAAAAGAACTACAACCAGGACTTGACAACCTGTTAGAGTTAACCTCTGTCTTCCATGTGTACATCTTATTCTTCTTATTCTAGGCCCTAAATTCCAAAGAGACTGGGAGATCTTGGGAAAGATCACAAGACTTATTATTCCTGTGTTCCATGAAGTGAATGTTGCCTACATCAATGCAGATTCTACTGTGCTCCATGTGGTAGTCAAAACACCTTATATTTTCTGTTGTTAAGGCTTCAAAAATTATTTTGTATTTACTACATTATATGTAGTAAATTGAATTTAATATGTTCATAATATAAATGTATAGTAAGTATATGTTATATATACACAGAGAGGGAAAGGAGGGAGACAAGAGGCAGAAAGAGAGGGACTGAAAGGGAGGGGGAGAGAGAAAGAGAGAGAGGCAGTGAGACAGAGAGAGACACAGAGAGGGGGTTCAGAGCAAGATGTGGGTGAGAGAGAGATGGGGAGGGAAAAAAGGAGGGGAAAGAGAGGAGGAGAAGGGGACAACATGTATATGCATACACACATGCATAGTGCACCCACACATTATATATGTATGTGTATATATGCATATACATATACATATCCCTACACACATACATACATACACCTAACACAGTGCTTAGAAACACTGTAGGCCCTTAACAGAAGCTTGTAGACTAATTGGTTGTTTGCATATAGCAGAAACTCAATTATTTCCTCAGTGAACAAATGGCTTGCCTTTTCTGATAGATATGTTTCCCTTAGGGCTACAGTCAATTTCAGCTCTTCAGGCTTTCCCTGGGAAGGTGAGAATGACAGCTGATGGACAGGTTCATGATTTGTTCAGCCCTCGAGACACTAATGCATTCTGCAAAACATTAGAGCTGGTTGGGATGACCTCCCCTCCAGCTCACCACCCCCAGACCTGAAGCAGCAGGAAATGCTGTGCTCTGGCCATGGTGCTACGGCCAGGAAGTGTCAGAGTGGGCTGGAATTCAAGTCTCCAGACTCCCATGGCAGTGGTCTTTCTGGTCCTTTCACTCTGCTATGAATTGCCCTCTCAGTGATGGGATGGCTTGCAAGGGAAGTCGTGACCTCATTTCGGCTAGCACCTTTGTTTGAACAGACCTGTTCTCTGAGAGAAGACATGTGTATGTGTGTGTGTGTGTGTGTGTGTGTGTGCGCGTGTGTGTGTATGTGTGTGTGTGTGCGTGTGCATATGTGTGTCTGTGTGTGTCTGTGTGCGTGTGCACGTGCACATATGCCTTTTATGCTCATGTCTAGTTATTACAGCCTTTCTTTAAAGATGAAGAGGAGCAAGGTCATCTAATTACTTTCCTGAGAGCATCATCCCTGTCAAAGGCCCAGGGACCAAACCAGCTTGTGATGAGAGGAGCCCAGATATAAACTGAGGAAAGATCTCTGGGATGCATGAGATTGTTCACTGCTGGGGGATAATTTCCATGTTGGCTTACTTCTAGAAGGAAGTAGTGTGATATCTAGGATCATAGGAAGATAGATTTAGAATTAAAAGGGACCATTGAAGGCATCACATCTAACCACCCCATTTTACAAATGAGGAAACTGAGGCTCACAGAGATTTGTGACCAAACCAGAGTCATTCAGCTAGTAAGTGTCTGAGGTAGGATTTAAACTCGTCTTCTTGATGCTAAGTCCATGATGTCATATTGTCTCTCTTCTGTCTAATGAATAGAGGGCACAAGCAAGCCCCCAAGAAGCCTCAGAAAGAAGGAAACAGACCAGGCAGCAGAGAAAACTGGAGAGAAGCTTGTATAGCCACGTGGTCTCAGATATTCCTAAATGCCAGTGACAGAGGGAAGTGGTTAGAGACAGAGAGAAAATGAGAGCAGGGGAGGAGAGGAGATGTGAGAAGAGGAGAGGAAGAAAAGGGAGGGCAAATAAATTTGAAAAGTTTGACTAGAGAAGATGGGAGAGGCAGTAGAGGTACTCAGCCCCACTTGGATGAGGGGAGGTAGCAATATGACCTCAGGGCAAAGAAAGAGTAGGGAGTGAGGTAACCATGGACAGAGAGCAGCTATGCAGACCATTGATTCAATAGGTCAAGTGGCTTGTTTAAATGGGGAACACAGGATCCATCAGAGGCAACGGTTGCTTCATGACTTTCAGAAAAGGGGTTTGTTTTTATGGTGGTGGATTACAGGTATGAGAAGGTTCTCTTTTTTGTTGTGGTTGTTGCTGAATTGAATACAACATTTTCTGCAGATCAGGCAATTAGCCTGGGTGCCTGCAGGGGAGCTTAGGGCCCTCAGACAGAAAAAAGTGAAATTCTTATTTTCCCAGAAGGGACACTGGCTGAAGATGAAACAAGTCATAGTGATCATAATTAAGTAAAGGCTACCAGATGAGCCTGCTTCATGATGTAGGGACCCAGAATCCAATTTCTCTACAGGCTACAGGTTCTTGAGAGACATTAAGCACTTTGCTAAAATCTAGATAGACCAAATATATTCACTGCTCCTCCACCCTATCCTTTTCCCTGCCCTATTTCTTTGGAATAAAGTTTACCCTGGTGCAGTCATCTACCACTTGTTGGTTACAGTCCACAAAAGTTCAGTGATACCTCTGAGATCAAACACATTAGGTCTTCTAGCTTCCCCTGCTAGTTACCTGTGCTATGTACACTGACCTCCTGGGTATTCTATCTCCCATCTCTGGGCCCTTACACACACTGTGCCCTATGCCTAGAATATTCTCCCTCCTCACCTCCTCCTTCATACTTCCCTGGCTTCCTTCAAGTCTCAGCTGCCTTCCTCCTTCTTCTTCCTCCCACTCCTGTGGCTGTGCCTACTCTCGGAAATGGTTAGATAGATAGAGATAGATAGCTATTTATATATGGATATGCATATGTATACCTATATATAGTGTGTGTATGTATTATATGTGTGTATATATCTATATCTATCTTGTATGTGAATAGTTATTTGTACATTGTCATATTGTCTCCCCCATTGCAGTATGAGCTTGATGAATGCTGGAGCCATGTTGTTTCCTTTCTTTGTATCCCCAGTGCTTAACACTGTGCCTGGAACATACAAAGTGCTTAATGAATACTTACTGACTGAGTGAGTGACTTTGGAGTGTATTGGAGAAAGATACCATGAGATAAAAGCTATTTAATTGATAGATGAGGCCATAGGTTTTTATTGCTAGCTATTTTCCTGATATTTTTCTCTTGTGACTATCTGGGCATGAATACCATTCTTCTTACAACATTGAAACTCTTTCTTCTATGCTGTTGAGCTTGGGTTTTTTTCCCCTTCTCTATTCTTTTTCAGTTTAAATCTGTTTGGATTAGATTTGTAAGACACCCGGCAAATCCATTTTCACTGTGCCTTCTTAGGTGTGCTTCATCCCTGAATAAGAGCCTGACATTTTGTATTTTAAACTATGGGGCAGAAATCCAAGCCTCATTTTCAGACACCATCTTCTTTGCTATCTGTTCACTTCCCCCCTCTGCCTTTCTCTTCTGAACCTATTACTTCAATCAAGCAACTGTGATGAAAATACCACTTGTGTCCAAGATTTCATCAGCCTTAGCAATAAAGTCTAGAGTTTTTTCCCCTTGCAGTATCCTTTTTGCCTGCGTGAATCACTAAAAATGTTTAGTGGTTATAAAATTAGATGTCTTAAAAGATCCCGCCTTGTGTCCTAGATACATGTCTTGGGAAGAGAGTCAGCTTTTCAACTGTTACAATGCGATTGATGAATCAAGTCCGAGTGCCCCTCAGTGGGAAGTCATAGACCATCACAACCCACTTCTTATTCCTCTGACACTTAATGAATGATTTCTTATGTCATCATACCCAGGGATCCACATAGTCATCATTACTAGCAGGCTGTTTGCTAGATGACTCAGTAGATGGAGCAGCAAACTAGTCAGGAAGACCTAAGTTTGTACCTTACCCCAGAGTACTAGCTGTGTGACCCTGGGAAAATCACCACCTCTTAGCCTCAACATACTGTCCTATAAAATGGGGATTATAGTAGCACCTACCTCCCAGGACTGTGTAAGGATCAAATGAGATCACACATGTAAGTCACTTTGAAAACCTATAAGTGCTTTATAAATTTCTAGCTATTACTGGGCTTACTCCTCTTTTTATAGAATTGGAATTTCCCTCTTTTTATAGCAGAGCCTCACATCTGTTTTTTCCACTTTTAAATGTTCAGAGATCATTTGAGCAATAGCTCCTCTGTCTTCCCAATCCTCTTTGATTCCCCTCTGCGTCAATACATGCTTTTGCTTCTTTGCTTTCTCATTGAAATTTTCCTTCTTTTTTTTTTTGAAAAGGGCTCTTCATTTTCCATGATACCTGGTATGGCAGAGAGAGATGTGTCTTGAGCTCCCTTATCTTTTCTTTCAGGAGAGAGGCCACCCTACCCTTTGAGAATAGACAATAGACAAGCACACGACTGTTCAAATCTGGCCCCAGGCACTTAATAGCTGTGTGACCCAGAGCAAATCACTTAACCCTATTTGCCTCAGTTTCTTCATCTGTAAAATGAGCTGGAGAAGAAAATGGCAAAACACTCCAGTATCTCCGCCAAGAAAACCAAAGAGTTGGACACAATTGAAAACCAACTGAACAACAGCAAAGCCCACAAATGAAAGAACATCAAACACCTGTGCAGCTCACTACCAAAATTATCCCAGCCCTCTATCTCCCCTCCCCCCCATTCAAAGAGCTAGTTTAAAAAAATCCCTTCCATCTCTTCTTTAATCTTCCATCCTCTCCCTTTTCCCCCACCCCAACTAAATCCATTTGGAAATAAGATAAATAACACCATTCCAGAGGCAATGCAAGCCCTTTGAGGCCAGGGGCTGCTTTTTCAGTTTTGCATTACTATCCCCAGCATCTATTACAATTCCTTGAGGTATCTAAGAAGTGCATGTTGAGGTGGATTGGAATATTTGTAAAGTTCTAGAATTGAACGTTTATGTTAGCCATAATAACAGTGGCTATGAGACTTTTTGAATCATTTGGTAATTCACATTTACCTTAATGGGAGATTAAAGACAATCTTGAAAGTATCAGACCGTGTTGGAAAATAATTGCATTTTTCCGATTTCCTCTTCTTGGAAACTTACAGGGGTAGGGGGATGGGGAAGAAGAATGAGTTGGCTGCATGGCTTCTCAGCAGTTTTCTCCCACAAGATGCAATGTGTAGCTCACTTAGACAGCTGCTATCGAGGGAGCAATTTGGACTTGTCACTGATGTCAATCCTTTCCCCATGTACATCATGCTGACGCATCTGGCTTTCCTTTAAGAGCCAATCCGGATTACAGTTCTACTGCTGTTGAAATGTTTGTCTAAGCCTTATGCTAGGAGAGGAGCCAAAGTTAATTTTCAATATAGATAGATAATTTCTAATCTTTGTACTGACATAATTAAAACTCATTCTGCAACCTCAGCAGACATCCTTTGGGGAAACAGCTGCTGTTTTCTCTTCTCTGAAAGTACAATAATCTGCCTTTTCAGCCTTGCCTTGGATAGCTTGCCTGTAATTTGGTATCCTAGGGAACTATTCTCCCACTTGTAGAAGAAACTTCTCCAAACACCCTGCCTGTCAAAATAACAATAGTTTGTTGCGACATGAGAGCCATTGTAAAAATACATTTTGATACCTTTTTTCCTAGACTGACCTCTTCATTTGTGTCAGGGATTCCCTTTTATGAAATTGAGACAATAATTTTGAACTACGGACCTCGAAGGTTAGTTGTAAAGATAAAAAACAATGGAAGTCAAAGTATTACTTAAGCATGCGTCGCTATTACCATCATCATCATCATCATATTCTTCTTCATATTAAATCATTTTTCTCACGTCATTTGATGAAATTCAAATAGAAATGTTCTTTTATTTTTATTATTATATAAAAAAAGTTTCCATTTTTAGCAGGATTCAGAAAGAAGTGGTCCTAGGACAAGTCCCTATCCTACTATGAATATTTTATATTTAATATTCCATGAATTATTGCAAAAATGGATAAAACGACTTTTTGTAATTAAATAAAATTTTAGAATATATGCTCATCCTAGGTAGGTTCACTGAAAGATATGGGAGAGTTAGGCCAGAAGAGAAATGAGAAAAGAATTATGTATGTGGTTAGGGTCAAGAACAAATTTGAAGACATTAATCAGAGGGAAACTGCAGTAGCAGAAAATATGATGGGAATGATGTGTACCTCATCTTCTTCTTGTATAATTTCGACCTCCTGAGTCAGATCTCTATATACTGAATGCTCTTCATGTCATAAATCTTCAGATTTTGAATCTTCTTAATGGCAATGTCAATTAAAAACATTTTAAAGTTTTTTAAGAATTAATATTATTTCTAGGAGATTGCGGAAGTAGTTCAGTGTTCAATAAACCTCTCATTATGGTACAAATGGTCTCTAAAATATTTTGAGGTTTGTGTTTGTAATATGGATATTTGTTATTTTTCAGTCCATGGAATGTAGAGTTTCTGCCATATAATTTCAGCCTCCAGGTAATATCTCATGAGTTATTCCGTAAGTGCCAATATTTCGCATTCAGCAGTGATATGTTGCACCGTCTCCATAATTTCCTTGATTCAGTTCTGTTAACTTTTAAGTCCAGAGTCTTTAAGGAAAAACCTGTACTTTGTGGTGGCAATGACATCGTCTCGAATTTCCACCCTAACGCCCTCCTACTTCCATTTCTACAGACAAATTCACAGTATCAGTCATTCGTTCAAAGTTTCTTTGTCAGCATAATGTTGGCTGAGATCACACAAAAGGCATTGTGATTGTACCTTTGAATCTTAATCATTTCATAGACTCTACCTACTGACTCTCATAGATAAACCTCATGCAAGAAAAAGGAAGCCAGTGTCACTGGATCCCAGAATGTGTAGGGTGGAGAAAGGTATAAGACTGGAAAGGGAGAAGAGTCCACGTTACAAAGGTCTTTGAATGCCAAATAGAGGATTTGATCCTGGAGAGGATAGAGAGACACTAAAATGTATTGAATAGGGCAGTAATAGCTAGACTCACACTTTCAGAAGATCACTTTGGCAGCTAAGTGGAAGATAGACTGGAATGGGGAGAGACTTGAGGACAGCTGACCCACCAGCAGCCTACTGCAAAAGTCCAGCCATGAGTTGCTAAGGACCTTTCTGTCAGAAAGGAGTATTCAAGAGATGTTGCAAAGGTGAGATCAACAGATCTTGGCCACAGATTGGATATTGGAGGTGGGGAAAGTGAGTAAAAGTGAAAAGCTAAGGCTGGCACCTAGGCTGTGAGCCTGGATGACTGGAAGGTGATGATCTCCACAGCAATAATGAAATTCAGAAGGGGGAAGAATATGAACTCTTCAAAGGCAGGAATTATGCCTTTGCTTTTCTTTATATCCCCAGCACTCAGCACAGTGCTTGGCACATAGTTAGCACTTAGCTGTAGACATGTATGCAGATAACTCCCTGTACATAGAATTTATTTGCCTACCCAAGGCAAAGGTGGGAGGTACAGTGAAAAGAGCACTGGCTTTGGCCCTGGGTTCAAATTGTACCATTGTGCTTGGTACCTGCACAGCCTTGAAAAAGTTGCATTCTTTTTTTTCCTTAGTTTTTCCAGCTGTAAAATGAGGGGGTTGGACCAAGTGACCTCAAAGTTCCCTTCCAGCTCAAGAACTATAATCTGATTTTCCTTTAAGGATCACCTTAGATTTCTTCTCCCCCATGAAAGCTCTGGCAATTCATGAGTCTCTTACTTCAAATTTACTATATTTTGTTTGATTCCCCTTTTGCCTCTATCACCTTCTTTGTCATATCACAGTTATCTCATTGTCTGCCCTGTTCTCCGTTTTCTTTAACAAATTCTTTGGGAATGAGAATTGTATCAATTTTTATCTTCTCATCCTCATAACTTCATATAGAACATTACTCATAATATATTTTTATCAAGTGTTTGTTAAATTGTCCAATTCAGGGGAGGGGAACTTGTGGCCTCAATGCCTCAGGGTCCCCATCCTGGTCTAATCAAATTAAACAAAAGAGAACAAACCTCAAAACTCAGCCATGCTTAAATGAAGAGTCCTGTCTATGATAATCTTGGCAAGTGGTCAGTCAGGCTTTGCTTGAGAACCCCCAGTGATGGACCACTCAGGAGAGGCAGAAGCACTCTATTCCTCTATGAGATCTTTCTAACTGGGGGAGCTTCCCCTTTTCCCCTTCTGTCAAACCAACATTGAACTCTGCAATTTCCACGAACTGTTCCCAGTCCCATCCTTTGACATCAATCTTTCATCCACATGGAAGTTTTCCAGATACTTGAAGGTGAATATAATGCCCTTCTAAGTCTTCTCTTCTCCAGGCTAAACATCTCCAGGTCCTCTGACCAATTCCAGGATAAAGTAGTTTTAGAAATCCCTCTGGACACTGATCTCTCTCCTCGGGAACTATTCCAGCTTCTAATTGTTTTTTTTTTTTTTTGCAATTATAATGCCCAGGACTGAGCATCACATTCCAGCAGAGGTCCTAATGTGTCAGAGGACAGTGAGAATATCAGCTCCATCATTCTGTATTCAATTTTTGTACCAATGCAACTTAAGATCACATTAGGTTTTGGCTGTGTTGTTTCATATTTTTTTTTATTTGTCACATCACAGAGCTGACTTGCTTTAGAATGATAAGGCACTGACCCCACCCCGCCCCAGGTCTTTCATCCAAAGCTGCTGGTCCTTGATGCCTTTTTCATTCTGTTCTCGTGTCACTGGCTTTTTCAGGGCTTTTCATTTATCCTTATTCTGTTTTATCTTATTACATTTGACCTTTTGAGGTCTTTCTATATTTCTAGTTTCTTCATTCAGCATGTCCACTGTGTTTCCTAGCTTTCCATCCTTGTCAGATCTGATAAGCATGCTGCCTATAGTTTTCTAAGCTAATGATAATATTATTGAAAAGAACCATGTTACTAGATCCTTTTTTTTCAGGGCCAAACAGCCCATTTAAATCTTACTTTCTGACTCTCATTATCCAGGCAGTCCCCAATATACCTAATGCCTTTAACATTCAGCCCATACCTCTCTACCCAGCTTACAAAGATACTTACTGTAAGAGACTTTGTCATGTGCTTTGCTGAAACCCAGGTATATTCTGTTTACTGCATTTCTCTGATTTCGCAGTTGAGTAACCCTTTGAACAAAAGGAAAAGTGATTACCTTAGTATGACTTGTTGATACCCTTGGAAGAGAAACAGCTCTTAAAACAGTTACACCTCCCACTTTGTTTTATTTCCCTGGCTTGAGAAAGGGGACACCAGTTTCATTGAGGTGTTTGCCCCTACTAAAGAAGCAAATCCATAAAAGCATAGAAAATTGGTGACAATAGAGCTTTGAAATAGCAAAGTTTTTGACTTGTAATAAAAAGTGAGGGTAAGAGGAGGACATACAATTGACTCTAGAAATCTAATCTGAATTCTTTCTGAGGGGTTGAAAGGTAAGCTAGGTTATAAAAAGGAAGGGGGGATGGAGTGTTTATTAGCCTGAATAGGCTAAAGAAAATTTCACATTAAAGAAAATATATAGGTTACTATAAAGTAAACGAATCCATGTCAATTCAGCAAAACACTCTCCTGACACCTGCTTAGAGCTTTTAAAATTTTATTAGCGAAAATTTCCACCTGAATATGGACTTGATTTTTATATGTCACAAACAAGTTCAAGCACAGGTGCTGTATTTGTTATTATGAGATGTTGCTTCTTTTTTTTTTCAATTTTGATCACATACTAAGAGGAAGTTGGGAACCTGGAATCTATACTTTCACTTTGGTATGACTGATGGTAAATTTGGGTTTATTTCCCTAGCACCTAATTCAATACTCAGGACATAGTAGACACTTAACAAATGCTCATTTATTGTTTGAAAAACATTTTGGATCCAAAAGTAACTTAGTTTTCTCATGGTTGCATATCGCATTTGTGACTCTAAAATATGAAAGAGAATTTAAACTGAATCTCAGTTTTTTCAAAGATACTTTATATATTTAAAATATTGATTTGATTTTTTAAAGTGAATTTGATTTTCTTTCTATCGAAAGTACCTCCCCAGATCTATTTCTAGGAGCAACTGATTGTTGAGAGGCAGATTTTGACTTCATGTAAAGAAGAGTATCCTAACAATTAGAGTCATCTCAAAATAGAGCGACTTGACTTGGAAGGAACTGAGTTCTCCCTCCTGGGAGGGATTTAAGCCAAAGCTGGATGACGTCCTGTGGGCTGGGGTATAGAGGGGTGGGACACAACGGCAGTTGAAGTCAATTCCAGCCCTTATATCCTATGGTTTGCTTCATGCTAGCAGAAACTCTAATGTTTCTTATTAACTGAGCCCATCAATGAATAAATGAATGAATGAATGAATGAGTGAGTGAGCAAAAAACCCCATTTATATGAAAAGCATTGTGCTGAGTGCTAAAGATAAAAATTTAAAAGAAAAGCAGTCTCCGTTCTTAGGAACCTCACATTCTAATGGTAGAAGCAACATATAGGGGAGTTCTCAGCTTCAAGTCAGATGAAATTCATATGCACACGGGGATGCATGAACATATGCAAGTGAGCTTATGTGTGGATGGGTGGGGGGAAAGTGTGGGTTATGGCAGGGCTTAGGCTTTATTTATTTTTTATTTATTTTTTATTCTGAACTGAACAAACACTAAATAAGATGGGCACTTTCACATGCATAGTAGAAGAGAAAGAGGTTGTACAAGTAGCTACATATCTTTATTATGAATAGCTTGCTTTTATTTATAAGTATGTAATGAATTCCACCTATTACTTTCAAAGCTGTCTTGCTTGTCTATGCTTCTTTCTGCTTTCCCTTCTATTATCTTCTCTGTGCTTTTCAAAAGAATGACTCAATGACTCTTTTTTGTGGCTATCGCTCTTGCAAGTCCTACCACCACTCCCGTGGTGGGGGACAGGGGAGATAAAACAGCTCTTGTAACATATATGCATAGTTGACCCAAACAAATTCCTGCTTTAGCCAAGTCCAAAATTATGTCTTATTCTGCATCTTTCTACCCACTAAAAGGTAAGTAAAATGCTTTATTCTCAGTCTTCTTGATTCCTACTTAATCATTGCAATGGAGATAATCATTTAAGTGCCTACTATGTGCTGTGTACTTTATGAAGTGCCTTGTAAATATTATCTCATTTAACCCTCATAACAACTTTGGGAGGACTGGTGCTATTATGATCCCTCAGTAAACTGAGACAGAGTTAAGTGACTTGGCCAGGGTCACACAGCTTGTACGTATCTGAGGCCAGATTGGAACTCAGGTCTTCCTGACCTCAGACCCACTTCTTGTCCCCACTATATGTCCCAACTCTTTCAAAGTTGTTTTACTTTACCTTGAACAAATTGTTCTGCTTCTATTTGCTTTATTCATTTATTGGTCTTCCCAGGTTTCCCTGAAACTGTCCACTTAATTTCTTGTGGCCCAATAATATTCCATTACATTTCTCTGCCATAATTTGCTTACCTGGGCACCCTCTTTGTTTTCAGTTTTTCACCGCTAAGAAGGAGTTGCTATAAATATTTGTAACTATGGGTCCTTTGGGGTATGGGCCATTAGAGATATTGCTGGGTGAAAGGGTAGGCACAATTTAGTGCCTTTTTGGTCATAGTTCTGAATTGCTTTTCAAAGCAGCTAGACTAACTCATCTCTCTACCACCAGTGAATTAGGGTACTTATTTTCCCATAGGCTTAGACATTGTAGAGCCAGAGTGAGAGAGAGCTGACCTGAGAAGACTTCACAAAGAAGGCAAATTAGGAGGTGAATTTTCATGAAGTCAACCAGCCATTTGATAAACATTTATTAAGGGCCTAGTATGCACCAGGCACACTGTGCTAAATTCTGGAGATGCACTGAAAGGTAAAAGACAGTCCCTTCCTCTCAAGGAGCTCATAATCTAATAGGGGAGACAACATTCAAACAATTCATACAAACAAGCTGTGGACAAGACAAACTGGGGGTAATCAACAGAAGGATGGAGCTAGAATTAAGGGGGATTGGGAAAGGCTTCCTGTAGGAGGTGGGATTTTAGCTGGGACTTGAAGGGAGCCAGGGAGTAGAGATGAGGAGGGAGAGAATTCCAGGCATGGGGGACAGCCAGAGAAACTGCCTAGAGTTGGGGGAAAAGAAGAGGAGATGATAATAATCATAGAGATGCAAGAAATAGAAATTCATGGAGGTTGGAAAAGGCTAGGGAATATGGAAGAGGAAATAATGAATTTAGGGGAAAAACTAGGTCATGTCTTGATTAAGTTCAATTTAATTTCATGGACCATTGGAATCATATGCAGAATGAGAAACAGTTGCTCACAAAGGTTAAATGATCACATGGTCTCAGGTAGGATTTGAACACAGATCTTCTTGACTTTGATTTACTCTCTAGACAGTCAGTCAACTAGCATCTATTAAGTGCCTACTATGTTCCAGGCACTTTATCAAGCTCTGGTGTTGCAAAGAGATGCCCCCTCAAAAAAAAAAAAACCTCCTTCTAGGAGGTCACAGTCAAAGAGGGAAGACTACCTGGAAATGACTAAATGCAAAAAGATATGTAGAGGATATATTAGAGATAATCAATCCCAGGATTAGTTTTCAGTTGTATTTTTAAATAAAAAGCAGTTATATTTTTGATCTATTTTCTTTGGTTCTTGTTAATATTAAAATAGTTGAGAGAGCCTTGGACTTAGAACAGATGACTTGCCCTTGGGTCCTGCCTCCTGTATTCCAATATATGATCTTGGACAAGTTACATAAAATTCATTAAGCCCCAGTTTCTTCATTAGCAGAATGGGGATATAAATACTTGCAATAGCTACTTCTTAGGACTGTTGTGAGCTACACATGAGATCAATGCAATCTTTGTATGTAAACATATTATGACTATTGAGGTCTATATGAATGTTACCTTTTATTAATGAATTTTAGTCTTCAGTTCGGGAAGGGAGAGGGCTAAAGGATGGAGAGGGCAGCTTTCTCATTTTAGAGTTTCCTCATTCAAAGGACCACAGGATTTAGACTTAGAAGTGATTGTAAAAATCATCTTGTCAAATATCTGCATTTTATAGCTGAGGAAGCTAAAGCTCAGACAGATGATGTGGATCACCTGAGGTCACACAGCTAGTTATCACTCCCTCCTCCTCCACCAAGCAATCAACTAACACTTAATAAAACCTACTATGTGCTAGGCAGTGTGCTAAGAAAAGAAGGAAAAGTCCCTCCCCTCAAGGAGCTTACATTCTATCAGAATACTAGAATGTGGCAATAGAGCAAAGGAAACTCGAGCCTTAATGTGTTAGTCAGGACTTATCCTCATTCTTTATTCTTCTGATTTTACCAGTTATTTTAAAATCTAATCAGATGCTCCCTGGTGCTAAATACTCTGTCAAACTTGGTCTCATCATAAGTGTTATGAGTGTTCCTTTTAGCCAAAGTGCTTATATTTCCTAAAGGAAATAAATTTCAGAGAGAGGTAGATATCAGAGAAGAGAAAATTAAAGGGGTATTCATGTGGCAGGCAGAGAGTGGGTGGTCTCTACTCACTAAGCACATTTAGAATCAGAATACCTGGGTTTGAATCCAGGCTCTGCCTTTTCCTACCTATGAAATCTTATGCAATGTAATTGAAATGAGCATGAGGAGGAGGGGGAGGGGGAGGAGAAGGGGGAGAGAGAGAAGGAGGAAGAGGAGAACATTTATATACCACTTTAAGGTTTTGCATAGCACTTTATAAACATCTCATTTTATCATTCAATAATTTTATTATTTAAAATTTTCTTGTTCAAAAATGAGGTTGTCACCATTTCAGGTAGATCATAGGCTAGTATGAAAAAAGAGAAGGGTAATCATTCAGCCCAAGTTGAGATCTAGTTGCCCATGTGCTTTCCTGAGATCATGTTTTTTAAAACTTATTTCAAAAATCAACTTCATAAGTTCAAGACTGGGGACACATAGATAGATATGGTTAGTTTGTCTGAAAAAAATAGTAGAACACAAGTACTATATGAGTCAATAGGGCAATATGGCAACTCAGAAGCCAATGGGACATTAGGTTGCACTAAAATACATTTTTTTTTCCAAGACTTGGGGTTATAGTCCCACCGCATGCTGCCCTGGTCAGACTATACCTGGAATAACAGGTCCAACTCTGGACACCACATTTTAGGAAAGACATAAGCAAATTGTTAAGTGTCCCCATGAAGGTTATCAGGATAGTGAAGGTCCTCAATACCATGGCATATGAGAACCTCTTGCAGAAACTGGGGGGGAGGGGCGGTCCAAGACTGGAGAAAAGAACACTTACCCTGAAGGAGAAGCAATCTTCAAGTATTACAAGAGTCATTGTGTGGTATAGGCATTCCATTTGTGCTGCCTATCCTGAGAAGGCCAAAGTAGGAGGAATGAGGAGAAGTCACCAAGAGACAGATCAAATCCCCATGCAAAGAACAACATCTTAAGAAGCTTAGGTTTTCCAGACTGCAATGACCTGCTTTGGGAGAGAGTGAGGTCTTCTTCACTGGAGGTCTTCAAGTAAAGACTGAATAACCATTTGTTTGGGATTTGGTTGAGATTGTTTTTGCATAATAATCTCAACCAACATTGGAGGGTATGTGGGAAGTGGGGGAGAGGAATGAATAAGTATTGATATTGCTCCTACAATGCCACAAGCACTATGTTAAGCGTTTTTTACCAATATGATCTCATTTGATCCTCACAGCTCTGAGAGGTATATATTATCCCAATTTTATAGTTAAGAAATCTAAGGAATATGGAGGTTAAGTGATTTGCCCAAGTCACATGGCTACTAAGTTTCTGAGGCCAAATTTGAACTCAGATCTTCCTGATTCCAGGCCCAAAACTCTATCCACCATGGCATCAGCTGCCTGAGTGTCAGCCAAGACAAGCTTCATGTTTCAGTCAAGAACAAGTGTTGTCAATTGTAAATCACCCCTGTCCCTGCATCAGATGGTGCCAAATTCTGCTGGTTGTCTAGGGCTATCTTTATGTTTCCATTGATCCAACCCCTCTGCTCATGGCCACTCCCTGTTTAGCCACCATCTTTCTCTTACATCCATTACTCATCCTTTGCTGCACCACCAATAGCAATCTCTTAACTCCAGAAAAAGCATTTGATCAAAGTATAACTATCAAAACAATACTTTCACACATCAAAAATAATGATTCTTATTCAACTTCTGCTTCATCCCCTTCGCAAGCTGGAAAGATACCTTTTGGGGTTGACATCTATTTTTCCACTTCCTGGCCACTACATTCTGAAGGGAGGGCTATATAGAAGGAAATGGGGAAAAGATCTGATCTAAATCTCAACACAAAGAAGAAAAAGTGCCAGCCAATCCCACACAGGACCTACTAGAAGCTGTGACTTTGTCCATTGCTCTGAGAGTTTCCAAGATTGTAATCCTATGGCCATTTATTCTCTCTGACACTTGATCATTGACTTCTTTGGATAGAATTTCAATCATTCCTTATTACTTAAACATTCTGCCTTCTGTGGCAGAGGGATGGGAATCACAGGACCATACATTTAGAGCCTTAAGGGACCTTAGAGGCCATAAACTCAAACTTCCTCTTTATGCAGATGAGGAAAATGAGTATGACTTAAGTGGTTTGCCAACTGTTACATAGTTACATAGTCAGTAAGTGTTCAATTCAAATTCAAGTCTTCCCGACTTCAAGTCCATTAGAAAGATCCTCCATTTACCTCCCATTATTCTGCTCTTTACCTTGGAAAAAGCCTTTTGAGAGATGTAATCAGGGGGAGGCAACAAATCATCTTACATTTATTTTGGATTGAGTTGTGTTACAGGGCCTCTGAGTTACTGGGCACCCCTGAGATACTGTAATGCTGGAGTGTTTCTATTATACATGCATGAGAGTTCAGTTGAGAAACACATTGCTCATGTTTTCAGACTTTTTCAAAGTATTGATCAGTTTCCTAACTTATTTTTTTTTTCTATTTGTCATGTGGGATGGTTCTCTGCAAGAAGGAAGAGTGATACATGCAATATTATGATGGTATAAGGAACAGAATATCAATTAAATCTCATTTTAAAAAAAAGATCATTAGTAAATTTGGTAACAAGTACACTCTGGCCTCATTTTCCCTGGAGGTTGCTACATCTCCCCCCTCAGGGTTATAGGAGTATCCTGAGGGAACTGAGGGTAACTGCGCTCTGACATAAGCCTCTACTGGTTGTATTTACTTCCAACTGTTAGGTGCCAATAACTAGTAACCTGATTCCTCACAACTTAACATTGCTTAGCTTTAAAATAGGAACACTTATTTCAAAGATACTGAAGAATAAAACTGTAAACATTTTCCCTAATACCTCTTGGCCACACGTTCTCCTACACCACTTTAGTCTCTAGAGAGAGTACACTCGGACTTAGCTTAGTGTCCACCTAGCATTGGTCCCACCAAGATCACATTCAACTGTAGTGTCCCTGTTCGAGTCTTTGCCTTAATTGCTGATGTAGCGAGTCCCCAAAGTCACTTCTGAAGGATTTTTCATACTCCCCAGGTCATTTATTCTGGTGTAGCTGCAAAACCTAAACATCATGATTAGAGGACACCTGGAGGCTTCTCCCTCCTGATGTTGAAAGCAAACAAAAACAAAAGGTTTAGTAAATAAAGCTACAGCTGATTTAAAAAAATAAATGAAGTCAATAAACCATTATCTAGCTTGATTTAAAAAAGAAAGAAAACCAAAATACCAGTATCAAAAAGGGAATTTATAGCCTTTAAAAAAGAAAGAAAAGAAATTTTGAAAGCTATATCACTTAATTTTATATCAGTAAAACAAAAAAAGCTAAATGAAATGAGTGAATATTAATAAAATACATATTGTTCAGGTTAACAGAACAAGAAATAGAGGACTTAACTCTAATTTAGAAAACCAACTTGAACAAACTATAAATGATCTCCTAAAGACTCAAAGGATTTACTAATGAAGTCTCTCAAATATTTAATGAAAATATAATGCCAATACTACATAAACTGTTCAAAAAATAGATAAAAAAGAAACCCTACCAATTTTTTTTTTCTGTGACCCAATAAGGTTTTGATATTTAAACCAGGAAGAGTCAAGAAAGAGGGGAAAAAACCCTATAACCCAATATCTCCAATGTATATTGATGAAAAAAATTAATGAAATATTAATAAGGAGATTGAAGCAACATATAATAAAGATTTATAGTAGGAATTCAGAGCTGGTTCAATATTAGAACTTATTTTATGATATATCATGTGGTGTTATATTACATTTATTATATTAATTATATTTTATATTAGGGTCAATTATAAATATTATGGACCATATTAATATCAAGAATGAGAAAAAAATCATTTGATTGTATCAATAGACATAGAGAAAGCTTTTGACAAAGTATACCACCAATTCCTACTAAAAATCCGTTTGAAACCATCTAATAATTGGAGCTTTCTTTATTATGATAAGTAGTATCTACGGAAAACAAAGAGCCAGCATTATCTTTAGAGGATAAATTAAATGCCTTTCCAATAAGAATAGTTATTAGACAACCATGTCCATTATGATAATTATAACTAACATTTACGTAATACTATGTGCCTGGCACTGTGCTAAGCACTTTCCAAGTGTGATCTCATTTGACCCTTACAACAACCCTGGGAGTTAGGTGCTATTATTGTCCTCATTTTACAAATAAGGAAACAGAAGCACATAGAGGTTAAATGACTTGCCAGAGCTACGCAGCTAGTGTATGAGGCCAGATTTGAACTCAGATCTTCATTTTCCTCGTGGGTATTCAATATGGTTTTAGAAACTCTAGCTATAGCAATAAGATAAAGAAATTGAGAAAATAAACATAGACGATGATGAAACAAAATTATCACTTCTTGCAGATGAGATGATGGTTTACTTAGAGAACCCTAGAGAGTCAACTATAAAATAAGTGGAACAATGAACAACTTCAACATTATTGCAGGAAATAAACTAAACCCATGCAAGTCCCATCAGAAGAGACAGAAAGAGAAATTCCATTTACAATAACTACAGATAGGAACTATATGAACACAATCACAAAACACTTTTTTATACTCATAGAGACAGATCCGAGTAACTGAAGAAACATTTATTGTCCATGAATAAGCCAAGCCAATATAATAAAAATGTCAGTTCTCCTTACATTAACTCACTTATTCAGTGTCATACTGACCAAATTACCAAAAGATTAAGTTTATAGAATATCACCATCATCATCATGATTCATTTGGAAAAACAAAATATCAAAGGAATTAATTTTAAAAATGGAAAGACAAAAGGCCTAACTACATAATTAATAATTAGAGAAACAAAAATTAAAATGGCTTTGAGATATCACCTCATACCCATCATATTGTCAAAGTTGACAAAATAATAAATGCTGGAAGAGCTGTGGGAAAACAGGTCCATTAATGCCCTGTCAATGGAGCTGTGAAGTGGTCCAGCCATCATAGGAAGCAATTTGGAGCTATACCCAGAAGTCTATTAAACAGCACGTACCCTTTGACCCAGCAATGTTGCTACTAGATCTTTATCCTAAAGAGATCCAAAAAAGAAGAAAAAGTCTCATATGCACAAAAATACTTAGAGCAGCTTTTTGTGTGTACTAGCAAAGAATTGGAAATCTAGGGAGCATGAATCATTTGCAGAGTGGATAAACAAAGTATATCAATGTGATAGAATACTATTTTGCTATAAGACATTATGAAAGGGGTGCTTTCAGAGCATCTGGGGGAGACTTGTATGAACTGATACAAATTTAAGTAAGCAGAACAAGGAGAACAATCACAACAATATTGTAAAGAACAATTTTGAAAGATTTAAGAACTCTGATCAATGAACGTATGACCAACCAGAATCCCAGAGGGCCAGTGATTAAATATACTACTCAGCTCCAGATATAGCGGTGATGGACCTGGAGTGAAGATGACATTTAAGGGATTCAGGACTATACTTTTGGAGGGGTTGGGTGGGGAGGGTGGATGTGGGTTTTGTTTTTCTTACTTTCTCAATGAGGAGGATGACACCGGGGAGCAAAGGCAGTTGGAAGAGAGAGAATTTGAACCAAAAAATGAAATAAAATTAAATTTTTAAAAAGAATTTCTAACTTTCCCATACACTGTAGAGACTAGACAACCACTGTTGGGATATGTTATAGTAATGATTCCTTTCATGAGAGGGCCTTTCAAATCTAGATGGCTACTGAACTCCCTTTAACTCTCATTTAGTGTGCTTGATGCGAATTTTTAGACCTTGCTTTGAATCTTTTTTTTAACTAATGTCAATGCTTTGTAATAATTCTCTTTGCTGAAATTCAACAATTCCTCAAGGATTTTTTTCCCATTAACTCTCACTTGACCTACCAGGACACTCAATTTTAATTGTGCTGTAATTAGTATCACATAGTAATCGACCCCAAGGTTGTGGCAGAGAGGAGGAGTGGTCAAAAAAGAGAGAACCTGTCTTTGGATGTATCACTTCCATCAGATTGTTCCAGTATAGGATACTGATAGGCTCTAGTACTGTTGCAACTCTAGGAATAAAATTATGTTTACAGAAGAAAGGACACCATATACATTCTTCATATTTTCAAGATTCAGAATAAATGGAAATAAGCTGAATAAAAGCATAAGAAGACAAGATATAGAATTTCCCATTCCTGACTTTTATCTGTGTTCACACAGATCTAATTAACTTGTTTCTTGGGGAAGGGGCTGTCTGGTCAAAGGGATGGGTGAGAGTTACTGAGCTTTGGCCTTTATCTGGTAAAACAAATCACATTTTTCTTTAGGCATGCTAAATAGTGAGAGGTTGCCAAAAGAAAAACTAAAAGGGCCCGTTGAAACTCAATTTGCAATAAGGCATAAATAGAGATTGATGGGGAATGCCAACAGCATACATAAGATATTGATATACACTACTGAAACACTGAGTAGCTTAATTTGGCCCCCAAAGCAATGAAAAACAGTTGTAAATGAAGCCATGATGAGTCACTCACTAGCCTATAGGAGATACTACACAGGCATTTGAAATAATTGCTCTTTAGGCTTGAGAGAAAGTAAAAATTCTTCATATAAACAAAAGAAATTCTTGAATAGTACAAATTATGTTTGCTGCTAATCAGGTTGAAAGTGTGTTTTTTAAAACATACCAGACTCGTGGATTCAGAGCCGGGAGGGACCTTAGAATCCATCTTGCCCAACCTCCTTATTTTATAGATGAGAAAATTCATCACCCAAGACCACATGGGCCATGCACCTGCTGATTAGCAGAGAAGGTATTTGAACCCAGGAACCTCTGATTTACAAACAAGAACTCCTTCTATGATACCAAGCTGACTGTTTTGATGCAATTTCATCTCTGTAGATATATCTTCTGTCAATTCAGACTTGCAGACCTCTATAATTGGGAGGGCAGAGTGTTTTAGCCTAAACAATGTTGAAATTAGAGGCAGAGGAACTCAATTTGAATCCTGGCCCACTAGTGTCACTTAGCTTCCCTGTGCCTTGGTTTCCTCATCTATAAAATAAAGAGGTTAGATCAGAAGACCTTCAAGGTCTCTCCCTGAAAGCTCTAAATCCTTTAAACCTACAAAGTTAATAAATAAACTATGATTCTCTATTATGAGGCAGCTAGATGGCACTGTGGATATAGTGATGACCTTGGATTAAGAAAGTCCTGAGTTTAAATCCTACCTCACATACATATGAAATTTGTCACCCTGGCCAAGTCATTTAAACTCTGTATGCCTCAGTTTTCTTATCTATAAAATAAGCATAGTCGTACTTTCCTCCCAGGATTATTGTGAGGATTCAATGATATAGCATCCACAAAGTTCCTCGTAAATTTTAAAGTGCTATATGACCATTCTGTAGCTAACCTGGTAGCAAACCTCTTGAACTTTGTTAGGCTGGTTTTTGGACAACATGCTGAGCTAAAGTGATGTATCATGAATTTGTAGTACGTGGAATCAGCACAAGTTTGTGATTTTCCGTAGAAATAAGCTGTTTTGATATTAGGATGGAGGTATTGTTGGATTACCAAGGATACTAATTCTCAGATGGGAAATGGTGGAAGGTCAAGGTACCAAGAGACTCTATGGCAGGAGCTGCTGAAACCATGGAATCAAAGATGGGTATGGAAACAACAGAGGCCAGAATGGGGAAGATGGACTGGGATAATAGGGTTACTTCAAGGGGATTAAACAAAGGTCAGCTTAGACTAACTTAATGAACATTTATTTTAATTTCAATTAAATTAAATTAAAATGGTGATGGGGTATAATAACTATGTTTAGGACTCTTTTTGGTTCATTTCTGTGAGTGGGAGGAGTCCCAAGGAAAGTGATCTCATCACAAAGAGCCGTGTTTCTTTTAAAGCCACAAGGTGAAATAAATATTGATTGAAAAGTTTGAAGAAAATCAGGGGAAACAGAACAAGGAAAGGATCCAAAGGAGAGGCACATGATTCAATGGGAAGATCACTGAATATAAAAGTGTGGGACTTGAGGATGAATTCTGGCTTTTCTATTTACTATCTCTATGTTCTTGGGCAAGCCACTTAAACTCCTGAGGCCTCCATTTCCTTATACATAAAATGTCAGGGAGGAATATTATGAATGTTTCCATTGCACCCCAGGTTCCCAATGTTTTTCAGTACACACACACACACACACATACACACACATATATAATCTATATATTTGCTATTAGTGCAAACTTCTAATGACCAATATCAAATACAAAATGGGGAAAGAAAGGAAATGGGCATGGGCATTTCTTAATGTTTATTAGTCCCTTGCTATGTGTCTGCCATTTTGCTAAGTGCTTTACAAATATATCTATATATCATTTGATCCCAATTTACTTCCAACTTAACTCTTTAGCTAAAATGTTGCTGTAGATAGCCTCTTGGTTCTCTTCTAATTCTCAATAGGAAGTTTAGGTTACAGTCTCCATGAGTACATTTGTCATAATTTACAGTTAGCATAATTTATGTCACAAATCAACATACCATGGCTAATTATACCAGTGGGAACTAAGCACTAACAATAGCCCTATCAAAGTGTATTAATATTTCTCTTTTTCTATTATCCATACCAGAAAGATTTAATTTTCAAAGTCATACTGTTCTTTCCCTTCTAATAGGCTATATCCATTTTATTGCTTTCCCCCCTGAATTCATTTCAAATATAAACATATCTTGTGCTTCTCATCCCAAATATTCACTTTTCCCCTTGGATGTTATGTCCTGTCAACATGCATTATAGCAAATGACCCAGAACATCTTTCATCAGACTTGGGTAAGATTTATATGTAGTTCCTTGGAAATCAACTTCTCCCATTGACCTTATCACACTTGACCCATCCAATTAGATTTAGAGCTTCTAGTTACCAGACATTACTACTGTCTTTACTAGGAATCCTTGCCTTGCTATTCTCCAATGAACAATGGGAGATATGGAAGATGGGCTGTCTTATAGAATAGGCATTAGAATTGTTCTGCTTGAGTCCGGAGGGCAGAAGCAAGAACAAAGGATGAGAATTGTAAAAACGCATATCTAGGTTGGATGCCAGGATGAAATTCCTTTCTATTAAAGTCAACTCAAGTCAAGTAGCATTTATTAAGTGCCTTTTATGTGCCAGACATTCTTCAATGTGCTAGGGATACAAAAGGGGCAAAAGAGTGTCTATTATCAAGGAGCTCACAGTCTAATAGAGGAGACAAGAAAACATCTCCACACGAAAAAACTATATAGAAAAGCTAAAGTGATGGTAGTCTCAGTGGGGCAGGACTAAGATTGAAAAGGAGCAGGGAAAGTTTCTTTTAGAAGATGAGACTTTGGTAAGATTTGCAGGGAAGCCAGGAGGTAGAGGCAGATGAGGAGGGAGAGCATTCTAGGCATGGATGATGGCCAGTGAATACATTCAGGGTTGGGAGATGAAGAGTCATGTGAGGAACAGCAAGGAGACCATAGCGAGTGGCTCCCTGAAGATATGGAGAGGAAGAAGGTGGAAGAAGACTTGAAAGATTTTTCCTTTGAAATATTCAAACGAATTTGAAGTAACATAATTGACATGTTTTCCCCAATTCTGCTTCTGAAATATTTGCTTACAAAGTTAATTACTCATGTTCTTTTGGCTGTCCAAGAGTCTCCTATGATATTTTCTGTACAGTGTTTTATTTAAGAATTTTAAATGAGTTAAAGCCCATTTTTACTTATCATCATGATAAAACATACTATGATATCTCTATCCAGGCCTTTAAAAACAGTTGAAAAAGTTTCATTAATTAAATATATTTATCTCACCATTTGAAATTAACACCTGTCTGCTGATATTCTAAGACAACTCTGGGGTTATACTTAATTTAATGAAGTCTTTAGTTCATACTATCACAGTTGCTTAAGTTTTCTTTAAAAATAAGTATCACTGAGAATGTGATAGTTTAGTGCATAAATTCCTTGAAGCCAAAGACCATGACTTTCACTTAATTGGTTCACAACTCTTTGGTAGAACCCCACACTGTGTATCAGACTTTAGGGCCAAAGCTAGGTTTGCTCAATATTTTTGGATGAATTTACTTGTGTTGTGGATAAAGAATTCATGGTTCCATGGATAAATTCCAAACTAACACACATTTCAGTCTCTCTCCAATTTAACACATTATCTTTGTGATTTACTATGGCCCCAAACAAGTATTCTCATTGGCTGTCCATTATACCTGGAGCTCTCCCTCCTCCTCATCTCCTGGTTTCTCTGGCTTATTTAAAGTCTCAGCTGAATTCCTGTCTTCTGCAAGATTTTCCAGCATATTGTCTCCTTCATTAGACTGGAAGCTTCTTGAGAACAGGGATAATTTTGGTCTTTTTATCACCATTGCCAGTACTTAACATAGTGCCTGACACATAGGAGCTTAATAAATGCTTGTGGACTTGACTTGACTTGACATCATCATAGTACTTCGTTATGTTCTAGTACTGACCTAGCCTCTTTGTACTGAGTTAGGTTGGACCTTGAAGGTTAGACACAAGATTATAATTCATCTTGTACTCAAAGTCTTTACAGTTTGTTAGGATCTAATAAAGTTTACATTCAATTGGCATAGCCTTTAAAAATAGCCAGTTGCCTTCATGCTCTGATGAGTATCAGAGAGCTAGGGTCAGAGTTGAACTGATTTTAAAAAGAAAGTACAGCAAAGCACCATTTAAACTAGGTCTCTTTTAAAAAAAGGAGTGTTAAATGTACTTTTATCAGCCAAAGTATCAAAAGTAGTGACTCTCAGAATTCAAGGGAATTTCAGAGACCATTCAGCCTAATCTGCATCTACAAAGGAATTTCTTTTATAATATCTCCACTATGCAGTCATCTAGCTTTTGATCCAAGACCTCCAGAGAAGGTCGACACATGACTTTCACAAGCAACCAACTCCCTTACTGAGCAGCCGTAAATGTTATAAAGCATTTCCTTAGATCACATCTTAATCTGTCTCTTTGCAACTTTCATGCATTGTTCCTTGTTCAACAGCTCTCTTGAAGGAGACAGAAGAATCCAAATCCCTCTTCTATTTTGAGTCTTTCAAATATTCGAAAGCATGCATTCTGCCTGCCTTCCACACATAATCTTTGCTTTTCCAAGCTAAACAATAGCATTTCTTCCTACTGACACTTCGATAGGATGTATAATCTCCAAGTCCTTCGCCATACTGGTTGGCCTCCTCTGGGTGCTCTCCATTTTATCAATATCCTTCCTTATACATAGCATTCACCATCAATTGGTCTGCAGTTCTACAGACTGTGGTTCCCTATCCCTTCTAGTCCTCTCCCCTTTGACCAGCCACCTCAGAATCCTTCAGGCTCCTTGACTACTCACGGGTTAGAGAATGAGTCATTAGTCATCAAGGCCATGCCTTCCAATGAGACAGAGGAACCTAAATAGTGTTACCATCTATCCTACCATTGCTTCTTAAGGCCTTATTGGCCTTACCATCTGTTCTGGATGTATACTTTCTGGAACCCCGAAACAGTTATCTGACTTAATTATGTAACCCATAGACTCCTGGGCCTTGCCATCTACCCCATTACTATATCCTTAGAATTTATGGGCTTTTCTGTCTACCCTTCAGTAAAATCTGAGGGGTGTGCATGTGTGTGTGTGTGTGTGTGTGTGTGTGTGTGTGCGTGTGTGTGGTCTTCCCCAAATGGAAAGTGGGCTTCTTGCAAATATGTTTTATGGAGGGGGTTCCTGAGAAAGGGTTTAATTCCAAAGGTGAGAAGATGGGGGTGAAGTATTTATCCAGAAATGACACTGTTGTAAAAAGAAAAGTAACAATACAACTTATTTTGAAATTTTAAAAATATGGCCCCCAAGATAAAGACAACATCCCAAGAATAGAGTAGAGTGGGGCTACCAATTCTCTGGCCTTGAATACTATATATCCCTTAATGCACTTTCCATTTCATTTATGTATATTGAAGCAGGGGTTAGCAGCTAAGGGCATTGTACTCCTGCTGTTGGTCCAAAGATTTCATTCTCACAATGTTCCTCTTTTGCTTTTGCCTACATTTTTGACAAATGACAGAGTAAACAGAAATCTCAGGTTCATGATTAAAATATTCCAACTTTAAAATGCTATTCATGCAGTCTCTCATTCTCATATAAGGAATAATTTTAAAATATTTCTTCCAGAGCTAATTTTTTCCCATATGGAGCTTTTCAAAATCATTGTTACCACCCAAAGCTTTGCCAGTGAATATAGGAGAATGGACCAGATGATCTCTGGAGATCCTTGTCAACCTAGTATTTCAATGACACATTTATTCCTTGTCATAATGAGAGACAGCATGGAACTATGGGAAGCTGCTAAACTTGAAGTCAGAAGTCAATTAGGCTTGAATCCTAATAATGGCTATATGGTTTTTAGCAAAGGTAATGGCTTCAATGAGCAATAGTTTGTTATCTGAAAAATGGGGACAAAAACATTGTGATGCCTATCCTACAAAATTACTTGAAGAAAGCATGATATAAATACTATGGTTATATTATTCAGAAAAAAATCTCCTAATTTTTTAAAGGAAACTCCACAGTACATTTGGTGATTTTATATGCTTCTTAGAGATCCTTTCCACTATTTTTAACATGATGAAGTAAATTAGTATTTCAAGCTGGAGATGAACTTATCTTGCAAATAATAAAATGGAAACCCAGAAAGGGAAAGGGGCTTGAGCAAAGTCACGGAGCTCAGAAAGTTTTGGAAACAATTCAAATTCAGGTCCTCAAATCACAGAATGTCAGAGCTGGAAAGGACCACAGAGGAAATTAAGTTCAATCCCTAAATGGGGATTGCCTAGCACTATAACCATCCTGAGGGGTCATCCAGCCAGGGATTGAAGACTTCCATTGACAGGAAGCCACTACCTGACCTACAGCAACTCATTCTACCTTTGCATTACTCAAAATTCTACCAACATTACCTCCAGCCAAAATATGCCTCTCTGTAACTTCCTTGTACACATATCTACCATTTGGGGCCAAGTTGACTTCTTGACTTCCCTTCAAATATTCATGTCTCTCCTAAGTCTTAACCTCTCTAAGCTAAACAGAGCCAGTCCTTTCACCTGATAATCATCTGACTTGCATTCAAGGTCCTTTATCTTTCTTATTGCCCCTGTATTCATACTCTCCAACTTATCGATGCAGTTCGCAAAATGTGCTGCCCCAAACTGAATACAACCCTATAAATGTATTCTACCCAGGGCAGGGTAGAGTCAAACTATCAGCTCTTTACTCCCAGACATTCTGCCTTTCTCAATGCTACCTAAGACTGCATTTGCTCTCTTGGATGTCATAACACACTGCTAACTTATATTACTTTTTGAATATGCTGACACTTCCAGTGGCTTATTTTCTAGGTAACTACAAATAGGTGGAATTGTGAGTAGAGTGATAACTTAACTTCAAGAAGACCTGACTTAGAGTCCTGTTTCTAACATTTGTGAGTTGTATGAGATGGACAAGTCACATAATCTGTCTCAAACTTAGTCTCTTTATCTGGGAAAGGAGAATAATTGTGATGACACCGACTTTGTAGTGTTGTGAGGACCAAATGACACAATATATCTAAAATGCTTTGCCAACATTAAAACTCTGTATGTGTTCACTATTAATGCATTTTTAAAAATAAATTATCCCCCTTGAACTTGAGAATCTGTACTCAAGTTTAAAATTTAACATTTAGCTGTATGAAACTTTGTTTAATTATATTAGATCCAATTAAAATATTGATTTTGGATCTATCATAACTATTTCTACTGTATCACACTGAATGCTTCCCATGGATTGAGTAGACTTTCTATGGGGGATTTTTGGGAGGACATGAACAAACACCTCTCAGGATGGGAGGCCCCCTCTCTCCAAGACATATTGTGAAGAAGCTCTTTTAAGGAGAGTTTGATGTTCTTGGAGCAGTCCCAGGAGGGGTTCAAAAACCAAATCCTTAGCAAAGTGAGAAAAATAATTATGGGAGAGTGATTCTTGGAGCAAGGCAGAGTGTTGGCAGTAAAGTATATCCCTAGATGATTATCCTGATTAAGGAGGGTTAGCTATAAGCAGATGATGCCTCACAGAAGCAGAGAGCTTCTGAAAGAGATTGTTGTCTGCTAAATGTGAAATAGGATCAAGAGGAAGAGGCTATGAAAAATAAATTTAAAAGAGGGAACAGGTCTTTGAAAACAAAAGAAGGCATGTAACATGCACAGGAAACTCCTATGGAATTATGCCACTAAACTTTGTGGTAAAAAATAATTGTATTTGCAGCTAGATATAATCAATCCCTATAGAGAAGTTGCAACTTGCATTTGAAATCAACTCCACATGGAAACAAATATTCCTCATAAGGTATTTTTGGTTCCATTTTATAAGATTTTATTGTCGTTTTCTCTTTTTTACATTACCATAGTTGTCCCATGTATTCCTCCTTCCTCCCCTCCCAGAGAGCCATACCTTATGATAAAAAGGACTTTTTTTTAAAAGATAAAGTCAGCACAACTAATTGGTACATTGAAAATCTCCAAAAACATGTGCAATGTGTAACACCTGTGTCTTTCCTATCTACATGAAGGGAGAGGTTGGACATATTGTCTCATGTCTCTTCATTCAAGTCCTGTTTTATGTCTATCATTACGTTTTATTTACTTTTGATTTGGGAGATGCCTTTCTTGCCATTTCCATTGATGTAGTCATTGTGTATATTGTTTTCTTGTCTCAGCCTAAATTACTCTGCATCGGTTTATATAGATCTTCTCATGATTTTCTTTATTCATCATACGCATTTCTTAACACAATAATATTCGATTGCATTCATACCTTTGTTTGTTTACCTATTCTCCAATTGATGAGCATCTACTCTGTGACCAGTTCTTAGCTACCACAAAACATGCTGCTATAGATAATATTTTCTTCTTAGTGATACCTTCTTAAGGGTCCTCATAAGATTTTAAACAAGTTTCTCTCTGCATTGTTGATTCACACTACACAGAGACAAAAAGCAAGCCCATTCTCTATCTTTTTCAGAGCTGTTTTAGGTACTGAGTAATCCTTAATATCATTCAGCTTGGGTTATAATTACCTAGGACCAGGGCTTCAACAAAGACACACATAGGAGGTGATTCAGGAGACTTCCCTGACCCTACTTTTGGGGCATTTGTAATTAAGTAGAAAATCTCATGAGTTTGTATAGTCATCAAGAGTATAAGAGAAAAATGTGCTCTCTGGTGGAACTGGTGAGACCCAATGGCTACATTAACAAAATATTCGTGTGGCTGCATTTCTACAACACCCCTCCAATGCTAACTATTCTCAGCTCTTATTATCATTACCAATTTTCTGGTTATGAAGTAAAACTTTAATCTTGTTTACCTTTACCTTATTACTAATAATTTGGAACCATTTTTCCTATTGTTGTTAATATTTGTAATTCTTATTTTGAGAACTTTTTGTTCACATCCTTTGATGACAACTAACAGGTAATGGCTTTTGGTCTTATATATTTGTTTCAATGTTCTATAATTCTTGGAAACCAGGGTCTTGTCAGAGATAACTGATATAAAAAATTTCCCCAGTCAACACCTTCTCTTCTTAACCATCTGTATTCATTTAGTTTGTGCAAAAGATTTTCGGTTTCATATAAGATTAAAAAATACTTTCAATTCTCTTGGTTGTTTGGTTAAGAATTTGTCCTTTAACCCTAAGCATAAAAGGAAATAGATCTGGTACTCTAACTTTTCAAATGTATAACCTTTAATAATCAGTTCATATACCCATTTTTAGCTTATTGTAACAACAACTAACATTTATATAATACTTATTGTGGGCCAGACACTTTGTTAAATGTTTTATAAAGATTATCTCAATTGAGCTTACTGAAACCCTGGGAGGTAGGTGCTATTATGACCCCCAATTTTCAAATAAGAGAACTGCAGCAAACAAAGACTGGATGACTTACCTAGGGTAATAAAATGAGTAACTTTCTGAGGTGCCTAGACTTTAATTCAAGTCTTCCTGACTCAAGGCCTGGAGTCCTATCCACTCTGCCACCTAGCTGCCAATCATGACATATGTTGTAAGCTTTTGGTCTAAACCAAATTTCTATCATATTGCTTTATGTTCTTCCAAACAAATTTTGTCATATAAGGGGTCCTTCCCCCAACATATCCAGTGTATGAAACACAACGTTAATTATTTCTGATTCTTCCTTTTCTAAGCAGCTACTTATTAATTGTGTGTTGCAGCCTGCTTTCACACTCACCACATGCTTCGTTATTGCCCTCCAAATGCTGCTTATTTATAGTTCTCTAAAGACTGTGTTGAGCCATGGCTTTGAGGCACACAGCTGTAGAACAACTGGTGTGAAAAAGAGAAGCCTTTGTTTCCGGGGCAAGTTGGTCATCATTGAAAGGCCATGGGGCTTCCCAGAGGGAAGTCAACCTGCTCTTCACCTCCCTTTTACTTCTAGGTCCAACTTGCGCATTCGCACTGTCTACCCAAGGTATACTTACTTCTCTATCGATCTATCTTTACACAAACACACACACACATACACATACATGCACACACATGTACATGCACCCAATCATTATAGCAGTCTGAACCTTTTCTGTATCACAGATGCCTCTATCAGTCTAATTAAGCCAATTGGCTCCACATTTTTTTAAAGAATAAACTAAAATCCACATTATTGCAAAAGAAACCAATTACAATGAACTATATCGTCAAAGTATTTTTTTAAATCACATTTCTAGACCTAGGTTAGAAATTTTGCTCCATGGATTGCCACAATCTGAACAATGAGTATCCTACATTGAGGCATTTTTATTAAGTCAAATACTTTTGCTTGGCTATGGACCTCATCCACACTCATCAGTGTTTAAGAGCTACACATAACGATGAAAACAAACATTTAGAAAACCTCAACATCCATGACTATTTCGTCCAATTTAAACTTAGCCCACTATAGGTGAACATGAATTTCCATTCTTTATACCTTGCCTGATATTAATAATGAGATGTTCACTGAACAAGAGTATATATATTGTTATAGATTTCTTTTTAAACATTTATTTTAAAAGTTGATTTTTAATTTATGGAATAAAACAACTATTTCCATAAAATAGTACAATAAAAATGATTGCACATGGAACTACCAATCTATTTTGCATAACTTGCTATTCCTTTCAAATACAGAACAAAATCATCACACACATTTCTTGTTTTTTTCTTCCCCCTACCCTAGAGATGGCTACCATTAGACACAAATAGGTATACACATATATGCCTGTGTGCAAAATTATTCAATTACACACTTCTACCTATGAGTTCTTTCTCTGGATTCAGAGAGTCTTTCTTCATATGTCCTTTATAGTTAACTTGGGAATTTATAGTTTTTTCAAGGAATCATATATAATGTTAATATATGGATGAGCAATACTTGTTGGAAGAGAGTCTTCAAAGAAGCTTTCTGCTCTCCCAAATATTTTTTAAACAGTTGACAAACAATAAGTAGAATGATTGAATCCTCTACATCTTCTTTCATGGTAAAGATGTAGTCTTCTTCAGAATATTGCTTTTAAAAGCCTCTTCCCTGCTAAGACTCTCCTAATGATCTTCTTGATGTAAGCTTAGATTATTATCAGAATTTTTTTGTGTGTTGTATTAGGGGCATTGAGCATATAGGGTGGTAGTTTCTAGTGTTCCCTTGGTTGCCTTTTTCAATATTAGTAAGGTCTGAAATATATTTCCATGATTTTTTATCTTCTCTTTCTACATATATTTTGTGACTTGATCCCTCATTGCTCTCAAAGTTGGGTCACTTCCAGTACAGATCTCTTTTATGTGCATTTGACTTAATTTAGTCACTTCTCCCATCTCTAATCTTTTTTATTGCATGACTCCCTCTCCTAAAAGTATACCTGGGATTGTAATATTAGAGCCCAAGTAATATTAGAGTCTTTGTTTTCCTTGATAGGGAAAAAAAAGGTTATTATAATAATCTTTGTGTATTATTTCTGTTTTCCAGTTTTTTTACTCCTAATTTTATCATTTTAATATACTTAAACGGATTTTGCTTGGTGGAATCTCAACAAAGGGTACAAGGACAAATACTTGTTTAGAATATAAGCTCATTTTTGAGATAGACATGAGAGATTATGTACATTGTTGCTCTATAAAAGAGAGCAAAGGGTAAAACTGGTTCTGCCCTTGTTTGCTATATCTCTGTCCCTTTTCTTGGTGAATATGTCAAGTCTTTGCTGACTAAGGAATTTCATAGGTTCTTTTGGCCTTATTGTTTGGCTCATTAAATTATATCCATTAAACCTTTGCATAAAGCTGCTGTAGTTTTTGTCTCTGTCTTCTGTCCACATCCAGATTTCATAATCAATAACTCATTTTAATAGGAAAGGATAAAGTTATTTCAATAGTACACAACATATTTTTATTTGTACCATTTTTTTCTAAATTTCTGCTAAGCTTGATCTTTGTTCTAAGAAGTCAATGGTCTGAGAAAGACAAATGGTTCAGCCAAAATTCCCATATCACCACCTTCTATCTGCTTAAATATTATCCCATTCAATTTTTGCATAATTATATTTGGTGGGAAGATTTTTATCTTTTATATTTCCTTTCTGCTATTCCTACCAATCCTCCAAGTTTTACCTCATGAGACCAAGCAGAATTAATTTGGACATCCTTTCTATATGACAGCACTTCAAATTCTAGGATAATGCTAGGTAAGAACAGTAAAGTGGTAATAGACCCCAACTTCTTCCTCCCCAAAACACCATTCTCTCTTCTTCAAGAGCCATAAGCTAGAAAGAGGAGATACTGCCACTATTAGCATCCTAAAAATCAGAGATTATAGGACTGTTGGTAGCAAATATGACAGCCAACTTGACAAAGACTTTTCCTGGATGCTGGACAGAGGCTGTAACTCCCCATCCCCACCCCACCCCACCCCCACTTGCTGACTTCCTAATGCTATTATTAATATGTGTCCACCTTAAATTCTCACAGTTTCAACCACTCGGAACATGGCTTTTGTAACAAAAATAAGGGATAATTGAAACAATCATTGCCTGTGGTTTTCCAGCTGAGAAGTCAGGACCTGTATGTAATATTCCTACAAATCCCTTTTGTGTGATGAAAGCATTTGTAACTTGATACTGAGGACTGGCTGACATGATGCAGACAAAGTACTTGATGTTCTTTAAGTGAGAAATGTTTTGTGGCATATTAGCATCCCAGATGAAATAGAACAGCATCGAAGGATTGTTCCATCTGTCTTCTTAATGTGGTTGGTATTCAAAGCACCATCCAGCAATTTGGGCCAATATCCACTGGTAAGCTCTGCATACACTCCTTTAATTTAATCCCTCAGTATATTACATTACAGGCAGTTGAAATGGTTATTTTTCTTCTGAAAAGAGTGACAATTTTTTCACATGACACTAAGTTCCTTTCTCCACCTCTACCCCCATGATTATTCACTTTTAACTAGTGAAGTTTCCTTCCCCCTTTTCACTTTTTTTCTGTTTTACAGAAGGGAATATCCAATATCATTGTTCAGAATCATCTCCAGAGAAAGGCAACGACAACAGTCACTGCCATAGGAAATTCATTTTGTGTTTCGTAAAGGCAGTATTTGGGAGATGGTGCTGGTTTTTCTTGTATTCTAAACTCTAATCAATTCTATTTTTTCAAAGGTACATTGTTGCATGCTCAAGTCTTTCTTCAATACTTGAGCCATATGAGTAAGCATAGGAAGATTTCAATGAAAGTATGGTCAAGTACAGGGGATGCTTAATTGGAGTTCTAATTTGGAATTTCCATTTTACTACCATTGGTTCTCTAAAGACTTAATTTCCCAGAAGAGTAATAACTGTCCTTTCAAACTGGCAAAATCATTTGGGAAATTGTCATTTATGGTAAACATTTATATAGTATAGTGAGCACTCTTCTTCCTATGGGCCATGACATAGATTATAGAAAAGTAGAGCCAAATGTTGGGCACTATATTTATAGAATCATAGATTAATAACTGCAGACAATATAAAATACTTGGGAGTTCACATGCCAAAAGACCAGGAATTATATGAACATAGTTACAAAAGTTTTATACAAATAAAGACAGATCTAAGTCACTGGAGAAATATTAATTGCTTCTGGGTAGACTAAGCCGATATAATCAAAATAAAAATTCCAACTAAATTAATTTACTTATTCAGTGCCATCCAAATCAAATTACCAAAGAATTATTTTATGGAGCTAGAAAAATAATAAGAAAATTCATTTCAAGGAATACAATTTGATCAAGAATAGCAAAGGAATCAATGAAAAAAAATGTGATGGAAGGTAGCCTCATGGTACCAGATTTTAAATTCTATTACAAAGTAGTATTCAGCACAGCAATCAGAAACTGCCTGAGAAATAGTGAGTTGGATCCATGGAATTGATTAGATACACAATAGTCAGTAATAAATGACCATGGCAATAAAGTTTTTGATAAATCCAAAGATCCAAGCTTTTGGTTCAAGAATTCACCATTTGACCAAAATTCCTGGGAAAACTGGAAAAAAATGGTTTGATGGTAACTAGGTACAGAACAACGTCTCACCATATATGAAGAGAAGATCTAAATGGGTACATGATTTAGACATAAAGGGTGATATCATAAGTAAATTAGAGGAGCATGGAAAAAGTTATGTTGGATTTATAGATAAACAAAAAGCATATGACCAAACAAGAGATAGAGAGGATCATTGGGAGTCCAATTGATAATTTCAATTATGAAATATGAAATGCTTTGCACAAGCAAAACCACTGCAGCCAAAATAAAAAGGAAAGCAGGAAAGTTGGAAAGAATTTTTACAGCAAGTTTCTGTAGTGCTGTTCCTCTTACAATGGGGTGGGGGGGAGTAAGTGATAGAGTAGCGATATGAACCTAAGTCTTGTGATTCCAAATCCAGCAATCCTTCTATTTTGCCACACTGACAACTATAGCTGAGGACAACTATATCTGAGAAGAAATGTTTACTTTGAAACAGAGAGACAGTCAAGTAAAGGGAAGATAGAAGAATGGAAGAGAATCAAGATTAGTCCATCGCGGGAATTAGAAAAGAAGAAGGGAGACTGAATAGTGTAAAATGAAAATAATTTAAAAGGAAGAAAAAGAATGTGAGGCACAAAAATGTTAAACCAAAGAACAACATAAGCTTCTAGTTGATGTTAACATGAATTTCTCCTATATAAGGAAAAATTCTATTTACAGGCTTTAATAAGGAAAAGCGAAGGCTTCTGGTCATTGAGAAGCATGAACTATGTAGTGCCATCATCATTTGTTAGGATGATTTTTTTCAAATATATATATATATATGTGTGTGTGTGTGTGTGTATGTATGTATATATAGAGAGAGAGAGTGAGAGAGAGAGAGAGAGAGAGAGAGAGAGAGAGAGAAGAGGTATGAATGGATAGATGAATGGAAGAATGGATAGAAAGACAATAGACAAATATACACATACGGCTTCCAAAAATTATGGCATCTCCACTGCCTAGGTGGCTTAACTAGGGTCACTTTGCATAAGATGTGTCTGTCTGTCTATCTATTACATCATTTTATCTGTTTGGGCACCCACAATTCCACATGCAATTCAACATTTCTAAAAACAATTACTATTGTGTCTACTATGTTATACACTGTTCACATAAAGATAATAAACCCTTCCCTTGAGGAGCTTGAAGTTATATCATCCCCTCTAGGGTCACTAGCCCAATTAGGCATTCATACTCACATACTGGAATCCTTGATGGAGGAGGTATATTGAGACATAACAAGAAGGCCTAGGCCAGCTCTTTGAAGAATGTCCATATTTATGGAAGGAAGCTAAGAAAAAAGTAAAGAAGACAAGTATGGATGCCTTCCCATTATCATAAGTCATCTGGGTCAACTTCCTTGTCTTACGGATGAGGCCCAGAGAAGTGAGGTAACTAGCCCAAAGTCACCTAGTAGCCAAACTGGGACCGGAATCTGTGTCTACTTACTTACCATTCAGGAAACAGAGCAAAAATGTTAGGAAGAGAAATGCACGTGTGCGTGCGCGGGCACACACACACACACACACACACACACACACACACACACACATACCCATTTTGAACTATAAGTTCTGGCAAGTCACCATCAAAGAAGCTCATCATGGAATGGACATGACTTCTACCTCCACCAGGGTGGTAAGATGGTAAAGTTTGCTGGATTTAGATTCAGAAGATCTGGGTTCAAATCCAGGCTGCACCACTTATTACCTGTTTGGACTTGAGCAAATTATCAAACCTATCTCTACCTCAGTTTCTTATCTGTAATATGAGAGGTTTGGACTAGACAGCCTTGATCCCTTCTAGCACTAAATTTATGATCTTACTGTTCTATAGTCATTGGTAGGAGGCAGAAGGGAATAAGATAATCATTTGGTAGGTGTTATAGAATGAATGAATAAAAAGTCTTTTGAAGCAAATATGTACCCAAACTCTTTTTTAAATGATTGATAACAAAAGAAAAAGAATGACATTAAAAACAATATCATCCAAACGTGATAAGCGGCTATAAGATTTAAATTTAACTTTGCATTTTTTTTCCTGAGATATTACAGTGGTTTGCTGAATAAGGTTGTTTTTGTTGTTATGTATTTCAAGGAAACGTGAATAATTTGATGAGTGATTGGAAGATACTTTTGCAAAAGAAAGCCTTTAAGACAGTATTTTGATCTGTCAAGGAATTTTTTTTTCATAATGAGCAAAGTAGGATTTTATTTTCCAAACATCTCTCAATCAACTGTATGATGGTAAAGATGTGGTCCATTAAAGAATATTGCTTGTGAAAGCCTGCCTTTCACTATGAATAACTTCATTAAAGATTCAATCTAAATAATCAATATTCACAAATGTCTTCCTTGATACCCTATTTTCCACTTTTTTATGGAAAAGTACGATTATTTTAAAATGTATTCTTCTTTGAGTTATCTGAAAAAGCAGTGGTGGATGTGTTTAAAATTGTGTTATCTCTAGGACAGATTTCTTCTGCCTGTAATTTGTCAAGTGTATTCACTCTTTTCAGCATCATCTTTAGTGAAATTCTCACTTACATGGGATATTAGATATGGAAATGGTAGAATGTAAGTATGATTCTTCTATAATCCTCATTGACAAGAAGAGATCACTACAGAAAGCCCCCAGATCTGTTCGTTTGATATTTGGTTGCTGCCCCTGTAATGTCAATTAAGTTGGGACTTTCTTACTGTTTTAAAATGATTAATTAAGTGTCTTTGATAGAGCCTTACTAGGTGCTAAGCCCCAAGCCCAAACCCCTATTAGGTGCTAAGCCTATGTGGGTGTGAATTGATAACTAAGGTGGGGCCCCAGGTGGGACCAACTAAGGGAGGCCTGATTAGATCTTTGCTTACTAAGTTTGCCCCAAACCCCTAATTACTAGGTGCTAAGCCTATGTGGGTGGGAAGCTCCCAGGGTCCTAAGAGGAGGTGCTAACTCCAGAGCCAATCATAGGAGCCTAAATTCTGGACCTCAGATGATGTCTGAAACAGCATAAAAAAGGGAAGACAGAGCCATTTGCTTAGGGGCTCTCACTCTTGGTGGCGTGCTGATGTGGAGACTCCGGCTGCTGTAGTTAAGAGCCCTCCAGCTTGCCCAGATGTCCAGACTTGGTTTTCTTGGTAACTATGAATTGTATTTGGTCTGTGTAATTTGTTTGTATTTGCTCTGAAGTTCAGGGTGCTGGCTTTTCCCCCTGAACTAAGTGAATGATGTCTGTATGCTGGATTAAAGTAAAACTGTTAACCCCTTAACATTGCTTTTCTTAATAAATCAGATCAAAAGAACCTGGGCTTTGGCAGCCTGCTGGCAGCATGCTTGTTGTTGGGCTTCTGCTGGTCTTTCACTCCCACAACAGCTGCTAGCCAGATTGTTGAAACAGCCGCACTCTTTCTTGTCACACCTGCACATGTACCTTGAATGATCTGGCTTAGCTTGACCTTATGTCAAGCCCCCTGATGTCACATTTCCTCTTCTTTTTGGTTTTTTTTTTTAATTTGTTAAATATATTTAGTTTTCAGCATTGATTTTCACAAGAGTTTGAATTATGAATTTTCTCCCCATTTCTACCCTCCTGCCCACCCCAAGATGGCATATATTTGGGTTGCCCCATCCCCCAGTCAGCCCTCCCTTCTGTCACCCCACTCCCCTCCCATTCCCTTTTCCCTTACTTTCTTGTAGGGCAAGAAAAATTTCTATGCCCCATTGCCTGTGTATCTTATTTCCTAGTTGCATGCAAAAACTATTTTTTTGTTTGTTTTTGAACATCTGTTTATAAAACTTTGAGTTCCAAATTCTCTCCCCTCTTCCCTCCCCACCCACCCTCCCTAAGAAGGCAATCAATTCAACATAGGCCACGTGCGTATCATTATGTAAAACCCTTCCACAATACTCATGTTGTGAAAGACTAACTATATTTTGCTCCTTCCTACCCTATCCCCCTTTATTGAATTTTCTCCCTTGACTCTGTCCCTTTTCAAAAGTGTTTGTTTTTGATTACCTCCTCCCCCTATCTGCCCTCCCTTCTATCCTCCCCCCTTTTTATGCCCTTCCTTGTACTTTCCTGTGGAGTAAGATACCCAGTTGAGTATGTATGTTATTCCCTCCTCAAGTTGAATCCAATGAGAGTAAGATTCACTCATTCCCCCTCACCTGCCCCCTCTTTCCTTCCCACAGAAATGCTTTTTCTTGCCACTTTTATGTGAGAGAATTTACCCCATTCTATCTTTCCCTTTCTCCCTCTCTCAATATATTCCTCTCTAATCCCTTAGTTTGATTTTATTTTTTAGATATCATCCCTTCATATTCAACTCACCCTGTGCCCTCTGTCTATACACACACACACACACATACACATACACACACATAAATGTATATATATATACATATATATACATATACACATATACGCATATATATGTATATTCCCTTATTCCCTCCAGCTACCCTAATACTGAGGTCTCATGAATTACACACATCATCTTTGCATGTAGGAATGTAAACAAAACAGTTAAACATTAGTAAGTCCCTTGTGATTTCTCTTTCTTGTTTACCTTTTAATGCTTCTCTTGATTCTTGTGTTTGAAAGTCAGATTTTCTATTCAGCTCTGGTCTTTTCACTGAGAAAGGTTGAAAGTCCCTATTTTACTGAAAGTCCATATTTTGCCTTGGAGCATGATACTCAGTTTTGCTGGGTAGGTGATTCTTGGTTTTAATCCTAGCTCCACTGACCTCCGGAATATCATATTCCAAGTTCTTCAATCTCTTAATGTAGAAGCTGCTAGATCTTGTGTTATTCTGATTGTGTTTCCACAATACTCAAATTGTTTCTTTCTGGCTACTTGCAATATTTTCTCCTTGATCTGGGAGCTCTGAAATTTGGCAACAATATTCCTAGGAGTTTTCTTTTTGGGATCTTTTTGAGGAGGTGATCTGTAGATTCTTTCAATTTCCATTTTACCCTCTGGCTCTAGAATATCAGGGCAGTTCTCCTTGATAATTTCTTGAAAGATGATGTCTAGGGCTCTTTTTTTGATCATGGCTTCAGTTAGTCCAATCATTTTTAAATTATCTCTCCTGGATCAATTTTCCAGGTCAGTTGTTTTTCCAATGAGATATTTCACGTTGTCTTCCACTTTTTCATTCCTTTGGTTCTGTTTGATAGTATCTTTATTTCTCATAAAGTCACTAGCTTCTCCTTGCTCCAGTCTAATTTTTAAGGTAGTATTTTCTTCAGTGGTCTTTTGGACCTCCTTTTCCATTTGGCTAATTCTGCCTTTCAAGGCATTCTTCTCCTCATTGGCTTTTTGGAGCTCTGTTGTCAATTGAGTTAGTTTTTAAGGTTTTGTTTTCTTCAGTATTTTTTTCAGTATTTCTTGGATCTCCTTTAGCAAGTTATTGACTTGTTTGTCATGGTTTTCTTGCATTATTCTCATTTTCCTTCCCAGTTTTTCCTCTACTTCTCTAACTTGCTTTTCCAAATCCTTTTTGAGCTCTTCCATGGCCTGAGACCAGTTCATGTTTTTTTCTTGGAGGCTTTTGATGTAGGCTCTTTGACTTTGTTGACTTCTTCTGGCTGTATCTTTTGGTCTTCTTTGTCTCCAAAGAAAGATTCCAAAGTCTGAGACTGAATCTGAGTCTGTTTTCGCTGCCTGGCCATGTTCCCAGCCAACTTACTTGACCCTTGAGTTTTCTGTCGAGGTCCAAGCTTGAGGGGATGTGCTGTTGTTTTCAGAGCTATTTCTATACTGCTAACTCTGCCTCACCAGTGCTCCTCCTCCCCCAAGAACCACCAACCTGGTCATGACTCAGATCTTAAGCAGGCTCTTCCCTCCTGCTCTGATCTGCCACTTAATTCCTCCCACGTGGTAGGCCTGGGGCTCGAAGCAACTGTAGCTGTAGTCCTCAGAGCTGAACCACCTCTGCTGCCCCCTGGGGTGGTGGCTGAACCGTGAACTCCCTTCACTCTGTTCCTGCAGCTTTTCCCACTAACCTTCTCTGTTGTGTTTGGTGTTTGTGGGTTGAGAAGTCTGGTAACTGCCACAGGTCACTGATTCAGGGAGCTAGGGCCTGTTCTGCCTGCCTCCTGGTCTGGTTGGTCTTGCTGCCACCCATGCTGGGCTCTGCTCCCCACCACTCCCAGCTTCCTGCATGATAGACCTCACCCAGTGACCATCCAGGGTGTACTGGGCTGGAGCCCTGATTCCCTCTGCTATTTTGTTGGTTCTGCAGTTCTAGAATTTGTTCAGAGCCATCTTTTTATAGGTTTTTGTTGGGACCTGGTGGGGAGCTCATGCGAGTCCCTGCTTTCCAGCCGCCATCTTGGCTCTGCCTCCCACATTTCCTCTTCAACTGCTTTCTGCTATTGGAGTTGGGTGACATTACTTCATGTATCATCCTCCACTGTAGTGAATTAGATGTGAATTTATATTTTACTCTAGATTTTGCCTTAGATTTTTATGTATCTTATTTAAACAAGAAAGTTAAGTACCTCCTTACTTAAATGCACTCCCAGCCTCCTACTTGTCATGTTTATTTTGTATTTAAGTTCTCTAAGAAAAAGTGACTGTCAATGTTGTTAATTTTGTCCATTTTACATTTTTCAGGGTTTATACATTGAATAAACAGTCCAAATTTACCAGAGAGAGAGAGAGAGAGAGACAGAGAGAGAGGGAGAGAGATAACAACTCCTACTTTCTCCCTGGATCCCCATTTCTCACCCTCTAAGCCCAAAAGAGCCACAATTATATATAAAGTGAAGATATACAGTGTAAAGAATTTCAACATTGTCACTATTTGCAGAATAATTTTGTTTGGGCAACATTTAGTCCTACCTCCTCATTTTTTAGATGAGGAAAGTGAAATCTCAGAAGGGAATGTGATCTGTCCAAATATCACAATTTTTGTTAGTTGGTGTGTTTTAACAGCAGAGCTGGACTTCAAGCATGGGTCGTCTGATTACTAATGCCATATTGTTTCTCTTATATAGTGCACAAGTCTCTGGTTGAATGTGTACCCATTGACACCTGAGAAGTCTCAGGATTTTTATTCATAAAATCTGATTATTGGTAATAGCTTCTTGCATTGAATGCCAGGAGGCTACTTCCTTCTTCTGTTTCCTGAGAGACACAACCTGACAATATTCCCAGAAACAAGCTCCTCATTCTCACTCATGAGAACATCCCAAAGGTTTGGATTAATTCTGTCATTCACAATTGGACTTTTGGAGAACATTATTTGCTCTATGAGAGGAGATTTTTTTCTTACTTTGTGACATTAAAACTTCATCCTGGAATGGAAAGAGAATTACATTAACGGAAACATGATAAAACTTTGTCCCCTCAGTCTCTGTAGTCACCTACAAAAGGAAGTGCACTAAGCCATCATTTTGGTTTCCGTTCAAGCTGTCTGGCCAGGTTGGGATTAATTTCCATTTTTTTTGTTTGTTCACAGATGTAAATTGTGCAGAGCCCTCAGCACACAAGAGGTAAAGCAGCTTAACCTATGTATCATTTTGCCTGTGAAGGAAGGTCATTTATAAGATGGTGTTTTTTTGGAGAAAGAATAGACAGTCTCTACTAAAATAAGGGCAATCACATGTGACTAAAACAATGATAAAACCTTCTTAATGCAAGATTTCAACAGTGCCATCTAAGATCTTAGGCATTCTAACACCATGATCATCCTAACAGACTGCTCATACACTTTTTAAAGTAACACAGTCTTTGGAAACATTCCAGAAGTCATCACCTTTGGGCTCAAGATCATCCTTAATAATTAGTTAAATTCATTAGGAACCATGGGTAGGGTGTTTAGATTGTTTGTGAATACAGATTGGAAAAAAACTGATTTAATGCTTTCCATCCACCATAATGGGTTAAGCGAATAACTAGTCATCAAAGAAAAATGTTACCTTGATTGTTGTCTTGGATGGCATAGTATAGAATAGAGATAGCCAGAGCTCAATTTATAAATTCACAGAAAGGAACAATGTCAAACCGTCTTTAAGCAAAGAGAAGACTTTTCTTCATTCATTTTGAGAGTATACTCAGAAGGGAAGTAAATTCTACTCAGTACAAAAGGAAAAAAATACATTCTTTTTTCCATTTTTCCTTCAATAAGAGTTTTTTTTCATCATGATACATTAAGTCTCCATTCTCTTGCCTGTTACAGAACTGCTCAGCAGTGGAGTTCTTAGAGTGGGGAAGAAAAGAGAAAAGGAAGGACAGAGAGAGAAGAGGTGGTATGGCATGGGAAGAATGAGTAAAGAAGAAAGAATAGAGAACAGAGGAAAAGACAAGGTTAGGCAAGGCAGGGAAGGGAAGTTTGAGATCGGGCTCATGGACTTCAGAATGACCAAGCCTTTTCCTTATCTAACTGAATTGTCATAATGCTACACAAGTGCCATGATATACATTCTGTTTAGTTATTTATAGCAGTAGGTGACAAATGCATTTAGACATTTTTGGAGTGTTGCTAATAGTCACCCAGGCTAAGAAAAAGTAATAGAATTCAATGAAAGGATGCACTTAACACACTAAACTTGGTCTGTTCTCCCTTGTGTCTTCCCCTATTCTGATTCACCTCTAGATCTCACTTTGTTCAGTTTAGACTCTCCTCTCTTCCTTCCTAGACTGAAAGAATTGAATTCAAGTCACACTTGGGATATTTACTGGCTGTGTGACCGCAGACAAATCATTAACTTCTCAGGGCTATGACTATGAATTGCAGAGAAGGTACCAACTTCCGTTGGTTGAGGAGGTTTCCTGACCCAAGATCTTTCTCTACACCAATTAAATCACAAGTCTAGTCCCTAATCTAAGGATAGAGAGAAGGGAAAAGGGATTTTTAAAGCACTAGCCATTGCTTTGATTTTGTGGGCTTCCATGATCAAAGAATTCAACACCTAGTGATCAAGAGATTATTGATGAGCCTCTCTACTCTTATCTAGACTGAGCTTTGGTTCACAAACCCAGTCTGTCACCAGGATTGGACTCAAATTTTTTTCCAGCATGGCAGAAGTTTCCAGAGTTTACATTCTGTTGGTATAGCCTTCTTTCTCAAGCTACTTCTTGGTAGGGAAACAAAAACAAGCCACATTTTTTAACACAAACATTCTAGTGATTCACTCTGTTCAAAGCTTGGAACACCATGATCTCAAGAGAAAAGAAGTGACAGGTGATCCAAAGAGCATTGGAGAGATGCCATGTGGGTGCATGTAGGCTGAAGCATATGTTCAGTGATGACATATGATCGACATGGGAAATGAGATATCTAATAATGTCATTTCAGAGAAAGAGGTGGGCTGGTTGTGTATATAGTATGAGCAATGAGGGCAATGAATAAAAGACAGAATATTTTCTAGTGGTGATAAAAATGTTAATGCTGATCGAATCCTTTCCCACACTCCCCACACATACATGTGTTTTTCTTCTAAATAGACTCACTAATGTTTAGGGCTATTCTCTTAATGATGTCTTTATAGCACTAGTTTTATAAATAGTTTCTCCCCTACGTGGATCCATTGATGATTAATGAGATTTTCTGGGGGGGTTGTTTTTTTTTTTTCTGTGAGCCCTTTGTAATAATGATCATATATACTTGGGATTTTTCCTTTTGGTGGATTTTATAACTGGTAAAAAACTTGACAAATATAATAATAAAGAATTCACATAAACATATCATAGAGTTCCTCTCCTGTGTATATACTGTGATACTTAATGTTAATTGATCCATGAATTCTCTTCCAATCTCTTCCAATCAATCAATTAAAGGTTTTCTCTATGTGCATTCTCTAATCTCTATACAAATGATTGAAATCTGAATTCTCTTCTACACTTACCACATTCATAAGGTTTCTCTCATGAGTGAATCCCTACCCTACCCCAACACCTAGACAGTTTTTTGTAGAGTTGAACATCAATCTAACCATTCTGGAAAGCAATTTAGAATTTTGCTAAGAAGGTGACTAATATGACCTTGCCTTTTGACTCAGACATTCCACTGTTAGGTATATCCATCAAGTAGGCCAATGAATAAAAAGGGACCATAAACATGGAAATATTTATGGTAGAACTTTCTGTAGAAGCAAAGAACTAGAAACAAAGCATTGAGTCTAACAATTGGTTTAAACCAATTATGGTACATGAATATAATGGAATATTACTGTGCCACAAAAAATGCATATGAACATAGACATGAATGAGAAGTAATATAAATTAATGCCAAGTGAAATCACCAGAACCAGGAAAGTGATATACACAATGATTAGAACAATATAAAAAAAATCAGAACCAAATGCTTCAAGAGGTTAAATATTGTTTCTAGTTCTCAAAATCTCTTCATTTGAAGAGACTTCCAAGGCTAATCTTTCTGACCCATACCTGAATACAAATGCTCTCTACAACCTACTAAAAATGATTGTGGAACACAGCCCACATGTATTTGCTAGAAATGACTTAGATGCGGAAAAGATCCAGATAATCATTCTTAAACAGATATTGTTCCCTCTCTTCTCTTCCCTTTCTTTATCTTCTCCTTCCCCACTATTACCTGAAAGAACATCCATTGAATAGCAAACCATTATCTCTCAATTCAACCCATTCCACTTTTTTGATACTTCTAATCATTAGAAAAAAATTATACACACACACACATACACACACACACACACACACACATATATATATATATATATGTATATATATACTCAGTAATTTCTATTCTTCCTTGTAACAAGTCTTCATGTAGTGGGTTTCATATTCTCCCTAAGTTTTCTCTTCTCCATAGAAAGGCAGTTGATGGTGCAGTGGATAGAATACTGGATTTGGAACTCAAGAAGACCTGAACACAATACTTATCAGCTATGTGACCCTGGGCAAGTCCTTTAACCTTTTCCTTAACCACAAAATGGTGATAATACTAACACCTACCTCCCAGGATTATTGTGAGGATCAGATGAGACAATACTTATAAGGTGCTTAGCACAGCATTTGGCACGTGGGGGCTGTTATATAAATGTTATTATAATTAATATTATTCTATCGTTTGTCTAATCATGATTTTTCCCTAATCCACAACTATTAAAATATTCTCTTCTCTTCTAATATTTTATATTGTAATTTTAATACATCATTTATCCATTTGGAATTTGACATATAACATCTAAATCTATAGTTCATCATATTACTTTTAAGTTTTCCCAGCATTTGTCATTGAATAAAGAATCCTTCACCCTCAAACAAAAAGCTTTCTCTTCTCCAAGCTAAACTTCCCAATTTCTTTCAAATCATCCTCAGATGCCTTGCTTTTAAACAAATCCTTTATCCTGGTCACTTTCTTCTGAATCTTCTCTGGTGTATCAATGTCTTCTCTAAAATATGTCATGAACATGGTATTCAAGACAGATCTGACTGAGGTAGAGTACAAGAGACCATTAGTTCCCATGTCCGGGGAATGATCTCAAGATTCCAATCATTTGCAGCTGCTATAGCGGAGTCAATATTTCATAGTTTCCAATGTAATAAAACCTCAAGCCATATGTTACTTTCAGGAAGCATTATAAAAATGAGAGATACACACAAAGATAAAATAAAGGGCAGTAGTACAAAAAAAGCTGGGATGGTAATCATGATCTCAGACAAAGTTAAAGTAAAAATAAATTTAATAAAAAATAGAGAAATGACACTATTTCTCAGCAATATTATTCAATTTTTAGACCATTTAAAATGCATAGACTTTAAAAAAATCTGAATGCATACCTGCCAAAACAGACATAAAAACTATATGAGCATAAACATAAAACACTTTTTGTGCACATAAAGTCTGATATAAATAATTGAGGTAATATTTATTGTTCATGGGTAGGTAGAGCTAATATATTTTAAATGACAATTTCACCAAACTGATCTATTTATTTAATGACATCCGAATTAAATTACTAAAAATATTTACCGAGTTAGAAAAATAATAGCAAATTTCATTTGGAAGAGCAAAAAGTCAGGAACTTCAAAGAAACCAGGGGAAAAAAAGATGTAAAGGATTTAGCAATATTTGACCTTAAACTATACTATAAGGGAGAGCATTGTTGAAGTGTAAAAAAGATTATTTCAATTATTTTAAACTTTTCTGGTATAAACAAAACCTATATAGCCAATTATAAAAGGAATGCAGAAATTGGGGAAAAAAACTTTTATAGCCAATCTCTCAGATAAGGATGTGATTGGGTTAGAATATTGCTGTGATGTAGGACATGATGAGTTGGCTGATTCAGAAAAAAATATGGAAAGACTTGGGTCTTTGAATGAAGATGCCATTTACCTCTAGAGAAATAGATGACAGGTGGAGGTGAGCATAGTATGGTCTTACATATATGTGCGTGAATGTATATGCATATGTGTATGTATATGTACATATATATGTGTGTGCATATGTGTGTGCGTGTATGTTTATAGATATCGATATCTATCAGTGCTTAATTGAAGCCCTCTTTAGGGTGAGGGGAGAGAGGAAGGGGAAAAATAAAGTAAAAAGTACACAGCAGAGAACAACAAGGAAGAAAAGAAAAGCTGGGAAGTTTTGAAAACAGTATAGGTTTTCTTGAAATGGAAATCTAATGTATTATATTGAATCCTTTGCTATGGTCTGCTGTGTACATGGCAATGTTTTTTTTTTTCCTTTTCTTATTTTATATTTGTTTGAAATTTAAAAAACAATTACAAAAAAAATCCAACCTTAAGCCATTGCTCTTTAGTGGCTCCTTAAGCCACTGTTTGTCTAGTCACAAGGCCTCATGTTGTATTCATGCATTTCAGTTTTGGAACCAAAGTGTAAGGTTTTATTAACACTTATCCCAATTAGATTTCACCTGCTCTCATTTAGTCCTATATTCTACCCTGTGGAGTTTTCTCTGGATTCTGACTTTGCCATTCAATTAGACATCTCTTACAGCTTTGCTTCATCTTCCAAATTTGAGAAGTTTGATGCCTATACCTTTATCCAAGTTACTTGTAAAAAGAATAAGCAGCACAGCACCATGCAAAGATTCCTGGGATACTTGCTTAGAGACAGAGACCTGCTTTCAAATCAATATTGCACCAATATAGCACTCATTGTCCATTTGCCTCATCTCCCCAAGATTCACACAGAGCTTGAGTTGGAAAGGTCCTTGGAGGTAATATAGTCCCATCCACACATTCCTCAGTTAAAAAAAAAAAACCTGACAGCTAGGGAGGTAGAATTGCTAGGATGCCAACTGTGTATCACAGTCTAAAGTAAAGCCAGGGAGCTTGACAATGACTGGCTCAGAGTCACACATCACTACTGCTGCAGTTCAGAGCTCTGAAAAAAAAGAAAGCCAACCCCTGGTTTTATATATCTTGTTCAGAGTCAAAGGTGAGTCATGCATGGGACTCACTCATGTGATCTAAAATCGTCACAAAAATGCGACTTAAACCCACGTGGTCTAAAAGCCTCTGATGTCACAAACTTGTCACTCAAACCCATTTTGATTGCCAATACATGTTACTCTGAGATCCTCCATTAAAGTTCTCTCCCAATGCCTCATTGTAGCATGAAGTCAATGCTGGGTTCTCAGAGACTATGCCAGCAGAGTACTAACTGGAAAGGTTTTGACTCTGGACCTCATCATGGCTAAGAATGAATCTACTTGTCTTTGCAGAGGCTCCATAGTAGGGTGGTCTCAGCGTGAACAATCTTTAGATTTGTAGAACGTGCAAAGATTATCTCCTAAGGCTGTGCTCCTCACTGATAGAGATAGGATCCATACCAAGGCAATCACTGATGGCAAAAATCCTGAATAGTTGCTTATTTGCTTCTGATCTTTTGATTGTATCCTAGGAGAGGAATCAATAGTTCATTGGCTGATTTGCTTCTGTAGCTTAACATTCTCCCGAAACATTCAGTATGATAGAGTATCGATAACAAAAATTTCTTCCTACTCTTGTCCACAGTCCTCTTTCGTTTTGTTCCACTTGGATGGCTGGTAAATAATTAAGTACTTACAATCCTCCAGGCACTTGGTTATGTATTGGGAGAACAAATACCAAAAAGAAATATAATTTATCTCAAGAAGTTTATATCTATAAGGGAGTGATGGCCAGGAACTAGTGACTTGGTAGGGGAGTCATAGGGATAGTGATCTGAGTCACAGAGCAATTAAGTGATACAACTAGGCCCCAATTAATGTGAGTACTGAAGGGGGTCACAGTTTTCAAATTCACATTGCATATTTCCATTTGGCTGGAACAATCAATTGTATTTTATATAATTTTAACTTTGAAGAGTACACATTTGAAAGTGTACTGCTACTTCAGAGGATTCATTATTAAAATACTCAGGACCTAGCTGCCATATTGATTTTTATTAATGTTATCAAAGCCAGAGGTAGAAGAGGAGCATGGAGGCAGGAACACATACCATAACATGAAGTTGAAGACTGGAGAGCAGCATGGTGGATCTAAGTCAGGCTAGATATAGTCAATGCTTACCAATCAAAAGCCAAGGGCCTCAGGTCGGGAATCAGAGAGGCAAATGAGAAGTAGAGATGAGAGCATGGGAATATTGCATGATGATGTCTACTGAACAGCAGCATGATGGGTCTGATTATCCAGGAAGCTATAATAAAGGCAGGAAAGGTAAAGAGAGCAATAAATAAAATGATCAAAGTGCTGGAATATCCTTTGGGAGCAAAATTTAAAAAAAACTTTATAGTTTCAGTTTGAATATATGATGACTAAGAGGGGACATGGCAGATATCTAAAAAATCACGATTTATATGGATAATGTGAGCATCAACTCATTTACCACATCCTAGAATACCAGAACTTGGGGATAGGTCTTGACACTTAAGAGAATTAAGCTAAAGAATTATTTTAATCAGTCAGTAACTTAGGCCACACCCTTGACCAATACATCTATAATTTAGTAGATGTTCTTTATGAGTTATGATAATAAAACAGTTACATCTTTATGAGTTATGATGGGAAGAGAAGAGGGGAGAGCAGAGGGGAGGAGAGATGAGGGGAGGGGAAGTGAAGGAAGGGGAGGGAGTCAGGCAATCTTCTCCTGATGAACTTCTTTGAACTTAGCTATGTTCATTCTTTACACACAAGACAATGCAAGAGCTCTATACAAAGCCTTTCCAGATTGCAAGGTTTGCATTAAATTGGTATAGCCTCCAGCATCCCATGACCACTACCATGTGTGAAAAAAGCAGTGGAGGACTTTCATCAAGAGTCCTTAACTGCAATGTATTATTCAAAAAGGTAACATAAGCTTGAAAATTTCTTCAAAATAATTTATATTTTCCTATAGATCTAAGAGTCATTTGTTTCATAGATGAACCATAATTAGTTCCTTAGGGAAAATTGTGTGTTTCAAACCATATTCATAAACTTTCAAGTTGACATCAGGAAGGGTAAAAAGGGGAAATGTGGTTCAGCAGAAAAAAAAAATACTGGCATTTTAGTCAATAGCTGAAGTTCCGTTTCTGGCTCTGATTTTTATTTACCTATGTGATTATGAGTAAGTCTCTTAATCTCTCTGACTATAGTTCTCCCATCTGTACAATGAAGGGTTGAACATTTCAGGTTACTTCCACCTTTAGATATATGATTCTGTCATCTTATGATCGTATGACAAATGTTCTTACATATTACACATCCTCTATTGCTTCTTTCATAGACATATTACTTGAACAGATGGACCCAAAACTTGACCCAATGCTGGTCCACCCCACATATTGCCAATATTTAGCTCTGAGAAAACTCAATGTCATGACAACAATGCTACAAGAGACAATTAGGTGCATAGCAATGAGGGTCAAAATGAACAGTTGGCCAAAAAAGTAATGTTACAGCAAAATTTCGATATTTTACTTTTACAAGGGAAACAGAAAAGTATTTGGATAAAATTAAATGATCATCCTGTTTATGAACTGGATGACTGGATCAGCTTTGTGGGTAACTCTTGCATTATTTTAGTATGGTGCCCAAAGTGTCTGAAAAATCAAGAAAAAAAGCCCAATGTGATTTGATTTTCTGTAGTCAACCCTCAGTTATTGAAATGAATCTTATATCCTTGATTTGTACATTCTCCCCAGTGGTAATGATCATAGTCCATCCAAGTCTCACATTGGGAGAAAAAAAATAGTCAACCTAAAGGCAAGAGATGGTGTGAAAACTGGATGATTCCTGGTACATTCTGATGCATTTTTCTGCCTATCTTGGAGGCATGAGAAACTGACATTGAACTAACATCCATTTTATATTTGTATTTCTTTTATGGGTGGCTATGACCAAAGTCAGCCAAAGCCCCTAAGACAGCTGCAACCCCCTGGTAGAAGGAAGAAAGCCCAGGCTTGGGAGTCACAAAACAGAGTCTCAATGCTAGCTTGAAATCTGATAGAAGTTTAAAACTATTTAGCAAATAAAGCAGTTAATGCCAAACTTTTGGAAAATACAACTAAGAAGGTCATTGTTGTGATCTGAAGCAAGAAGGCTATTGATTTCAGTCTTCACTGTGAAGCTTTTGAGAGACTAAGGAACATCAACTTCACAGTTACTATTGACCAATATCCTGAGAAGGTCAAAAGCTCCAATACTGGATGGGTTGTAGTATGTGCAAGAAGAAGACTTATGAAATTCTTTAAGGAAACTTTACAAACTTAGAAAATGACTATATGTTTGGGCTTACTCAGCACCCACACCCGAACCTCAAATATATCATTGGTTTCTTTTTCTTTTTTGAGGATAAATTGGAAATGGAATCATATAGCTTTGAATGAATACTCTTCAAGCTGACAAAAAGAAGAGATAATGTCTGTATGTTGTTTACAAATGAAAAAATATGCAGAGGTTCCATACTTGGGGTATGTATACCTTCAGAGGATATTGGAAATATTTGGTATTGAAACATTCTAAAATAGGTTAGTGAGAAAAAATGTGCTGTGGAAACAATTAGGATGTGGGAGGAGTGTGGGAAAATGGGGAAAACATTATAGGGTATCTGAAATTATTGAAAGAGACTGTTGGAGTTGAAAATAAGGAGTTTTAATAAAGAAATTATTCCTACTGACTGCAAATGAACACGGTTTAGCTATGAGACTCTTTTCACATTGAACTAGTAAAAATAGGTGGTAATGATCAGTGAAAGAAGAACATATTGATTTTTATAATAACCAGAAAATCTGAATTGAATTCCAATCAGTAAAGTGACAATATTTTTGATAATACCCTTGAAGAACCATACCCTAGTCTTATTAAATGTGCTCATGGGACTTTAATTCTGGTTTAAAATCCTTGTGAATCAAGATTTTCAGTCCTGTTCTCAATCAAGTCCATAGCTGGTGGTTAATACAATGTGTCGGTGTCTCAAAAACAATGCAGACAATAAAACTACTGAAGAAACAGTATCAAGAATCTCACCAATTTATTTGACTTTGTTCTAATAAAAATCTAAGAACTTTATGGTTAGTACTAAGGAAGAAGAGAAACAGGAAGGAAAAGAAAGAAGAAGAATGAGATTGGAAAGAAATCATTAATGAGGAGATTTGCTGTTATTTGGTCATTGTCAGTCATGACCAACACCTTATGACCCCATGTGGGGTTTTCTTGGCAAAGATACCAGAGTGGTTTGCCGTTTTCTTCTCCAAATAAAGAGATCAGTACATGCTATGTGCTAGGGATATAGATAGAAAAGCAGGGCAGCATTATCCAGTCTTAAAGAACTCATATCTAAGTGGGAATGGCAATCCAGATAGGAGATTGGAGTCAAAGAGTTGATGGCATATGACTAGGACAGCAGAAGGAGAGGAAGACTATTTGATTCCTCTCCCCCCCCCCCACCATGTGCGGTTTCATCAGTTCAGAGAATTTTTCAGAATATAAATTCTTTCAACCAAAGCAGAGCAGCAATAACTTGTTATAAACTGTAGTCCTAAGGAGTTGCTCAGGGCTCTTCACAGACAGGTTCAGTTCTTCGCCTCAGTCACACAGCTAAGATCCCTTAGAGACACTACAAGAACCTCAATCTTCATGGCACCAAGGCCAATCTTAGCGACACCAACAATTCATTTCTCTAGAACTCGTAAAGGTTTATAAAGTGCATTTCTCATAATTCGTAGTGGCAAATAGTACAAGTATTATTATGCCTTTTTTATAGATGAGGAAACTAAAAGTGTTTGTGATTCATATGGTCACACAGCTAAGAACTTGGATTCCAACCCAGGACATATGATTATAGGATTATTATCATTTGTGAGGTGTTTTTTTTTAAAAAAACCAATTTCATTATCTTGAGTAAAAATCAGACACTTAGGATTAGGTACGGAGGGTAAACAAGGGTTAATGGCTTTTAATATGAACATTTTAAACAAGTTTTTATATAAAGCAATGAATAAAATTTGTAATATGAATTTATAATGTGCATACAACCTGTGTGATCTTGAGCAAATCACTTTACCTCCATGGGCCTCAGTTTTCTTTTCTGCAAAATGAGCGGGTTGGATTAGATGGCCTCTGTAGTCCATCAGAGTGCTAGATTTATGTCCTTATGATAAAAATTCCAATGTTGTCATACTTTTATTATTGAATATCTGGATTTTAGGTTCTTAAACAATGAGCTCATGGGCCATGTGATTTGGACCTCAAGAGTAAAATTAGCTTCTGTGTTGCTTCATGTATTGAGGGAATGTGACATCTCATTTATAACAAATATAATTTTAAAGGAGACAGTTATTTTTAGACAGTATAGTCTGCTAATAGCTCATGGCTGTTGTGTTTCCTTTGCTCGGGGCTCTTCATCATCTCCTGTTCCTTGGATGAAAAGCATGTTTTTACTTCCCAACCTCCATTCCCCATACCCCAATAACACAGTGTGTGGGATGTCCAAAGTGATTAACAAAGATTTGATTATTTGGTATGAATTTTTCAAAGTGAATGAAACTGCAGAACATGGCACTGCTGAGCCCATGTTTAATGTGCCTACTCAGCATAATTGCAATGGTTTCACATGGCTTTCTCATTTGTGCTGAGGGTTCAGGGTGAATCTCAATGGCCTGCAAGATTGGCCTCCAGGTTGCAAACAAGCACGTGGGAGCAGAGATTGAGAGCAATAAGCTCATCACCTAGCCCAAGCTTCACCTTTACAGGTGAGGAAGCTGAAACCCAGAGAGGATGAGTGACTTGTCTGTGACCAATTCTAACCCTTAATGGAATATAGTTAGCATGTTACTTCACCTCTCCAAGATCTTTCATTTTAATATTTTGACAAGTATAATAATGAACTATATTTATATAGCCCTCATCTTTGAGAAGGACAAAACTTTTAAAATCATCATTCTTAGCCCTCAAAGTATCCCAACAAAAAAGATAATTTATCATTTCTTCTCACTGTCAACATAGTATAATGCATGACTTTGCCACTGAGGAAAACATTGTTCAAATGGCTATTTGACCTGGGGAAAATCCCCATTTTTCTGCCTCAGTGTCTTCATAAGCAAAATGAGAAGACTATGAATACCCAGAGCACATTTCTCAAAGGGTTGTTGAAAGGCTCAAAGTAGTCAGTTTACACAAAGCTTAAAATACTATAGGAATATCACTTGCTACTTGATTTATATAGTTATGTATATAAATATGTAGTTGTACTATATATATACACATAGCTTTATATATAATATAGTGATATAAACATCAATATACATACATACATACATACATATATATATATATATAGTTTCTATTATATTTATGTCATTATGGGCAGTTAGATGACGTAGTGGATGGCATGCTAGACCTGGGGCCAGGAAGTCTCATCTTCCTGAGTTCCAATCTGGCCTCAGACACTTACTGCCTGTATGTCTCTGAGCAAGTCACTTAACCCTGTTTGCCTCAGTTTCATCATCTGTAAATGAGCTGGAGAAGGAAATGACACACCGTTCCAGTATCTTTGCTAAGCAAATCCCTTAACTGAAAATGACTAACCAACAAATTATATTTAGAAGAATTTATGACATGCTTTTAGAGTAATCAAGCAGCCAAACAACAAACATTTATTAAGCACTTACTATGGACCAGGCTCTCTTTTAAAAGGTAACCATAGAAAGAAAAAGCAAAACAGCTTTGAAGGAGACCTCATTACAGATAACATGAGTATAAATAGCTACATACCTAGCAGCTGGTATAACAGGAGGTGGGATCAGTAATGGCCTTCTTCAACAAACAGCATTTGAGCTGAGTCTTGAAAGAACTCTAGACTTCTGAAAGGTGGGGATAATGAAGGAGAGCTTTCCATTCATGGTGGTGAACCATGGAAAGTTATGAAGACAGGAGATGAAGTATCATTTATGAGGAATAGCAAGTAGACTAAATTAGCCAAATGGTAGGGTGTTTACATGAGAGTAATATTTTAAAATAATAGAAAGGCCACAAAACATGAGGCTGTGAAGATCTTTTAATGCTAGACAAAGTTTATATTTGATCTTTGGCAATAGGAAACAACTATCATCTATTAAATGGGGGAATAACGTAGTTAGATCTACACATAAGGAAAATACCTTTGGCAACTGAAAGGAGGATATATTGGAGTCAGAAGAGAACTAAAGCAAAAAGATCAATTAGAAGGTGATTGCAACAGTCTAGTTGAGAAAGAGTGAGGATCCATACTAGGGAGGCACCTTTCTGAATGGAGAGAAGGAACTGTGTACAGGAAGTGTGGCAGAGGTAGAAACAGTTACGTATGTGGAGTGAGTGTGAGTATGGAATTGATAATGACGCCACTATTGCAAAGCTGGATGGTGGGTGCATGATGATACCCTTGACAATAATAGAAAAGTTCATGATAGTGGAGGGTTTGGAGGGAAATATAATCAACTGTATTTTGAATAGGTCGAGTTTGAACCATCCACAAGACATGCATAGGACACTTTGTGATGTGGGAATGGAGGTCGATGGGAAGACTCAGGTTAAATATAGATCTGGAAACCTGTGGGAGATCACAAGGTCATCAATGGAAATAAGGTGTAGAGAAAGAGGAGAGGATTCAGGGCAGGGCTTTAGTAGCCACTAATCCACAGTTAATAGGTGAATATTTAGCAAACAAACTGAGAAATGCCACAGACAGGCCAAGAAGGGTGAAGATTGAAAAAAGGCAATTAAATTGGCTAATGAAGAGATCATTGATAATTTTAGAAAGAACTGTCTCAATTCAATGATTAAGTCAGGAACCAGATTGGAGAAGATTTAGAAGAGAGCTGGAGGAGAGTAACTGGAGCCATTTAGTTTTGATCGCCTTTTTGAAGGAGGTTATCTGAGAATGGGAAGGAGAAATACACCATGAGATAATAGCTCTCAGGCTCAAGTGGAGTATTTTTTTAGGATGGGAGATACACAGACATATTTCTAGGTGACAGAGAAGAAAATGGAAGATAAGGGCAATATGATAAATAGATACAGCATGGGGATGATTGAAGAGATGGAATCTGGAGAAGGGGGGGATGGGATCAAAGATGTTTGTGGAAGGGTTGGCCTTGGCAAGGAGGAGGATCATCTCTTTATGAAAGACAGGGAAAACGAAGAAGACAGTGAGGGATGATGTCAGAGGAATGTGAAATGGAGAGAATGGAAGAAGAGTCTAGACGAATGCCTTCATTTATTTATTTACCTATTTGTTTGTTCATCTGTTTGCATTGGTGAACTATAAGGTGAAATGATGAGGAGAGATGCGTAATTTGAAGCTTGAAGAGCTAAGGAAGGTTGGGATTAGGTCCAAATTTGAGTGGGATAGAGAATCAATTAGGGAGGAAAACAATTGTCTGTCTTCAGGGAGGATCTGTTTAATAATTGAATAACATAAATTTGTAGCAGAACAAAGCAGCATAACTTTGCAATTTCCTCTAGCTCTGTTCAGCAGCACACAAGTAGGAGCAAAGAAGAAAGGCAATGCAAGTAATCCAAGGTTTGGATTTGGAAAAGAATGATTGGTAATAGCACAAGCAGTCAATGAATTTGAGATTAGAAGATAGAGTTGACCAAGAATATTGAATTCAAGAAGTCAAAATTATGAAGGGAGGAGGGCGTATTCAGTTCAGGTATCATAGCCTAGGAAAGTACCTAGGGGCAAAGGGATAGGACATCATGAAGAAGCCAAAGAATAAGGTTAAGAGTTTTAAGGCTTAGGGTAAGTCAGAACAACAAAAGATTATGAGCAGATAAAGGACATTTGAACTTCATGAACATGGAAATGGAACACTTGCTGGAGATGATGAGATCAAAGATATGCCTATCCATGAATTTAGGCTGAGGTGGAAAGTAGAAATAGATCATGGTAGTTGATTAGATAAGGAAACTTGGACATTAAGGAACATCAAGGAATTAAATATGACTTGAACTGAAGTCATTGAAGAAGGAAAAAGAATGTCATCAGGGATGACAACCAGCACGACCTGAGCTGGGTCATACATTTGAATAGCACGAACCTCAAAGGAGAAGTTGCAGAGTGATAATGGTAGAGGGAGAATCTGGAAGAGGAACATGAAGCAAGGAATATTCCAATTCCCTCACAACAATCGGTGAGTTGAGTGGTATAAGAAAAAGAGCAGCCTCTACTTTTAAATAACGTAAATATATTTTTTAAAAACTCAACATTTATAGACACCCTTGGGACAAGGCTGATTCTACTCAGTATCCAAAATTCTAAGTAATACCACTCATGATCATCCTTTGTTCTTCCTGGATATACCTCCAACCAATTGCTAAGAAAATTAAAAGAGCCAGAAAATCATTCATTCATATTAAGCTCCATATGTCAACTTTCTTTCATTTGCTTCGTTTCACAGGTTACTTTATCCTTGCATTTCTTTTGGGGGTTTTATTTGTTTGCATTTTTATTTGTTTTTTTGTTTATTTGTTTATTTTTGCTGATTTGCATTTTGTTTCTATCTTCAAATCTCCAGCAGCCAGCACTGTGCCTGGCTCATAGTAGGTAATGAATAAATAGTTGTTGACTGATTGATTCATGGTCTATCATATGATTTCATCCATTCATTGAACTTTCAGTGAGAATGCCCTTCCACTGAAGGCACTGAGAGTATGCTACTGAGAAGTAATGATTTGACCAAAGTCATGAGACCACAATATATCAGAGAAAGAGAACAAATCCAGGTTTTCCTGACTTTGAGGCTCTCTATCCACTAGTATGTGTACGTTGTGTGGTCATATTATATGTCTCAACATTTGCATAGATATTTAATTTTATCCTTTAGAGTTCCCTCTTTTCTAGGGAATAACATAATCTGTCCCCTTTTGAACCTATGCAATTCTTGTCCATCTCCTCCCATCAATATTCCATAGAACATCCATCCATTGTGTTGTAGGGGCTCCTGTGAATTCTTGAATATATCATGGATACCAGTGAAACGATTAAACTGTGTGTCAGTTATTCTTCCATTTCATGACATGATTTGCCTCTCTACTTTTCTGATTGTTCCTTTAATGAATGGGAGCATTTGTATCACTTCTCAAGCAATAACTGGTCATTAGGAATTTGCAATATGCTTGGTTATACTGATGTGCCATGTCATTGCTCTTTGTTTGACCATCAATTTTGCTTCTTCTGAGAGTGACACTCCATGACTCATGGACATATTTGTCATCAAGTAGAGAATCCTGATTTTAAATAGTTAACAGGTACATTAGTAACTTTTACAGGTTCCAGGTTACTAAATGATGCTTTAAAGAAAGATTCTTTTTACTTCTGATTATCCACTAAAAATACAGGTTTCAAAAATTATTAAAAAATAATTTTTATTTTTACTTTATTCTTGCAGTCTTCAAAGCTTGCTATTTATGCCATTGTCCATGTCTGGGAGTGTTCACATTCTATGGTGATGCTGCTTTCATAATATATTTTGCTTTATATCATTTGACCAACCACTCATTAAGTACCTAGTGTGGGCAAAGCCTATTCTAGGTGTTGGAGATTCAAAGGCAAAAACTCAATAATCCCCGACCTTAAGAAGTGATCATTTTGCTAAGACAATTCAAGTGTGAACATAAACAAATGAAAGGACACACACACATACACATGCATGTGCACACATACACACATACAACCATGCTCTGTGACTTGATGCTTTAACAGGAAGGAATTCTGCTTTGAGCTGAAGAGTAAATCGATCCTTGAACATTATGTATAAACAAAATTATCTCAGTAAAAAAAATTTTTGGTAGTTCGATTGGTATGGCACTGAATAGATAAATTAATTTAGGTAGAATTGTCATTTTTATTATATTAGCTCGGCCTAACCATGAGCAACTGATATTTCTCCATTTATTTAGATCTGATTTTATTCACGTGAAAAGTGTTTCATAGTTATGTTCATATAGGCCCTGGGTTTGTCTTGGCAAATAGACTCCCAAATATTTTATAGTGCCTTCAGTAACTTTGAATGGAATTTCTCTTTCTATCTCTTGCTGTTGGGCTTTGTCAGTAATGTATAGGAATGCTGAGGATTTATGTGGGTTTATTTTATATCCTGCAACTTTGCTAAAGTTGTTTATTATTTCAAGTAGTTTTTTACTTGATTCTCTAGGATTCTCTAGATAAATCATCATATCATCTGCAAAAACTGATAATTTAGTTTCTTCTTTTCCTATTCTAATTCCTTCAATTTCTTTTTCTTCTCTTATTGCTACAGCTAATGTTTCTAGTACCAAATTGAATAATAGGGGTGATAATGGACATCCTTGTTTCACCCCTGATCTTATTAGGAATGCATCTAGTTTATCCCCATTACAAATAATGCTTGTTGATGGTTTTAGGTAGATGCTATTTATAATTTTGAGGAAGGTTCCACTTATTCCTATGCTTTCTAGTGTTTTTAATAGGAATGGGTGTTGTACTTTGTCAAAGGCTTTTTCTGCGTCTATTGAGATGATCATATGGTTTCTGCTAGTTTTGTTGTTGATATGGTCAATTATGCTAATAGTTTTCCTAATATTGAACCTGCCTTGCATTCCTGGAATAAATCCTACCTGGTCATAGTGTATTATTCTTGTAATGAGTTGCTGCAATCTTTTTGCTAATATTTTATTTAAAATTTTTGCATCAATATTCATTAGAGAAATTGGTCTATAATTTTCTTTCTCTGTTTTAACTCTACCTGGTTTGGGTATTAGTACCATATTTGTGTCATAAAAAGAATTTGGTAGGACTCCTTCTTCACCTATTTTCCCAAATAGTCTACAAAGTATTGGAATTAGTTGTTCTTTAAATGTTTGATAGAATTCACATGTAAACCCATCTGGCCCTGGAGATTTTTTCCTAGGGAGTTCGTTGATGGCCTGCTCAATTTCTTTTTCTGATATGGGGTCATCAAGAAATTTCACTTCCTTCTCTGTTAGTCTGGGCAGTTTATGTTTTTGTAGATATTCATCCATATCTCTAAGGTTGTCAAATTTATGGGCATACAGTTGGGCAAAATAATTCCTAATTATTGTTTTGATTTCCTCTTCATTAGAGGTGACCTCACCCTTTTCATTTTTGATACTGGTAATTTGATTTTCTTCTTTCTTTTTTTTAATCAAATTGGCCAAAGGTTTGTCAATTTTATTGGTTTTTTAATAAAACCAGCTCTTTGTTTTATTTATTAATTCAATAGTTTTCTTGGTTTCAATTTTATTAATCTCTCCTTTGATTTTCAGTATTTCTAATTTGGTATTTAATTGGGGGTTTTCAATTTGCTCTTTTTCTAGCTTTTTCAGCTGTATGCCCAGATCATTGATCTCCTCTTTCCCTATTTTATTCATGTAGGCATTTAGAGATATAAAACTTCCCCTAAGAACTGCTTTTGCTGCATCCCATAAGTTTTGGTATGTTGTTTCATTATTGTCATTCTCTTGAATGAAATTATTAATTGTTTCTCTGATTTGTTCTTTGGCCCACTCACTCTTTAGAATTAAATTATTTAGTTTCCAATTAGTTTTTAGCTTATTTTTCCATGGTACTTTATTAAAAATGATTCTTATTGCATCATGATCTGAAAAGGATGCATTGACTACTTCTGCTTTTCTGCACTGGATTGTGAGGTTTTTATGCCCAAGTACATGGTCAATTTTTGAGTATGTGCCATGTACTTTTGAGAAGAAAGTATATTCCTTTTTATCCCCATTCAGTTTTCTCCAGAGGTCTATCATATGTGCCTTTTCTAAAATTCTGTTTACCTCCTTAACTTTTTTCTTATTTATTTTGAGGTTAGATTTATCAAGTTCAGAAAGGGGGAGGTTGAGGTCTCCCAATATTATAGTTTTGCTGTCTATTTCTTCCTGTAACTCCCTTAACCTCTCCTCTAAGAATTTGTATGCCTTACCACTTGGTGCGTATATGTTAAGCAATGATATTGCTTCATTGTTTATGGTGCCTTTTAGCAGGATATAATGTCCTTCCTTATCTCTTTTAATTAGATCTATCTTTACTTTTGCTTTGTCTGAGATTAGGATTGCTACACCTGCTTTTTTTACTTTAGCTGAGGCACAATATATTTTACTCCAGCCTTTTACCTTAACCCTATGTGTATCCCCCTGTTTCAGATGCGTTTCTTGTAAACAGCATATTGTAGGATTATGGTTTTTAATCCATTCTGCTATCTGCTTCTGTTTTGTGAGAATGTTCATCCCCTGCACGTTCAGGGTTATGATTTCTATCTGTGTCTTTTTCTCCATCCTAATTCCCCCTGTTTATGCTTTTATTTCTCCCTTTCCCCTTCTCCTCCCCAACAAAGTTTTGCTTTTGACCGCCGCTTTCCTCAGTTAACCCTCCCTCTTTATTCCCCTCCCTTATCTTACCGTTACCCACTTGCTACTTCTCCTCTTCCTTCTGCCCTCCCCCCTCCCTTTTCCCCCCTTTCCCTCCCACTTCCCGCAGGACAAGTTAGATTTCTAAACTTATCAGAGTATGTTATTCCCTTCTTGAACTAGATCAGATGACAGTAAAGCTCAAATACTGCTCTTCTCCCTCCCTTCTTTCCCTCTACTATAATATGTTTTTTTGCCACTTCCTTTGGTGTAATTTACCCTTTTCTACTACCTCCTTACCACTTCCCTCATAGCCCTCCTTTTATATCTCTTATTTATATTTTATATCTTTACATCAGTTAATTTATACAGGCATTCACAACCTATGTATATCCCTTTCATTTGTCATAATAGTTGTACCATTCACAAGAATGACTTATATATGTATATGTATGTATATATATATATATATATATATATATATATATATATATATACATAAAAAACATACATAAGATGATATAATCCCACATAAAGATGTAAACAACCTAAGCTTATTGGTTAATGAGGTTTGTGGGGTTTTTCCCCCTGGTTACCTTTTTATGTCTCTCTTGAGTTTTATATTTGGAGATCAAATTTTCCATTGAGTTCTGGCCTTTTTATCAGGAAGGTCTGGAATTCCCTTATTTCATTGAATGTCCATCGCCTTGCCTGGAAAATTATGCTTAGTTTTGCTGGGTAGTTGATCCTTGGTTGTAGTCCCAGCTCCTTTGCCCTTTGGAATATCATATTCCAATTTCTCCTGTCTTTTAATGTGGAAGCTGAGAGATCCTGCATGATCCTGACTGTAGTTCCACGATATTTGAATTGCTTCTTTTTGGCTGCTTGCAGTATTTTCTCCTTGAGTTTATAGCTCTGAAATTTGGCTATAATATTTCTTGGTGTTTTCAGTTTGGGGTCTCTTTCAGGGGGTGATCGGTGAATTCTTTCAATGACTATTTTGCCCTCTGGTTCTAGGACCTCTGGGCAGTTGTCTTTGATAATTTCTTCGAAGATACTGTCAAGGCTCCTTTTTTCATCGTGGATTTCCGGTAGACCAATAACTCTCAAATTGTCTCTCCTGGATCTATTTTCCAGGTCAGTTGTTTTGCCAATCAGATATTTCACATTTTTTTCTATTTTTTCATTCTTTACGTTTTGTTTTATTACTTCTTGATGCCTCATAGATTTATTAGCTTCCACTTGCTCAAGTCTAATTTTAAATGAGTTAGTGTTTACATTTTGCTTTTGAGCCTCCATTTTCAATTGGTTGATTTCACCTCTCAGGGTGTCCTTTTCTCTCTCTAGATTCTGAATCTCCGTAGCCATTTCGCCAATCTTATTCTTTAGGGACGTGATTTCATCAGTGGATTTTTTCTCTATTTTTTCCATATTTTCTTTTAGCTCCCTAATTTGGTTTTTAAAATCCTCCTTTAGCTCTTCCAGCAGTGCTTTTTGGGCTGGAGACCAGTTCATATTAGCTTTTGAGGTATCTGATGTATCTACCATGTCATTGCCGTCCTCCACCATATCGATATTTTGATCCTGCCTGTCTCCATAAAAAGAATCTATTGTCCTCGGTTTTTTTGTATTCTTCTTCATGTTTGTTGTTTTCCCTTTTCCTGGCGTTAGAACGAATTTCTATCTGTGGGTCTCAGGGCTTTCTGTCCCAGCTTACTTATTCTGGGGGTTGTGAGTCTAGAATTATAACGTTCAGTTTCCTGAGGTGTGGGGGAGGGGTCTGGCTCCCTGGCGTCTCACTGCCTGTGGGTGCTCTCCAGCACTTGCTTTTCAGCAATGGTCTCAGCTGTTTGTTGTTTGAGCTGATGACTGGCGCTTCCCCTGGGGGAGCAAGATTACGTCTGGGCTCCCAGCGTGGCCCCCGGCCGACTCTTCCCCTCTGGGACTAATGAGCTTCTAGTATTTGTCCTGTGAGGCCCCGCTACTCTCTCCTCTGTTTCAGTTCTTTTTTTTTTTTTCCCGAGGAATTCTCTGGGTGAGGGGGGGAGGGATTAGAGCCTTTTACCTGGCCATCGAGTCTTCCGGAAGTTCAAGAAGCTGAGTTCCTGGGTTTTGCAAGCGTCAGGACTGGGTGTTTTCACGGCTGGTGGCGTTGCGCTGCCTCTCGTCGCTCCCACAGAATGCCGTCCTGTGTTGAGAGGCCTGGGGATCTCTGCCGGTTTCGGGCGCCCAGCTTTCTCCCAGCCCGTCTCCCACGTGGATTTCCCGGCTGGCCCTAAACAAAATTATCTAAACCCTGAGTGGTAAAGTTCTTTATTGGGCCAAGAAGGAAAAATATTTATTGGCTAACCAAATAAGCTAACAATGTCTCTTGTAGCTTTAAATAACTGAAGAATTTCAGCAGTTCTGCAGTCCAGAGGGATCCTGCTGGGCAGTGGAAGATTTCATTTTAGGAGTTGAAGTTTCCAGTTCAAGCCACATTTCTGAAAGGAAAAAGCAGGAGCCAAAACATTAAACCCGGGGCAGAAACACAGACATACAGACAGACACAAAAGGATAGCTATCCAAGGGAGGAAGCAGCTTCAGGTATTCTGACACTCCATGGTGGAGAGAATGACAGCTATATACTCTAGGAAGGCATTGATCCTTGGATCTCACCATAGAGCTACACCTAAGGAGAACTTCAGGAGAGCACCACAAAGGGAGGAAAGATATTTAACTACCAGGACTTATGAGTTATCCCTTTGCTACTTATGTGTTTCACTATTTTCATACTTTTCATTTGAGTCCATTCTCCACAAAGCCTTCATGGATTATAAGAAGGGAATTCTGTGTTGCTTTTTTTTGGGTGGGGGGAGAAGGTTCTATTGACTGATCTTTCTATGGCGTCTTAGTAGGCACCCTTTTGAAATAACTAATGGAGGCCATTCCCTGACAATCAATGGAAAAGCATACTGGTAGGGGCTCATGATAATACTGTTGTTGCTACTGATAATGACAATGAAGATGATAGTGATGGTGATAGATAACATTTATATAGTATGTTTGCAAAGCACTTTGAGCTTACATGTCCATATGTGTATGTATATATAGAAGTATAATTTATACATATATATGTGTGTATACGTACATACATATTATATATATATATATATATATACACACATACATACATACACACATATACTATTTCATTTGATCCTCACAACAACCTTGTAAGTTGGTACTATTATCATCCCTATTTTACAGATTAGGAAACTGAGGCTGAGAAAGTTCAGTGACTTGCCCAGAATCACACAACTCAGAAGTATCTAAGGTAACAACTGATTGAACTCAAATCTTCATGACTCCCAAGATAGCACTCTACCCCATACTCTGTCATGAGTGAGAGTACTCGAAACTTCAGCATCTCAAGGTTCCCTGAGGAGTACCCTGTGTAGGAAGAGTAACTGCCCTCTGAGAACCTAGAACACCAATGCAAGTTAGAGCTGAAACAAGCAGCTCCTGATGGCAATATACATAAATAAATATGAAGCACGTCAAAAATAATGCGAATTAACGGTATTAAAGGAAAATTGTAGCCAAAGTCCATAGTGAAGAAAAGAGGTTCTGATTCTTTTTGTTCGCCTTTGGCAATCTGGTGAAGCTTATGGACCCTTTCTATAGATAATGTCCCTAATATATGAAATAAGATGCATAGCATTAAAAAAGAATCCAAGAACATTAAGGGCAGTCATCAGTTTTTTAAGTTTAAAGATCCAAAGTTAGGAATCCTGGTATAATGAATTCTTGTTTCTTGCTTCTAATATGCTTCAGAGACTTTGAATAACTCATGGGAAACCTTAGCAGTGGGAATTCCATAAGGAAACATGCTAGCAACATTGTCTCTGTTCATAAATTACCAACTGCAGATGCAAGATCAACTCACTGTGGCTTGTGCTATTTTGTCACAGATAATAATCTTGTTAGCAATGTTACCTTAAAGATATCCAGGAAAGGAAATGACTAACAATTTAAACATTTGACCCTGGAGAGACATGCATCATGAAATTCAAGTAGAGGGACCTGTCATATTTCTCCTGTTCAGAACTCCTGGTATGAGTTGCCATGGACACACTGTTGCAAGTAAGCAAGGCTAGTGGAGAAGGGGGAAAAACAGAAAAAAAAACCCCAACAAAATCAGCACTATACAAAGAAGTCTCTGCATAATACTGTAATATCTTGTTATTTTTCCATTATGGAATGTCCTTGATTAATAACTTGACTGCTCTGTCAAATCTACTAGAATCTCCTCTGGACATTAAATCCCCTCATTGGAATTCTCATCATAAGCAAAGCATATGTAATCATTTCTTAAATATTTAGTAGGCATTTTCCCTAGAGGACTAGTAAGAATGTCAGCAATAGTATAATATTTTGAGGGGGCGTGGAAAGATGAGGACATTAATGTATGGTGGATTAATGTAAAAATTGTTTAAACTGTTCTGGAAATCAATTCAGAATTAGATGAAGAGAGGGACTATAATATCCGTTACTTTTGATAGGTATGCCAATGTTAATCACATACCCTGAAGAGATTAAAGCTGAAAAGAAAAGCCCAACATACACATAATTATTATGATGATAGCAAAGAATTGTGAAGAGTAGACATCCATTGATTGAGGAATAACTAAACAAGTTATGGGGGATGAATGTAACAGAATAATTTTATTTTTTGTTGTGGTTTGTTTTTTTTTTAAATCAGAATATTATTTTCCTATAAGCGCAATCAATATTATGAATACAGAGAAGCGTGGGAAGACATGTGGACCAATACAAAGTGAAGTAAAAGAGCTAGGAAAACAATATATATAATAATCACAGCGGTTTAATTGAAAAGAACAATAACAAAAACAATCAAAGCTGAATAATGCAATTAAAATCACCAAGTTTGGCCCCATAGAATAGAAATGAATATATACCCCCCTGATTTCTTCACAAGAAGGGGAAGCTGAGGCTGTTACCCTGTTACAAAATCAGACTTTTTTGATGTGTTGTCTAGTTTTTGTTGAAATCTTTATTCTTCCTTTTTCATGTTCTTACATGGGGTGACTCTCTGGGAGGGACTGGGAAAAGGATGCAGGGAAAAGTTAAGTAAAAACAAAAGATAGCAATAAAATTTCATTATAAAAGTTATTAGTGCCTTCAATAGGTCAATGTAAGTATCAAGCCACCATTTCCCCAAAGTCTTTGAGTTCTGCTTAAGTGACAAGAATAGCATAAGAAAGGGTCAGTGCTGATTCAAGTAGGTACCACTGTATGCCATGAATTATTTAAAATTCATGAAGCACTGGAGAATTGAAAATTTGTAGATAAGCATCCAGTGTGATCCTCATTGTCCCAGGAAAATACAGTAAGTGAGTCTATGGAGACACATTAACACTATGAAATGCAAGCTTTTGGTGGTATTGAAATATAGCCATGCTGGTATAAGTTTTTATATAACTGGGTCTGACAGGCAATACTCTGAAGATTTTGCCCTAAAATTAATGATATTAATCAATGCAGAGAAAATAGTAGGAGCAAACCACATGACATTATGCTGCCTTGACTGAAATGATGGGGTGTTCATGACTGGAATGCTGTGAGTGCCATAGACCACCAGACATATCTCAGGAAATAAATAATGGAACATCTTAACAATGGGAATGGATGATTTTTATAGCTTAAAAGGCTATTTTTAAAATGTACCTAGTAGTTTAATGGACAAGTCTAGAATTGTGATAGTTTTCTGACATTGCAGTTGACTAACTGATGTTGTCTTAATGGCAAAAGTAAAAGGTTTTCTAGGTAATTTTCTGACCTGATTTTGTTGTATAAGAAAAGGTGTCAGTCATCTGTACCTGAGTGTGCCCCCCGGAATAGTAGTGCTCAAAAGCCCAAAGGAAATAAATTTCCAGCAGGATCTGCTTATTCTGGTTCATCTTCATACAGAAGGAAGAAAGAACAGAGAAGAGGAAGCCAATGAAAGCTGAAAGTTCTGGAGAAGTACAATCTTAGAAATGTGGCCGTTGGTCCCATTGGATATGACAGTTTGTCAATGTGAAAAGACCACTGTGATGCAGGTGGAGAAGACATCCAGGGAATCATGGGCTTGATCTGGCTGAAAGGAACAGCAACAGCAGCAGCAGCAGCACCAACAACACCAATAGCTAATGATTCATTATTTAGGTTTGCCAAGTGTTGCAGTGCATCATCTAACTGATCTTCACAACTTTGTGAGGTAAATTAGGAGAAGTACTGTAAGCCCAGTTTTACAGATCAGAGTCACAGAGAAACCAAGTGACTTGTTAATTATCACATGTGGTGATTATACTCTGGCCCTCTATCTCAGAGGCAGGCTGTCTATATCTACTCTTCAGGGTTTTAAGGCATAGTGAGAGGGCTTTTTTTTGGGGGGGGGGTATCCCTTCTGTATTGCTATCAGCTTGCGTCCTCATCACCTATGTTCTCCCGATTTTTAAGAGCTAGTGACATTTATATCAAAGAGCTTTTCAAAACTGGATTTTAACTTTGAAAATATAGTAAAAACCAACATACAAACATTTCTTCCCATTGCCTTGGTGTCACAATCTTTTTTTAATCCTTTTCCCATCTAACACTGGTTCCACATAGTTCATTTCCAGATATACCATGATTGTCAAATACTTTTCTCAGCTACCATTGGTCTGGATCCCAAATTTCACTTCTTGCTCCTTTGGGCAAGACACTGAATTGACTGCAAAACTGGGATGTTGGGGAGCCTATACTCTCCCCTAAGTGGAGACTGCAATTCCCTCATGTAGCAATGAAAAGAACAAATACAGAAACCAAAGCCTGTTTCTTGTGGCCTCCTGTACTTACCAGGTAAAAAACTCCAAGGAGTATCCCCTGTCTCTCACAGGATGATGTGAGTGGAGGCAATCCCAAAAGTCAGACTCAAGTTTTGTTGAATGGATTTCCAGTCAGCCTAAGTCAACTCTAAACAAGTCAACAATCCTGTATTGAGCACTTACTTATGGACAGGCACATTGTAAGTGCTAGAGATATAAATAAAGGCAAAAACTAAACAAACAGAAACAGTCCCTATTCTTAAGGAACTCATAGTCTAAGGGAGGAAGAAAACATTTGGATTACTCTATAAAATGAAATATGTACAAGTTAAATTGGATATCCTCAACAGAGGGAAGACATTAAGGAGGATGAGGAACAGCTTCTTGTAAAAGGTGAGATCTTGACTTGGACTTAAAAGAAAGCAGAGAAGCCAAAAGTGGGGAGACAAAGAGGGTTAGAATTCCAGGCATTGGTGTCAGCCAGTGAAATTGTAAGGGAGTCAGGAGATGGAGTGTTGGGTGTGAGGAACAGCAAGAAGGCCATCGTATGTGAAGAGAATTAAGGGGTAAAAAGACTGGAAAGGTGGGGGGAAGAACTAGGTTATGGAGAGTTCTGAAAGCCAAATAGAGGATTTTATATTTTACTCTGGAGGTGATAGGGAATCCAGGGAGTTTAATGAAGAAGGGGATGATATGGTCAGATCTGTGGTCTAGGAAGACAGCCTGCTCTTTATTTAGTGGCTACATGTTCAACAAGTTATCAAATGTCTATGTGTGCTCTAATGTCTCTCCAAAACATATTTTTTCCACATGATTAAGACTCTGCTACCCTAAGCTAGGAATATATAAATATCCTTGGTGTTAACAAATATCAAATTGTCTCTCTAAACTAATAAATTAAAGTATTGACTTTACATAGGTCATAGAGAAATGGTAGCATTATAAAGTGCATGAAAGGATAGAATATGAGAGATCTAGGCTCAAACACAGCTTCTTACCTATGTGTATCCATGAGAAACTTTCTTAACTTCTCACAGATACTACCTATTTTCTAAAATATTAAGTGGCAGAAATGTTGCCAACACGTATTGATAAAGGGAGTTTCCAAACTGTGATTAATTATACCAATTAAAAAAAACAGATCCAAACCAGAAGAGAGAAATAATAGGCAAGTTATTCTTATCTACTGCAAAGACTGGCTAAAAAGTAAGTTTGAGAGGAATCATAAAGGATATTGACAAACAGAAATAAAGAATTCTGATTAAAAAATTACACACAGCTAATTTGAGACTTAATGGAATTCAAGTCTCTTGTATGTCATATTCAATTTTAAAAGGAATGTGGCAAGGGAGAATAAACACTAAAGAAAATGGCAAGTCATTAAACTAATACCTACTTTAGAACTCATTAAACCACAATCGTTATGAAGAATTATTCTGGGACCCAGGTAGATGTTAGAGTAATTTCTGAAGCATTCAAAAAGAGCTTAGTTATAATGAATGTCCATTTACTTCCTCCTGACAAGCTAAATAAACTTAAATGGTCCCATTTCTATTTCAGAAGCTTGCTGTAAATGGTGAAATATATTTTCAGCTTGTGCTTTGGTGTAATTCAGGCTAGGTGATATTGCAAGTTTCTAATTTAAATGTGTGTTTAGTCATAAGCAATGTTAGCTAGAAGAATTTTGTTTTAACAAAGATCCAGAAATAGTTATGGGAGATCTAAATGAGAGCCAGTGCGTAATCATAACTGGTAGAGGACTTATAATTATGACCTGGGGCACTGCATGGAGAAATGTCTCCAAACTTTATGGGATTCATAATGACACTGAGGATGCAGATGAGGATGATGTTATCTAGATAGATCTATGATCCCATTGATTGGAATTTCTCTTCAATGATGAAAATCTCGACCCATCCATGCCTGCTAATCATGTGCAGCAGTTATCTATGTACCCCCAAGTTCACCACAGTAACTCTTAACATGCAAGGTACCAGTAGAGCACTCTAGCTGTCTACCTGTCATGATCCCTCACTCTTGCCACATGACCAGCTCAACTTCTCTTTTTGTCATATATCTGTGTTGATATTGTCTACTCCTGTTCTTTTGAGTTCTACTTTAGTTCTATGTTGCATCATCATCATCATCATTATCATCATCTCTTTGCAGCTGATGAAATCAATATGAATAACTTTATCATAAGTCATTTGGAATTGTCTTAGATCATTATTGATCAAAATAGCTGAGTCATTCAGAGTTGATGTATAACATTACTTTTACTATATGCAATGTTCTCCTGGTTCTCTTCACTACACTTTGCATCAGTTTATATGAGTCTTCCCAGGTTTTTCTGAAACCATCCTCCTCATTGTTTCCTAGAGCACAACAGTATTATATCAAAATCATAAACCACAACTTATTCAGCTATCCCCCAATTGATGAACATCCCCTCAGTTTCCAAATCTTTGCCACCACAAAAAGAGCTACTGGAAATATTTTTGTTCAAATTGATTCTTTCCCTTTTTCTTTGCTTTCTTTGGGTTATAGACCTAGTAGTGGTTTCTATAGAGATTGTTCTATAGAAATGGACAAATGGAACAGTGAGCAAATCTCAGAACTGAATAGGAAAAGATTAGGCTTGGCTAAATTTGGAAATGTATTTATTATTTTATTTTACTTTTATAAAAGTTTATTTGCTGAAAAATATAGTAAGAACAAAAGTTCAAATATTGACCCTGGAGAAAAACTCTCTTATATCACTTTGGTCCCTGGGGAAAGTGGGCTCAAACTTTAGTCTCTATCTCTCTCTCTCCTGCCTTTAAACTAATTCAGGGTTGACTTGAGTAGGGCACTCAGATCCTTGATCCTCACTAGGAGTGGCTGTCTACAAAGTCTAGCATGGATTCCAACTGTCATGCTGCTGATGGATCACTTTCACAGCCTTTAAAAATTCATAAAATCACAGCCTAATCCAACAGTCTACCCGAAGGCAGGAAAACAACAATAACAAAGAAGAAAGCAACAGCAGGGTTTCATAGATCGCAGGGTGAGGAGATTTAATTTTCCTGTTCTACTGTCTATAAGGAAATCCTTGTTTTTGATGTTTAAGTTAAAAAACAAACTTTAAAAATAACAATAAATAGGACAGACAGAGAGAAAGAGACAGAGAGAGAGAGAGAGAGAGAGAGAGAGAGAGAGAGACAGAGAGACAGAGAGAGAGACAGAGACAGAGACAGAGAGACTGAGACAGAGACAGAAACAGAGACAGAGAGAAGATATGATAGTTGTATTGACCCTTTAGAGAGTAAAAGGATCATGCTAGGGAATCAAGCAGAGATAAATAATAACAGCAGCAGTCATTGCCATTTATATGGCACTCAGGCTCAAAAAGGTCATTTTCTTCTTTTTTATGTTATTTATTTATTCATTCATTCATTTATGTATTTATTTAACATTTTTAGCTTTCAGCATTGATTTCCACAAAAGCTTGAATTACAAAATTTCTCCCCATTTCTACCCTCTCCCCACTCCAAGACAGCATATATTCTGATTGCCCCATTCCCCAGTCAACCCTCCCTTCTGTCACCCCACTCCCCACCATCCACATTTCACTTACTTTCTTGTAGGGCAAGATAGATTTCTATGCCCCATTGCCTGTATATCTTATTTCCTAGTTACATGCAAAAACTTTTTTGAACATCTGCTTTGAAAATTTTGAGTTCCAAATTCTCTCCCCTCTTCCCTCCCCACCCACCCTTCCTAAGAAGGCAAGCAATTCAACATAAGCCACATGTGTATTATTATGTAAAACTCCTCCACAATACTCATGTTGGGAAAGACTGACTATATTGTGCTCCTTTCTATCCTACCCCCCTTTATTCAATTTTGTCCCTTTACCCTGTCCCTTTTCAAAAGTGCTTGCTTTTGATTACCTCCTCCCCCTATCTGCCCTCCCTTCTATCGTCCCCCCTTTTTTATCACCTTCTTCCTTCTTTCTTGTGGGGTAAGATACCCAATTGAGTGTGTATGTTATCCCTTCCTTAGATCAAATCCGATGAGAGCAAGATTCACTCATTCCCCCTCACCTGCCCTCTCTTCCCTTCCTACAGAACTGCTGTTTATTGCCACTTTTATGTGTAATAATTTACCCCATTCTATCTCTCCCTTTCTACCTCTCTCTATATATTTTTCTCTCATCCTTTAATTTGATTTTTTTATATATCATCCCTTCATATTCAACTAACCCTTTGCCCTCTGTCTATATACATATACATACATACATTTACATTACATATATATCTCTGCGTGTGTGTGTATGTATATATATATATATATATATATATATATATATATATATATATATATTACCTTCAGCTACTCTAATACTGAGGTCTCATTAATTATACACATCATTTTTCCATGTAGGAATGTAAACAAAACAGTTCAACTTTAGCAAGTCCCTTATCATTTCTCTTTCTTGTTTACCTTCTCATGCTTCTCTTGTGTTTGAAAGTCCATATTTTGCCTTGGAGCATGATACTCAGTTTTGCTGGGTAGGTGATTCTTGGTTTTAGTCCTAGCTCCATTGACCTCCGGAATATCGCATTCCAAGCCGTTTGATCCCTTAATGTAGAACCTGCTAGATCCTGTGTTATCCTGATTGTGTTTCCACAACACTCAAATTGTTTCTTTCTGGCTGCTTGCAGTGTTTTCTCCTTGATCTGGGAGCTCTGGAATTTGGCGATAATATTCCTAGGAGTCTTCTTTTTGGGATCTTTTTGAGGAGGTGATCTGTGGATTCTTTCAATTTCTATTTTACCCAGTGGCTCTAGAATATCAGGGCAGTTCTCTTTGATAATTTCTTGAAAGATGATATCTAGGCTCTTTTTTTGATCATAGCTTTCAGGTAGTCCAATAATTTTTAAATTATCTCTCCTGGATCTATTTTCTAGGTCAGTGGTTTTTCCAATGAGACATTTCACATTGTCTTCCATTTTTTTCCTTCCTTTGGCTCTGTTTTATAATATCTTGATTTCTCATAAAGTCACTAGCTTCCACTTGCTCCAATCTCATTTTTAAGGTAGTCTTCAGTGGTCTTTTGGACCTCCTTTTCCATTTGACTAATTCTGCCTTTCAAGGCATTCTTCTCCTCATTGGCTTTTTGGAGCTCTTTTGCCATTTGAGTTAGTCTATTTTTTAAGGTGTTATTTTCTTCAGTATTTTTGGGGTCTCCTTTAACAAGTCATTGACTTGTTTTTCATGGTTTTCTCACATCATTCTCATCTCTCTTTCCAATTTTTCCTCTACCTCTCTAACTTGCTTTTCCAAATCCTTTTTGAGCTCTTCCATGGCCTGAGACCAGTTCACGTTTTTCTTGGAGGCTTTTGATGTAGGCTCTTTGACTTTGTTGGCTTCTTCTGGCTGTATGTTTTGGTCTTCTTTGTCACCAAAGAAAGATTCTAAAGTCTGAGTCTAAATCTGAGTGTGTTTTTGCTGCCTGGCCATGTTCCCAGCCAACTACTTGACCCTTGATTTTTTCATCGGGGTGTGACTGCTTGTAGAGTGTAGAGTACTTTGTCCCAAGATTGAGGGGCTGTACTGTTGTTTTCAGAGCTATTTATACACAGCAAGCTCTGCCACACCAGTGCTTCTCCTCCCCCAAGAGCTGTCAATCTGGACGGCCACTCAGATCTGAGCAGACTCTGCACTCCCACTTGGATCCGCCACTTAATTCCTCCCACCAGGTGGGCCTGGGGCTGGAAGCAACTGCAGCTGTAGTTCTGTAGCTGAACCATCTCCACTGCCCCTGGGGTGGTGGTCAAACCATGAACTCCTTTCCCTCTCTCCCCACAGTTTTTTTCCCACTAACCTTCTCTGTTTTCTTTGGTGTTTGTAGGTTGAGAAGTCTGGTAACTGCCACAGCTCACTGATTCAGGGTGCTAGGGCCTGATCTCCCTGGCTCCAGGTCTGGTTGGTCCAGGCAGCAGCCCACACTGGGCTCTGCTCCACTCCGCTCCCAGCTCTGTGCAATAGACCTTACCCAGCGACCATCCAGGATGCCCTGGGCTGGAGCCCTGCTTCCCTCTGCTATTTCGTGGGTTCGGCAGTTCGAGAATTTGTTCAGAGCCATTTTTATAGGTGTTTGAAGCGTCCTGGGGTAAATCTTTAGGTGAGTCCCTGTTTTCCAGCTGCCATCTTGGCTCTGGCCCAAAAGGGTCTTTTTTTATGCTATCTCATTTGATCCTCACAACAATCCTGGGAAGTAGGTGCTATTATTATCCTCCTTTTATAGATTAAGAAACTGAAGATGAGAGAGTGACTTACCCCAGGTCACACAACTGAGTAAATATCTGAGCAGAGTTTGAGTTGAGGTCTTCCTGACCCCAGGTCCAGGTCTGTATCCATTTGTTTCAACAATCTGGCTAGCAGCTTCTGTGGGGGTATAAGATCACCCACAGTCAGCACACAGAAAGCTGCCAACAGCACAGGTTCTTTTGATCTGCTTAACTAAGGAAAGAAAAGGGAAGGGGTTTGACAAGCTTACTTTAATTCAGCATACAAATATCTTTCACTTATTTCAGAGGAAAAAGCCAGCACCTGAACTTCAAAACAAAATACAAATTACAAACATCAACAGACAGACCTTGTCTGATTAGAATCCCAATACATAGTTACCAGAGTCCAACAAAGTCTCAGCATCCGGGTTTACAAGCTGGAGGGCTCCTTAGCTACAGCTGCCCAGTCTCCTCATCAACACCATCTAAAGAGCCCTGCACAAATGGCTCTGTCCTCCCTTCTTATAGGGCTTCAGAGTCATCAGACGTCATCTGAATGACCAGAGCTTAGGCTCTGGTGATTGGTTCTTGAGTTGGCCCTTCCCCTTAGGACCCTGGGAGGTTCACATCCACATAGATTAGGTTAACACCTAATAGGGCATGGCTCTGGAGTTAACACCTCCCCTTAGCCAGCCCCACCTTGGGCCCCACCCCAGTCACCAATCCACACCCAAATAGGCTTAGCACCTAATATAGGGGTTTAGGTGTGGGGCTTAGTACCTAGTAAGACTCAATGAAAGACACCCAATCAATCAAAGCAAACAAAAGCCAAACTCTCCAAGGGCACTTGTTGAACTAAGTGCTAAGGAGCCCATTCTGCTTACCAACACACCATTGAGGCCTCATATGAATAAAAACATCACTCAATCTACAAGCATGTTTAAGTGTTTTCGCGGGTCTAAGCACTGTATAATTTCTTGAGGATATAAATAAAAAAATGAGAGCAAATCTTGCCCTCAAGGCACTGATATTCTTCTACCAATGATAGTGGTGAGGACTCAGATAATGTCTTGTAGTAAGAATTTGTAGGGACCCCCAGATACAAGTTTCACTGTCTTCCTCCATCTGTGCTTGGCAGCTTGACAGTAGGAGCAGAGAAGGTGGGTTAAATAAATTCCCACTATATGAATATCTAGGAGCTGTTCCCCTCAAATTCCCCTTAATCTTTCTAGAGATACCACCACCGCCACCACCACCACCACCACCACCATCATCATCATCATCATCATCACAAATTAGGGATAATAGTCATATCAATATTTACTTCCCAGGGTAGTTATAGTAATCAAATTAGATAAAGTTCATGAGGCACTATAGCTATGTCAGTTATTGGGATTCTCCCCTAGACCCCAGACAACTGACCTACCTCTTCTGTGCTTCTTTTCTTATCTTCATCATAGAGCCTTAAAAACTGTCTCTTAGTCTTTTTCCCCCATAGACCTCTATCTGTCCAGGCATTGTTTTTACAAGACAGTACCACTCTTTTACAGTTTCCTCAATATCCTGCTATTGCTTCCTCCTGACTCATTACTCTGGGCCTGTTTACATCTCAGCTTATCAATGGGCCACTTAGGCAACCAGGAGTGTCTATTTTGATGAACATCCCCTCCCCTAGCCAACTCCTTCATCCTCATAAAATCACTTGAGTTCACTTTATCAGAATTTCATTCATGAGGGTCTCTCATCTCTCTTGAGCTAACTCCCCGTTTAGAGTATTAGTCCATAAGATCATGCTCATCTTTCCTCATTTTTAAAAATCTATTCTTCTGAAGTCTAGGATACTGGTCCTACTTGTTTTTTCCCCTGTTATAAACTTTAAGATGACTCAGTCACTCTTAAATTCAACAATATGCTTGAATGGGTTCATATGGCTAAGGTATTCATATCTTAATTTATTGTTTTCCAAAGGGCTGCACTTGAGAACCTAGAGGGCCACATGGGGCCTCGAGGCTGCAGGTTCCCCATCCCTGGCCTAGACTTTAGAAGGTGATGTGGAAAATGTTAAACTTTAACTATATCTTTTTGGAGAGCTGGTTATTAAACATTTACTAGCACACCCCTACTAATTTGCCTTTAAGGTATCTTGGGCAAGTTATTTTGCCTGTCAGTTCTCTAAGCATCTCTCTCAGATACTGTTTCAAGGAAGGTGTCAACTTGCATTGGTAGAGGAAGTTTCCTTCTCTAGAAATTCCCTGTACCAACAAAACCCAATGTCCAGTCCATATCCCAATCACTTTTACCCAAAGTTTCCATAATTTATCTTCTATTTGCATCTTCAGAACCTGGGACAGAACCTGGAACACAAGGGGTACTTAATGAATGCTTATGAATTGATTGATTTCCACCTTGCCAACGGTTTTTCCTTATCACTCTAAATCGCGTCTTGAATAGCTATCTCCCTCATCACTTGATCTACCTTGTCAAAGATAAACGATCAGCAATACAATGTGATAGAGGCCCCCTGCAGATGTTCAAATGGTTGAAATACCCCATCTCAACCAAATCCTGCTGCATGGCCACTTTGTAATCTCCACTGAGCATTCACACATCTGGCCGGTGGTCTGGATTCTATGCCCATCTAATACCAACTTCTTCCTTCTTTGACTCTGACCAGAGTGCCCTCCGTGCTGCTTCCCCCATCAGGTTTATAAATTTCTCAAGTTGTTGTGTTGTCTTTTGGATGTGCAATGCTATCCCACTGCCCCTGCTTGCTCGCTCTCATTATTAAATCAAAACAAGTTCTCATTTCTTGCCTGTATCTCACCACACTTGAAATAAGAGACAATTTTTCCCAGCTACAATTATAAAACAAAGATAAGGGGTTTTTTGCTTTATTTTTCTTTTTTGGCTGGTGAATAGTAAAAGGAACACCATACATTACATTAGACTGACTGAAGGAAGAGGCAGTGAAGTACAGTGGACAGAAATTCAACTGGTTTCAAAACCTGCCTCTGATGCCTACTATTCATATGACCTTGGATGATTGACTTCAGGTCTTGAGGGCCTCAGTCTTCTCATCTGAAAAATAAGGGGGCTTGATGCCACAGCTTCTGAGGTCCCTTCCTCAGATTGAGGACAACAGTCCTGTAAGAATTCTGGCTCCATCATCTGCTTGAGCTTCTAGATACTGGCCACTTCTATGCACATGAAATCAGGCAGGTAGGAGGAGAGGGAGGGAAAAAGAAGAGAAAGTTTTAGAAAATCCATACTTTCAGAAAAGGAGAAAGGAAAGAATGGCTTAGGAATAATTTAGAGAAAATTACCTGGGGTGACATCTAGACATAACTGGCCTGCCTACACATTGCAGTCCCACTGCCCATAGATATCTTTCCCACAGTGCCTGAGAATGCCTGTTTCACTTTTGTCTCACTTATCACATTGTCAAAATGCAGTTGAATTGAGCTAATACTTCAGTACATATATTGAATTGCCCTTACTGATGGAAAATGAACTGGGTCCACCAAGGAGGAAGAGAACAGCTGGATTGCATTGGGGTTTTCAATGATCCCAACCTGCTCCCTAGCAGTAAAATCCACCACAAAAAATTACTCCTATTGTCTGCTGGTACATAGTGGCCAGGAACAGTGGGTCCACTGCTGGACTTGGAGTCAGAAGATCTGCATTTGATTCTTGCCTCTGAGGCTTGCTACCTTTATAACTATAAACCAGTTCCTTCATCTTCCTGAGTCTCTATATTCTCAACTAGAAAATAAGGGGATGGACTCATTGGCTTCTGGGGTCCCTTCCGTCTCTAGATTTATGGTCCTATAAGTCAGGCAGACTGCTGGGTTGGGGAAAGGGATTCCAATAGTGGGAGTTCTTAACTGTCTGTACCTTTGAATGCTTACATATTTTTTTTTCTGAAATGATGTATGGAATTCATGGGATATCAGTTTCCAAAGAATCAAAACTGAAGGTGATCCAAAGGCCACCAGAGGGAGGCAGAGTAGTCAACAGTAAACTGTAGTGTGTTTCCAATGCTGGCTTAGGTGCATCTCTCTGGGCTGCTCATCTGTCCAATGGGGTAATGATCTCAAAGGCCCCTTTTTTGTAAATCTATAATAATGCAATCCTAATATTTTCTTAATGACTTCATAAATGGATATTTAATGACATGCATAATCCTGATGGTGCTGCATGATAATAATTTAAGCTGCTCATGTAAATGACGGTCATTAATATCACTTTCAAATACCCAAGCCAAGCATTTCTGGGTTACCTGAGAGGGAGGGCAAGGGAGGAAGGACTGAGCAGAAGTGGATACTGCTCTGAAACTACTCTGGAAGTTAGTTAATAACTTTAATCTTCCCAGGGAACCTTAAATCTCACTACTAGGCTATTGTGCTGGCCTGGAGAAGGAGACAGAAGAAATGAGCTATGAACTTAGACCCATTTCTTCAGCTGGGGAAAGTAAAGGCAAGATGGAATTAGAAAGAAAAAGAAACCATCACCATTCCAGTTTCTATGCCTTAATCATTCACTGAATCTAATCCAATTTAAGGCACCATGAGTCTAGAGCATTTCTAGCCCCTGAGCCTCCTATGATCCATCAATTCTGAGATCTGCTACATCTGATCCCTAATTACAATGACCCATTCCTTCCCGATGCTACCATTGAGAGTGAAGACCTAAATGCTGATGATTGCTCCCTCTTTCCTTTCCTTCTGCCACAAGGAACATTTGCTCTCAAAAGTTGATTCCCAGGGTTTATTTACAAAGAAAAATCAAATAAACAAATCCAGAAATAATAAGCCATGGTAGAGTAATTAAAAATTCAAATTAAAGAATACTACCTACTCAAACTCATTTGTGCTTAAACTCATGCTTTTCTTTCTAAGTAATATTCTCCAATCTAGTTTGGTCCATGATCCTTTCTAAGCCAAGTCAGTGCCCCAAGACCATTAGATCTTTAACCCAGGGACATCTAGGTGACCTCTTTGTCCAAAAGTATCTCCCAGATATTTATACTCTACCTACTTTGTAAAATCTAATGTGCTCATTAGCAAATATCTGTAGAAATCAAGGTGGAGGTGGGGCTCCCAATTATTCACCTAGTGGGAATTAGTTTAATGCACCTCCCCTTCTCCTCATCCAAGCTGCCAAACTTCTTGAGATAAAGTCACAGAATCCTGTAGTATGGATTCAAATCCAATGTGACCTTATCTGTCTTCTCAACATAGCCATCCTTGATAGAATGTCAGCTCATTAAGGGTAGGATTGGCTCTCACTTTTGTTTTTCTGTCTATAGTACCAACATAGCACAGGGCTAAGCACTGAGTAACACTTAATAAATGCTTGTTGACCAATTAATTGATATTTTTATTTATCCATTTCTGGTTGTCTTCTTATCATGCCTCATATAGCAACTATTCCAAACCTTTTCTACTCTCTTCCAAGCCCCCAGGCTGCCCCCTATCTCTTCCTTCTCAGATTATCTCTTTGCTTTACAGAAAACCTAGACCCTTATCCTTAGCTTCCACCTGTACAATCTTCCATCTCTTTATCCAACTGTCCTCCCCCTGCCAGATTCAGAAAGAAGAGAATCATCCTTTGAACTAAGGCTAAGACCTTCACTTGTGCCTTTGGGCTTAAGCATCTGCAATTTCATTAATACAGGAAATTCCTGTTTGAGGAAACCCAATCAATGTAGGTTGGTGCCTTCTTTTAAAGAGTTGACTAGGGCAATGACAGATAAAGTGAATTGACTAGGGTCACATAGCCAATAGGTGTCAGAAGTCAAACCTGATCCTAGGGCTTCCTAGTTTCAAGGCTAGCTCTCTATCCATGATGCCAGATTGCCTCTGGCTTTATCCCTTCCTATTTCTTCCAATGGAGACAAGGTGGCTCAGCGAATACAGCACAAGGCCGGGAGTCAGGAAGATTTGAGTTCAAATCCAAATAAGCAGGAGAAGGAAATAGCAAATCACTTCAGTATCATTGCCAAGAAGAGCCCAAATGGGGTCACAGTCAGACATGACTGAAAAATGACTAAATTTCTTCCAATGCTTTGTTCCATGGACAATTCCCTCTTTCATAATAAATTTCTTCTGATTTAGGGAAACTCCCACTTCCCACATTGTGTTTAGGAATCTAAGCTTATTCCATTGGAAGCAATTTGAACACAACCAGAGCTGTATGTAATTTGGATCAAATTTGGGAAAGGAATCATAGGGTCAAAATGTATTGGAGAAGTCAGAAAGAGGAGCAATCGAGTCAACAGTGTCAGGTGTCTTAAAACTACTTGATGCTATAAAATTATTGATGCATTGGGTAGTTGGGAAACACGCTGTAAATCTAGACCAAGTCCAAAAAGTCAGTAGACCAGTATCTGGGGGGATCATGAAAAGACCTTTGAAAAAAGGTGATACTGAACAGAGCCTTAAAAAAAACCTAGAGATACGAAGAGGCGGAAGGAAGAAGGGATAGCATTCCAGACACAATTAATAGCCTATACAAAGGTACAGAACTGGAAGATATAATATCCTGTATAAGAAACAGTGCACAGTCTAGTTCATATTGTAGTGTATCAGGTGGGCAAGAGGACTAAATGTGTAATCAGCCAAGAAAGAAAGTTTGAAACCCACAACTGGGTAAAATACAATACTCAAGGAGCTGATGTTCTACTAAAGATGGCAGTGGCAAAGACCCAACTGAGGGGAGACAGAATAAATTTTTAGGGACCTCAGGGAACAGGATTCTGTAACTTCCTCCATTTGTTCTCCACTTTTAATACCAAACAAAAGAGCTTGAATCTTATGCCAGAGGCAATGGCAAGGAAGCTTCAGCCTAACAGGCTACTCAGAAATCTGAAGCAAAATATTCTGAAACAATGCTCTATAACTAAATGGATCACAGGGACCATCCATGTAAAAGGCCCCTGCATAACCATAACCCACTTCTAAGCCTCTTAGTTTCTTTTACGCTTAATGACTCATGGTGAACCATCTGGGCTATGCAGGAAAAATTAGTGTGAATTTATTGCCCTAAAGTGTTCCTCATAAAATGGATAATTACCTGGGGGCAGGGGTGCTGCTTTTACTGGTAAGAGCTAATAGATCTTAGAGGTCATGAAATCTGCAAAGTGGCTTGGGCTCTGCTCCAAATATGCCTTTCTTTTGGCTCTACCAACACTACCCTCCTCCTATATGCTGCAGACAGGGCTTTAGGGGCTTTTTTGTGTGCCCTCTAGATCACAGAAAAGATGTGAATAAGATAGCACGTGCAGAGGACTCTGGGGTCCATGGGGCATTGATGAATGCCTGGTTACATACTGGTACTTTGTGGTTCACAAAGTACTTTCTTTAAACCAGCTCCTTGAAGTAGGTAGGGCCAAATGGAGACTCATAGATGATTGGACACCACAGAATGACTGGCTACCAACATATAGGTAGAAAGGAACAGAGCCAGAGCTTGAATCTCCAGTCAGATCCTCTGATTCCTAGGGCAGTGACTTTTCTACTGCTCCATAGAGGGAAGGAGGCAAGATGGTATAAGAAAGAGCGCTAGACTCAGAGTTGGTAGACTGGATGTGGAATCTCAGCTCTGCTTCTTACCACTCATGTGACTGTGGGCAAGTGTTGAAACTTCTCGTGTCTTCAGTGCACTCATCTGAAGGATGGGGGGTGTAGACTAAAAAGGCAGCACAATATAATGAAAAGAACACTTGATTTGAAGTTAGAAGGTCTGGGTTCAAATCCTTTGTTCCTTACTAGAAGGAAGGAAATGAGTGTTTATTAAATGCCTACTATGTGCTGAACACTTTCCAAATATTATCTCATTTGATCCTTATGACAGGTCTGGAAGGTAGATGCTATTATTATCTCATTTTATAGATGAGGAAACTGAAGCAGACAGAGAGGGGTTAAATGATTCATCCATGGTAATATAGCTGATAAATGTCTGAGGCCATATTCAAACTCGTCTTCCTGACTCCAGGTCTAGCACTCTTTCCAATGAGCCACTATATTAGGAAGGCAGAATTTATGATTTCAAAGAGAATCTCATATGTGCCTAAAAGGTCCGGAACTGCAGGATATAAGGAATTCTCTAGTCAGAAGGCAGGAGAACTAAAGCATGTATTTACACTCCACAATAACAAGCCCACAAACCAGCGTCCCCATTTTGATATTTTCATCAAAAGCTTCCAGGCCCAATAAGTCCGCCTTATAAGGGTAACCAGGAGGCCACAGAGAAGCGAGATGGTATAAGGCAAAATCGTATACATGCTTCCCCTCTACGGTAAGAAGATTACCCACTAGCCTCTAGTCAGCTCTGCTGCCGGCAGCTCAGCTTCGGCTGTAGGTGTCTCTGGCTCCAACCGGAAAAGGAAAGGAGGATCTTCAAGCTGTCCTCTCCCCTCTTATAGAATTTTTGACATCATCAAGCGCTGCCTGAACGACCAGGGTCGATTGGTTCTTGACTTGGCCCCTCCCCCAGCGTAGACCACGTTAACACACCTCCCCTCAGCCAGCGCCACGACTCATCACACAGGAAGCTCTGGTCCTGCCCCGGAAGAGCAAGCCCCAGCATCCAGGGAAGCTCAACGAGGCGAGCTGAGTCATTCAAAGAAAACAAAGTCCATTCTGGCTACAGCCACCTAGCCGCCCAGTATCTGTATAACCTTTTCCAAGTCATTGAGATCTCTTGGATACAGTTTCTTCATCAGTCAAATGAAGATATTAGACTAGCTGATTTCTGAGACTCCTTACAAATCGCAATCTCTGAGCCTCTGATCCTCTGCATAAAGACCTCACATAACTACAAGGACTCCCTGGGATAAGTGTGAGCAAATTTGTGGTCTTGGTTTTCTTTAAGAATAAGAGCACAGACAATTCAAAATGCACAATTTTTTTTTTTCTGAAGAGAGCCCAGAGATGTGTGGAGTTCATCAGGTTTTCTAAGGGAATGCTACAGTTCCCTCTTAAGGATGTGCCCAGAATATCCAATTTGAGAGAGGAGAAGAATTAGTTGGTCTAAAGAGGATAGAAAATGCAGGGGGCTATTGGACAAAATCCAAATGGTGTACCAATGTGAAAGCAAAATATCCAGTCAGAATTAAACACCTCTCATGGCTATGGCCTCTCTACTTAACACGGCCACCATATTTGGTACCCTCATCATTCCTTGCTTAGGATTATCACATCAGCTTCCTAATAGGATGTCAAATTTAGATTCCTAAAACATAGATTTAAACATGTCACTCCCATACTCAAAAGTCTTCAGTCTCCCTGAAAAAAAAATGTCTCCTTGTTGCCTCTAGGAAAATATACAAAAGCTTCAGCCTAGGCTTGAATATCCTCCAGAAACTGGCTTCCACACGCCTTTCCAGTCTTATGTCTCATTATTCCCCTTCACCATCTTCTGTTCCAGTGAAGCCAATCTATTAGCTATGCTTCATACAGGGAATGTCTTCTCTGCACTCCATACCAATGCAAGGGTCTGGAATTCACTGTTGTTATTGTTTGTTTGTTTTGTTTTGTTTTGTGTTTTTTTAACCAAATTTAGAAATTCCTTGGTATGAAATCTCCCATCTCCAGTGCAGATTGGAGGCTGTTCCACAATTTGTAGACTTGAAAGTTTGCACATGGTAGGGTTATAATAAAAGATTGTTGAATTGATTAAAGAAAATATCATTCACCTTAAAATTTTACCACTATAAAGAAGTCCCAACTCTCTCTCTTGGTTTATTCTTAACATCTACAATCACTAGAAAGTCAAACAGGTATTCTTACTCAATAATTCTACCAGCATGTGTTATTTCCTTTGATCAACATTATTAGGCAGAACTCATAAAAGCGTATGAAATCATTCTTCAGGCAACAGTTTCCCTGAGCTGGCTTAGACTGGGTAATTGTACAGCTCACTAGCACTCTCCAGTGTCCAGCTCAGCACAGCGCTGCCAAACATTCAATATTTGTGTCTTTTAAATGGGCCTAATGGCATTAATTTGCAAAGAAAATCTGTCATGTCTGTCTACTCTTCCCCTCTCCCCATTTGGGAATGAAAAGGCCTGATGGACAGTCTAGTATGCTTGCTAGTGTTTTCTACCAAAAAAGAATGCACCTCTTGTATATGGCACCAAAGTGCTGAATTATTCTATTCCTTCTAATCTTCATTAGTCCATTTAGTCTATGGAGAAAGGCTAGCAAAATGAATAGTTTTGCTTTAAGGGTTTTACATCAAATAAGCCAATAATGGAAACTACAGCTTTTGCTGGCAAATATTGGTTTTTAATTTATAGGCATGCTTGCCTCCATTAATGTTCATAATATTGCAGGTTCATAGATTTAAGACCTTACAAAATACCTAATCTACCTTCACTTTACAGATAAAGAAACTGAGGCTGAGGGAGGGGAAGTGACTTGGCTAAATTCATACAGAGAGTCAACTGCTGAAAGGAACCCTTGGTACTCCAACAATCCAGTACAACAAACACGTCTCTAACAAAGGAGCCTAGAATTAGCCAATAAAGGCCCAGTCCTTCAATGAGATACTCACATAGACTTGAGTATCCTCAGATTTTGTTTTCAGTCTAATCAGGACATGAATACAAGGAGTCTTTTGTTGGCTGATGAATTGGAACCAAGCACACTTTTGTAAAGCGCTAACATTCCAATGTGTTCTCTCCTGTCTGACTTGTGTTGTATGGTTTGTCCCTCATTTTTAAAGAGGACCATGACATCAGGGAGAGGATTACAGGACTTGCAATTACCTTTGATCTGAGTGAGGGAAGGCTGTGCAAAGTCACCAGCATCATTTTCTCCTCCAGAGCCGTCTGGGTCCAGTGGCCAGATATCAATCAGGATGATTGGAGATGGCCCACGATACAGTGGGCGACCACATGTAAGTAAGAATTACATGTTGTAATTCTCTAAATGGGAGACAGGCCTCTGGCTGTCATCACTTAAGGTCTATTATGGCCCTGTTTACCTCTTTGAATTTTTTTCTTTCTTACCTTTGGAAGGAAAAGAGGTAGGAAGGAAGGAAGAACTTACTAAATACCTATGATGTATCAGGTATTGTGCTAAGCATTTTACAGATATTATCTCATTTGTTCCTTACAACAACTCTGAGCTATAGGCGCTATTATTACCCTATTTTACAGTTGAAGAAATTAAAGAAGACAGAGTCTAAGTGTCAGGGTCATGTAACTAACAAGGGACTAAGGTGAGATTAGAACTCAGGTCCTCTTGATTCCAACCCTAGCACTCCATCCATGAGACAACCTTTCTCCCTGAAGGAGTACTAGAGATAGTTACAACATTGTGATCTTCAAAGTTTGGAAGAGCAAGACTGTAATGGCAAGCACGCTAGCATAGCAAGATGGCTGCTAGCACAGGTTCTTAGATCTGCTTTTCTAGGTAAGACTAATCAAAAAGGGGTTAACAATTCTACTTTTAATGATCTTCACTAGTTCAGGGGAAGGGTCAGCTGAATGTCAGAGAAAGTACAAGCAGAGAAATTAGCATGAAGACCAAGAGATTGGGTTTTGACTGCCTGAACCAAAGCAATATTGCTATACACTTTACACACACCATTGGATTGAGACAGCTTTTATATCTGAGCAGTCATTGAGATCTGAACATATGGCTACTCAGAGTGTCAACCAGGGAATCATAAGGTCCTACTCATAAGTAAGCCCCCAAAGCAAAATATCAACTCAGAGTATATATGCACTTCTTAGAGCCAGAAGGCATCACAACCCTTGTGACTCAGTGCCTAATTAGAAATTAGCAAAAGGGGTGAAAGCCTTCTTACAAGCAGGCTTCCCTTAATAGGATCCACATGAGGCTTATTAATGGGTGGAGAAAATCTTACATCCCAGTAACATTACAAAGATGTTAAAGGTCTAGGGATCAGGTTTGTGGCCAACCACATGAGGAATGACTGGGATCCAGAGCAGCAGTGGATTGACCCCTGTCAGTTAACACACTAAGTCCTATAAGCAAAAAAAGCAACTCTGCCTATCAGTTATATTGAAATTACAAGTGAACTCAGTGGGGCAAATGCTTCATGGAAACTGCTTTAAGTTTGAGCCCACTTTAGGTGAGGACTGAGGTAGTATAGGCAGAACGTACTCCCTGAGTGTTGTAGTGAAATGTTTGTGCTTCTATTCTTGCTAAATCTTATCAATAACTATTCTTTTGTAAAAGCTAATTGATGTAAACTGGCTAAATTAAACTAGGGTTCTGATCACTGGCAATATACATGTGTGTATATACATGTATGCACATATCTATGTATTTTCCATTTGCTTACTTATGTGCCTAAGAAGCAACACAGTACAGTGGAAACATTGTTGAATTTAGAGTCAGAAGACATGGGTCAAAAATCCCAGCCCTACCTCTCCAGACCTCCAAGACCTTGAACAAGTTGCTTAAACTTTCTGGGACACATCTCAAAAATCATAGAGCTGGTCTTCATGGACTCTAAGTTTCCTCCCAGCTCTCAGCTGATCATCCTACACTAACTCTCCAGTGAAATATCATTTCCTTGGGGGTCAAGGGACTGTTTTATTTTCATCTTTGTGTTTCTAGCTCCTATGTAGGTCAATGTCTTACATATTACAGGTACTTAAGAAATGCTTCTTGAATTAAATTGAATTCAAAAATTGAATAAACCAGCTGGGCTTTTTATTATGGTTAATAATATTTTGTGGGTACAAATAATGTCATAACTTGGTCAAAAGATATAGCAATTAAATAAGTTTTCTTGCATGATTTCAGAATGTTTTTCAGAGGATTGGGCTAATTCTCATTTGTAACAGCAGTGAATAAGCATACCTATCATACCATGGTCCCTCGAACAGTGAATTTTGTATCTTTTACTAAATTTCCTTCCTTTGATTAATGCAAATTTGTATTTCTCTGATCACTAGAGGTATTGAATAATTTTTCAAATGGTTGTCAATAGTTTGCATTTCTTTGCTGAGAAAACTATTCATTTCTTTTGGCATCTGTCTATTGGGAAATGGTTTTTTATTTCATCAGTTCATGTTAATTGCTTATAGATTTTGCATGTTGGAGCCCAGTGGTATCCCTTACAAAGAGAATTTCAGAACAGGAGGGGGTCTCAGCCATTACAGAATTTAACCCACATCTTGGAAAGAACACTATATCATGCCCAACAAGTGTCCATTCTGTCTTTGCTTAAAGATGGCAAGAAAGAGAGAAGTCAACAGTTCACAAAACAATATAGTCTTTTTGGACAGCACTAATTTCATAGAAATTTTGTTCGTTTTCTTTTAACAACAACAAAAAAAAACTAGCACCCAACCTAAATTTATTTCTTTGAGGCTTTCCCCCACTGCCAGAAATTCTGCCAACTGGGCCCAGAAGAATATTTATATTCACTCTTCCACTGCAGTTTTTCAAGTACTCAAATGACTTCCCCTTAATGGACATGAGAACCTTTTTGCATTTTGGATGCTGTCTTCAGAATGTTTTCCAACTTATTTCCAGTTTCCTAATAAGCGGTGCCCAGAACTAAGCCCAGTTCTCCAAAAGTGGTGTAATGGGCAATGAAAGCTATTCTATTTAATGTAACATAAGATGACACTTTATTTTTTTTCTACCAAAGATCATGTTTAAGTATATAATTGGGATTTGTTCATCCCTCCTTCATATCCTATTATATTATTTCATTTTAAAAAAATAGACTAGGTAGGTCCAATTTGTTTTCTTCAAACAATCAGCCCATGTTTCCATTCTCAGATATTGAGGTGCCACCTGTTTTCTTGCTCAGTACAACCTCAGATCCCCTGTTTCTATTTTTTATTTGGATCTTCTTTTTTCATATTTACTTTGACAAGTCCAAGTGAGACTGTCTTCCCCACTTGAGAATCCTGACAAAAATCATTCTCCCAGTATTTGTTTGAAAATTCCTCGTCTGCAGTGCCCAGTTTGCAAGGAATACTAAGCTCCCTCACCCCCTCCTTTCTCTTTCCTTCCACTAGGACAAGGGTTACACTTTTTGCATCAACTCATTGGCAGTCTGGTCAAGCTTATGGACCTTTCCTCAAAATATTTTTTTTAATGAAAACAACAAAGTGCATAGGATTACAAAGGGATCCAATTATATTGAAATATACTTATCAATTTTTTTAAAAAAGAAAGAAAAACAAGTTCATGTACCCTTGATCAAAAAATCCCTGCTCTAGGACCATTAGTTCTGATCCTATATCAGCCTATTGATATCTCTCCTGGCTTCCTCAATAATAGTAGTCTTATCTCTTCCTTTCATTGTAAAAGAGAGTCATTTCCTGGACTCCTTATAGCATATTGATTAATTTACCTTTATTTTATTTTGTCTGCTCAGTTTATGTTTCAAACAATATGCTATGAGTAATTGATTTTATAAAAGTTTACCTGTTTTCCTAGGAGACTATGCTCAGTTTTGCAAGATATTATAATATTATATTATTTTCTGTTTTTATTACATTTTAAATTTTTCATAGATTTAGAACTAGAAAAGGATCTCAAAATCATCTAATCTCTCATTATTTTAGAAGAAACTAAATTAGTTAAGGGATGTTAAGGCTTTTATTATTTCAGTAGTAAAGGTGGGATTTGATTTCAGCACTCCTGACACCAAATTCAGCACTTCCCCTTTTTCTTCCCTTTCCATTGTCAATTGGGTAATTTGAACTGATCTTCTTGGTTATACAAATCACTAACTCTTGCAATTTTCAACACTCTCTCTTATTCTGAATGCAGCAATTTGAGAATTGTATTTCCAGGTTTCTAAAATTTGGTATTCCTCTCTATCAGTGTCTTATGGATTTCAAAAGACTGAACTTTGCTTACAATAGTTCCATTCACATTTCTGGCAGTCTCCTGTTATTGAAATACAACTTCCTACTCCGGGTTTCTTCTTTTCTTTATCCAATAGTATTTCTTCATTGTGTTAGGATTTCTTTTTTGTTCACTCAATTCTATAGTCACACTTCTGGGTTTCCTATAAGATTTTATTTGCATGATTTTTTTTTCCTTTCCTCATTTACGGTGATACTAATGGTTGTAGTGGTAGTAGTAGTGGTAGTAGTAGTAGTAGTAGTAGTAGTAGTAGTTGCTGTTGTTTTTCTTTAACGTATTTCAGGCATGGAGGAAAACTTGTACAAAGACATAGAAATGACAGATGGTGCCATACATTGCTTGTATGAGGAATTGTAAGGTCAGTTTGTCTGGACTATAAAGTGTATGAAGGAGAAAAAAAATGTAGTAAAGTTGGGATCAGGTTGAGAAGAGTTTGAATGCCCAAGTTACATTTGATCATAGAGAGGATAGGAAGCCATTCAATTTTATTGAATGGGAGGGTGACAGGGTAGCTATATGAAGGATATTTTGAAGAAGAGAAAGCCTTGAGCCAGGAAGATGAGTTAGGATGTAGGAAGGATCTCAGTTAACTTCTAAAAAGAATGTCCATTTCTTCTTTGTATAAGTCTTAAAATTCTTTCAGAGAAGCTGTGAGAAGTAGAAGGGGCATTGTTTTGAGTCTATGCCAATTCATTTTCTGTATCTCCTGGGGCATTTTAAATATGGTTCTCTCTGACTAATAAATCGGAATAAGACTGGGTCCTATTTCTATCACACTGGTGCCTAGGACAAGAGGAATTTTCCTAAAAATAAAACAAGAACATCAAAAGTCTTTTTTTGTTGTTGCTATGAAACATCACCCAGGGGTGCAAGTCAATGGTTTCTTTGAGAACTTTCTTTTTGGATGGATATTTTGGTTTCAAGGAAAAGTTCAAAATTTTCCATCTTAGAATCATGATGTAACAATGAATCATAGTCTGGGGTGCCTTTCTTAAGATTGAAGGGAATATAGTCTGTTGGCTACAAAAAAAAACAAGAAGGAACTCAGTTCTATTCCTATCACTACCACTGACTCAGAGAGTATCTTTGGGCAACTCCATTAGGCTCTCCCTGGGCTGGTATCTCTGCTCATGAAATCATAAAGATTGGATTTTCCTACCTTAGTGAAATCTGCTGGAGCCTAATGAAAACTGACAGAAATAAACAGGCTTATGATGATAATCAATTTTCTTGCAACTCAGAAAGTAGAAGGTCACCATTTCTCCATTTCCCACTGCTCCCCCAACATAAACTATAGGATCTAGCCAGGCTAGATTCTTCATAGTTCATCACCATTCTAATCTTGCTTATTTCTATCTCTCTATTTTTTACTTATATGGTATACACTCACTTTCCTCCCTATGATGCTTTCACTGTTCCAATTCAAATCTCACCCAATTAATAGCATCAGATTTGGATGGAAGGAAGAGAAGAAAGAATTAAGGAAGGAAAGAATGAAGGATTTGTTAAGCATTTGCTATGTGGTAGGTACTATGCTAAGTGATTTACAAATAATATCTCATTTAATACCTACAAAACCCTAGGAGGTAGGGATGTTGTTATCACCATTTTACGGTTGAGAAAATTGAGGCAGAGGATAAGTGATTTGCCCATGATTACAAAGCTGGTAAATATTTGAGGCTAGATTTTAATTGAGAACTTCCTGGCTGTAGGTCAAGAGTGCTGTCTACTGAATCACCTATCTGCCTATGCAAAGGTCTTTGCCTGACTCCCCCACTCTTTACCTATATGACCATGGACAAGGCACTTGGATTTTTTGTAACTCAGTTCCTCACCTATAAACTGAAAGCATTGGATGATTCGTAGGGTCCTTTTCACCCCTAAGTCCAATGAATAAAAAATTAGAAGAGAAAATAAAGAAAATATTTATTCTACACTTTTTGTACACCAGTTGTTTTTTTATGTGAGGGTGATACAAATGCAAAGGAGAGAAGGAATATAACATTATTAAATAATGTTATTGTTCCTATTATTTATACAGCGTCTACTACATTACAGGCACCGTGCTGCGCTTTACAAATATTCTCTTTTTAATCTTCACAAGAAGCCTGGGAGGTACTTGCTATTGCTATGTCCATTTTAGATTTGAAGAAACTGAAGCAAACAAAGGGCAAGTGATTTGCTCAAGGTCATACAACCAGTAAGTATCTGAGGCCAAATTTGAGCTGAGTCCATTGATATGCTCTGTCCAGAATCAATGGTAGGACTGGTTGCATTACTGTTCCCAAAACAAGAGGGGAAAAGCAGGGCCTGAGGAGATGGATTTCACTATATGTCAGGCACTTTTCCAAGTGTTGGGAGACCAAAGAAAGATAAAAACACTCCCTACCCTCATGGAGATTACATTCTAACTATGTATACATAAGCAACCTTAGCCATACATGCTAGGTTAAGGATGATCTTAGAGACAGAGGCATGGGTATGGTTGGGGGTGCTGCTAGAAGGCCTCCAGTAAAAGGTTTGAGCTAAAAATTGAAGGATGCCAAGGATTCTAAAATGAAGAGATGAGGAGGGAGAACATTCCAGGCCTGAGGGAAGAGCCAGTGGAATGACACCCAGATAGGAGTAGATGAGTAGGACTCAGCTTTGTGACTGCTCTGTAAAAGGCACTATGCTAGCTTTGGGGGATAAAAAGACAAGAATTAAATAACTCTTGACATCAAGGAACATACATTGTACTGGGATAGAAATTTACCACTTTCAGATCACATTCTCATTGACAATGAAGATGAGTTTCATCAACACTTTTTTTTTCTTCTAAACATTTAATTTGTTTTTTTAACCCAAGAGAAAGAGTAAATGCTAGTTCTAGTGATCATGCAAGTCTCAAAGTATTAGAAAGTATGTTTCCAGAATTATTTCTGTCCTGTACTAATAACCAGTGTATCAACATGTTCTGAAGATGGGGCCATCCTGCCCCAAGAAGGAATGGTTGGCCCTGGAACTCCCATTTCTTGTTAACTGTAGTTAACTGTAGTCTGTTATCTTGCTATGGACAATGATTAAGACAAAAACATGAATGGAACCCAGCATGCCTGTGGGTTTCATCCCAAAGCCAAAAGTCTTCTAAACTGTGCTGTGGCTACAGTGAATTCGCACACATCAGTGGAGTTGAATCTGTGGTTCTTAGTTCTTTTCATTTTTCTTTGAGGAGAACATTTTTTTTCCTTTTAAACAAAACAAATATTCCTTTTCCTCCTTTAATGTGGCAACAGGAAAACCTCCCTAAGCTGGCTATGAGATGTGAATAGAGGGTTTATCTTGGAACAAAATGCTACCCCCTCCCACCGAAGCCTGTTTCCCTTCTTTTCTATCCCAGATACTAATGGTGTTGATTTGCCATTTCCTCTTCAAATTGCTTTTGTCAGTGAATAAGCTGCCTGCAACAGCATCTGGGTCTCAAGGTCTTATCTGTTTGGAAATTAATTATGAAAGGGCTTGAAATGATATGAAATATATTTCTCTGCTTTAATGTAAATAGGAGAGATATAGCAAAGTGAAGATATTTCAGTCAGGATTTTCTTGAATAAAATCTAATGGCAAGTTTTCCTTTAAAAGGCAATGTCTTTCTACTGTAGACTGTGTTATGTTTGTCGGATTTATTGGGATATTATCTGAAATAGTTTTTTAAAAAAACAGCTCTGTTTGAGAAGCGTCAGATGAATTGCTTTGTTCTTATTTTACTGATTCATCCAGTTTCATTTTCTTTTAATTATGTCTTTGTATTCATTTTGGAGAACAAAGCTGTAGAATATTCAAGCCAGAAATGAACTAAGATGGAATATAGTGACCTCATTTAACACATGAGGAAACTGAAACCCAGGGAATTCAAGTGCCCTGGTTTCCCCAGGTTCGATAGGTCACTAGGGATATTTTATTAAAGATTATATTTTAATGAAATACTCTGCTTAGTAGTTTATTGAATTGTTTATAAATGCAAAAACTAGGGATAGTCTCTTCTCCCATCTACCCCAAAATATCTACCCCAACTTCAAAGTATTCTATAAGGCCATATCCATTCAAAACTAGAGCTCATAAGCCCTTACTATTATGTTTATTTTTTTCCTCGTTACTAGAGAACATAACTAGTTCACAAAGCAAGGGATTCAAAGAAATAGCAAGAATTTTTACAATAAAATATAACCCTCCCCCCAAATTATTGGACACATTCTCACAAATTATATACAACTTTTGTGGGGAGAATAAACATGCCTAGACATCATACATAAAAGCACAGACATGGACACCAGGTGTGGCTAGTGCACACTTGTGATGTGGCAACTCACTCCTCTGACACTGTGGGACCATCTGTTTCTTCTGATGGCCTGCTTGATTCAGGCATCCTATTCCAATGGCCTCTGCTGCTCTCCTGGTGGCTATTGTTCTGAATCTCCTCTGTGTATTGTTTTCCTCTTCCAGAGGTGTCTCAGTTGGGCACATTACTCTGCTGGTCCATACTGGTTCCAGCTTAGAGTTAATCTAGTAGCAAATGGCCATCTGTCCTCTGTTGGTCTTTGCTTTCTGCCATTATATTTTGGGTTCATCCCTTTAGAGCCAGCCACATTAACCCAGTGTTAGGCTTCTAGTGCCTAGAGCAGGGGTGGGGATCCTGAGGCCTCCAGGCCGTATATGGCCCTCTTGGTCCTCAAAGGTGGCTCTTTGACTGAATCCAAACTTATATTTGTTGCATTCAAAACTGGATTTGTTCTGTGAAGTTTGGATTCAGTCAAAGGGCCACCCTTGAGGAACTAGAGGGTCACATGTGGCCTCAAGGCTGGAGGTTCCCTACCCTTGACATGGAAAATCTCTCTAATAAGTGAAGGGTCATAGTCCTTTAGTCATAGCCAGCACATGCAGTCAAAATAACCAGGCAAAGGATGCCCAAGTTATGATTAAGTCTTCTCTTTCCAACTCGTCAGGTCTGGATAGAGATCAAAGACCTCTCTTACAGATAATTGTGTAAAGCATGATATGTTTTACAGATTATGTTTGACTTCATGCAAATGAATGTGTGCCAAAGCAAAAGGTAAACCAAGATGGCAAGTTTCTTGTTTGTAGCCCACAAGTCTGTTTTAATTATTATATACCAGACTGCAGCAAAAACTGATTGCTTGGGTGCCATAATTCGGCCATAAAGAAAACCTGAAGTTTCCTACATTTTCCATCAAGTGGGAGGAAGGATTTGTATAGCACCTACTGTGTGCTGGGTGATGTGCTAAGTACTTTACAATTATTTCATTTGATCCTTCCAACAACCCTGAGAAGTGGCTCCTATTTTTATCCACATTTTGCAGTTGAGGAGACTGAGGCAGATAAAAGTTGTGTCTTGCTCAGAGTCACATAGTTAGGAAGCCTCGGAGGCAGGATTTGAACTTGTCTCCCTGACTTCAGACCCAGTGTACCAGACAGCTGCTTGTCACAATTTATGTCCAATTTATCAATATTATGAACTTATATCATAAGCACCAAAAATTGACAATTAACATCCAACTACATAGTAGAAAATGCAGGTAGACACCTTCTGCATGGCCGTCTGCTGGCAGCTACCATTCATACTGTAATGAATGCATGAAGCATAAAGTGTGCAAGGAACAGTACATGTGACCACATGGCATATATTTAGCCAAAGACATAGATCTCAGTGAAGGAGAAAACACATAGTGTAAGATGGTGGCAGCTGAGTAGTGCAGTGGATAGAGCCTTGAATTTGATTCGAGAAGGGACTGAGTTTGAATCCTGTCTCTGCCCCTTCCTAACTGTGTTACATAGGGTAATGCTTTACCTTTCTGGCCCTTGGCATCTTCAGCTATAAAATAAAAACAGCAATAGCACCTACTCCTCTGGTTGTTGCAAGGATCACATGTACATGTAAAGCACTTTTCAGACCTTACCTCACCATATAAATGGTAGCTGTTATCATCATTATCATGTAGCAACTGCATTAATTGAGATTGTGCATAGATCCCATGTGGAAACATACAACACGCACCATCATGCATGTATAAAATTGCATAAAAGCATCCACCTATAGCATTGATGCTCAACCCAGCAAACAGTAGTTATTTGCAGCATGTAGTGCCATATGATGGAGTTAAGCACAAAGCCCTTGGTGCTTCCTCTGTGACAATTATCATTTGGCTAGATGGGTAATTACTTCTTCCATTTTTCCTAAAGCATCATCTATGACCTTGGTCAATGGCCAAAGATTCCTAGCTCTTTCAATTGGTCCCCTTGAGTTTATGGATAACCAGGCTGCTGTCAGGATATCCAGACCCACTGGCCTACAGTTCTAATCCTGAGTTTCTACACTGCTCAGGATGATTATCATTTTCCTTCACCTCTCGAATGCTCTCTTTTCATTAGGTTTCTCCATTACCCAGGTGTTAGGCAACATGGAGGCTTCATCTGGCCAGGACTCCCTGTCAGCATACTCAGCCTTCTTCTCTCACCACACTATTGACTCATATCTGTTTTCAGAATGAAACATCTATTCATTATTTTCCTCCTAATATCAGCTACACACGCCCTAAGTATGTTCTGACTTGGTTAGCTATCCAATATATACCACAAGAATCTTTTTTTTTTTTGGCTCATGGACCCCTGTGTTAATCCAGTGAAGGCTGAAGAAGAGGTCCATGGACCTTTTCTCAGAATGTTTTTAAATGCATAGCACAAAATATATAGGATTATTTTGTTGTTGTTCAGTTGTTCAGTAGTGTAGTGTTCAACTCTTCATGGGTCTTTTTATCAGTCAGACATTTGTATCTTCCACTGTCTCCTGAAGTCTTTCCAAGCTCACATTCATTGCTTCCATCAAACTTTCTGTCCACCTCATCCTCTGTTTCCCCCTTCTCCTTTTGCCTTCAAAATTTCGTAACACCAGGGTATTTTCCAATGAGTCTTGTATTCTCATTATGTGGCCAAAGTATTTAATCTTCAGTTTCAGTATATAAAGGAAACCAATTATTTTGAAATAGTTATCAATATGATCTGATGGAGTTAAGTACATATGATAGAGTTAAGCACATAAGTTTATTTTATACATTTATATACATGCATATTTAAAGTTAGTGTACCCTGTATTAAAAACATTTTCTGAGTTTTCTTTTTTGGTGGGCTCATTGTTATCCACCCAAGTCAGTGTCTTCCATCTGAGATTTCTTCCATTTACCCTTTAAAATATCTTGTACACATATAATTGTTTGCATGTTGCCTCCCCCACCAGAATATATGCTTAGGGGCCATGCTTTTGCCTTCCTTTGATTCTTTAATATGTTAAATGCTGGAGATGCACTAACCATTTAGTTCCTGGATCATATTAAGTGTTCACTGACTATTGCCTTTACTGCTTTTTAATATGTTGTAATATAATCCTACTTCAAATCCCTTCCTTACCTTTTCAATATTATATTCTCAATTAGGCTTAGACCCCAAATCGATGTCACCTTTGTTTTCAACATCTCTTCTTTTGTCAATGAGATCAACTGTTTCCTGACTCAAAATCTTTCTGGGCACTGCCAGCTTCCTCTTTATGGGATAGAAATGTACTTGGAGTTTCAATGGTATAGGAAACTCCTGCATGACATGGAGACACCCTCTATCAAAAAGAAGCTGGCAGATAGGAAGGAGAGCCAGGAGAGGGGGATGTTTTGAAAACCTAGAGAGAAGAGAGTATCAAGGAGGAGAGAGTGATCAACGATGCCAAAGTCTGCAGAGAATTCAAGGCGAATGAAAACAGAGCAAAGGCCATTGGATTTGCAATTAGGAAACCACTGGTAACTTAGGAGAAATGAGTTTTGATGGAATGATGGGACTGACAGCCAGACTGTAAGAAGTGAAGAAGAGAAAGGAGAGAAAATAGAGGCATTTCTTGTAGATTGTCTTTTCAAAAAGTTTAGCAGCAAAGGGAAGAAGAGATATAAAACAATGGTTAGTAGGGATGGAAAGAGCAAATGAGGATTTTTGGAGGATGGGAGAGATATGAGCATGTTTGTAGACTATAAGAAAGGACATGGCTGTTGTTGCTGTTGCTATTGTTTGGTGTTATTTCAGTTGTGTTGGACTCTTTGTGACCCTATTTGGGGTTCTTTGGCAAAGATATTGGAGTGGTTTGACATTTCCTTCTCTGGCTCGTTTTTAACAGATGAGGAAACTGAGGCAAACAGGTAAAGTGACTTGCTCATGATCACGCAGCTAGTAAACTAGGCGGTATTTGAACTCAGGTCTTCCTGACTCCAGACTGTGTATTCTATCCACTATACCACCTAGTGTCCCCAAAAGGGGTCAGTAGACAACAAAAGATTGAATGTGACAGAATGGGAACAACAGAAGAAATAGTCTGCTGGAAGAGACAGGATAGGATGGGGTCGCTTGTACAAGTAGACTTTTCCTTGGAAAGGGGTATGGCCACCTCTTTATTTAAGACAAGAATGAAAGAGGAGATAGTGGCAGAAGGCTTGTGAGAGGTAGGAGATGAGAAAGAAGGAAGAGGAAGCTCACAATGAATTCCCTTAGGCAAAGGATGGACTCTGACATTGGAAAATTATTATTATTATTACTATTGTTATTGTTATATTGTCTTTTGAGTTAATAATAACAATACCATGTATACAGCACTAAGATTTGCAAAGTGCTTTACAGATATCTCATTTGGTCTTCACAACCCTGGGAGGTATGTGATATCATTATCCCCATTTTATAGATGAGAAAACTGAGGCAGACTGAGGTTAAATGACTTTCCCAGTGTCACACAGCTAGTCTGAGGTTGGATTGAACTTAGGTCTTCCTGACCAGCCATCCAACACTCTATCCACTGTGCTTCATCTGTACAATGATGGAGTTAGCCTCCATTGTCCCCTTTATCTCTTAGCCTTTAATCCTATGTGGCCAATTGGAAGTGCTCAATGAGATGCTCCTGGAAAATGATTGCAAATATTATTAAACAAATTCATTCAGTCATCCCTTTATGCTTTCGTGAGACTTTTCTGAGCAATAAAAGTATGCTGAAATAAAAATTATTTGAGTAGGAATTCAGAAGATGTGGGTTCCTAACTACATGACTGAGCAAATTGTTTAACCTGTCTGTGAATCTGTATCCTCATCTGTAAAGTGGTGGGCTCAGACTAGAGGGCCTCTGAGGTCCTCCCTGTAATCCCATAATGATAATATCAAATTCTCTTTACAACAGAATATAATCTTAAAAACAATGACATTGGGTTGTATTTTAAATTACATCATGCATTGCTTGGAAGTATGTTTTTTTTCCATATAATTTACAACTCTGGTAGGAAAGCTTAGGAAATCAAAATATCTTATTTGATCGTATAGTTCAGAAAAATCTTCTCTTTTCCTCATTATTTCATTATTGATTTTTATTTGAGCTTCTGGTGAGAAGTGTAATTTCTTTGGAAAGTTTCTAGGTAAACTCCTGGTTTATTACGTGCTCTTGAGAAAAATAGATTTTCTTCTCTTAATTAGTTAAAAATGATCAATAGACAAAATGTAAAATGAGACTGCGAGAGTGACTATAGCTAAACATACTATGCCAACGTTATCAAGAAAAGGAAAAAGGTGTTATCAAAATAATTGCTTTTCCTGAGGAAGATCCATGAGGAAGTTAATCTGACCCTGAAAGAAATTTGGATGTTTTCCAAGCCCTTAAGAAACCACACATCCTGCAGCTCTTGCCTCAGCCTATGCATTTGAATTTTAAAAAGAAGAAATCTATTCACATTGGATTGGACAGCTACAATAACGTTATTTCAGGCTCACTGTTCCCCATAATTGAAATTGTGTGAACATGTTTGTGGCGGAGGCCCTTATTTACCAAGGTTAAAAAATGTAATTATCGAATTGTGCACAGACTTGAAATCAGTATAGCAATTCTGTGCTGAAAAGGGACTGTGTATAAAGCAACTTAAAAAATGGTATCCTTTTTCTTAAGGGTGGAGTGTAAAAAAAAAAGCATGACACCACGAGTAGTGAGAATAGCCCCAAAGATGGGGTGCTTTAGTGGAGAGAAAATGGGCCTTTGACATGGAAAGCAATTGACTAAATGAAGCACAGGAAGGCATTTCAGTGCTTCCAAGCCTTGCTAACAGCACTGCAGTCACCTCATTCTCTTCTTTGCCTTAATGGCAGGGTCAGCCAGTTTAAGGACATCACTCTGCAAAGGAGCCATGATTTCTTCTATGTTGGTAACACCCTCTGTCAATGGAGAGCACAATCAGTCTGTGGATTAGTAGATCATAAGATCATCACATCACAGATTTAGAGCTGGAAGGAACCTGAGAGAACATCAGATCCAACCTTCCCTGCCCCACCAACACCACCATTTCACAGATGAGGAAGACGAGGCCAAGAAGGGAAGAGTCATTTGAGTAATAAGCGACAGAGCCTAACTTGGACTCAGATCTTTCCTATTCACAGCCATCTCTGTGACCCTGATCAAGTCACTTAACAGTTCTAAACCTCAGTTCTTTCATCTATAAAATAGGAATAATAGTACATACCTCCTAGAATTGATGGGAGTCTCAAAATAAGATAATTTATGGGATACTCTTTCCTAGCCAGTTAGCATTTATATGGCACTTTAAGATTTGCAATGCATTTTATGTAGCTTGTCTCATTTCATCCTCATGATTACTCTGGGAAGTAGGTGCTCCATTTTGCAGATAAAAAAAATTAAGGCTGAGAGAGGTTAAGTAACTTTCCCAGAGTCATACAGCTAGGAAGTATCTAAGGTCAAATTTGAACTCACATCCAGTACTCTATCCACTGAGCTGCCTTTGAAAACGTTAAAGAATTATATAAAATGTCAGTTACGCAAATATCAGTTGGAAGCAGAATCTTCCTATAAGCTTCACCTTTTCCTCTGCTTCTTCTCTCCTTATTTGTTTGCTCTTGCTATATTAGAAATCATCCCAGGCCTTAGACACCTTTAAACAATAGCATTCTAGACTCTGGACATTTCCAGCAGATTCTAATTGCCTTCTCTAGCATAGAATCTTCATCTGCCCACACAACCTTCTTTGGCCCTTGCATATTTCTCTCACTTATAACAATTTTACCTCAAATCAGGGACTCCATTAGGTCCCCAAATTACAAGGTGTTTTAGAGGCTTCAGGTCAGCACCCAATTCTCTATGTGCTGTGGTGCTGAACATGCATGTTTTAGAGAATTCATTTTATTTTTCTAGGATTGGAATATTTAATGTATTTCTGCAGCATCACTTTGTGATCAGGCTGTGCCTCTGTCTGGTGCTGCTGCCTAGAATACTAAAGGCTTGGGTAGAGAAAACAAGAAAAACAAAACCACCTGTTCTCTACCATTTTTGTGAGAGGCTTCCATGGCAAGTGGGGAGAGGGCCTTATCTCCATTCTAGTTTCCTTTTAAATGCCTGGACACTGTATGTAGTGAACTTGCCCATGTTTAAGAGAAATGTGTATGTGTGTGTGTGTGTGTGTGTGTGTGTGTGTGTGTGTTCTTTTGGACAGTTTCAAACTACTAAAAATTTAAAATTAGTAAGAATTTTGAGACATGGTACACATGTATATGCATGTGTTTGTCCCTCTCTCTCTCTGTCTCTCTCCTCTTCTCCGTCTATGTATATAAGTAGGTTTTTGCATATCCATGTATGTATATATATTATGAAGGCAGAATTCATGATTTCAAAGATAACCATGAATATGCCTGAATGGTTCAGATCCGCAGGATATAAGGAATTCTCTAAGTAGAAGGCAGAAGAATTAAAGCATTTATTCAAGCTACAAAGTAGCAGACCCACGAGCCAGTGTCCCCTTCGATATCCTGGCCAAAAGTTTCCAGGCCCAATAAGTCCGCCTCACAAGAGAAACCAGGAGTTTACAGAAAAACATGATGACATTAAACCAAATCATATTCGTGCTTCGCCCCTCCGGTAAGAAGATTACCCACTGGCCTCAGGCCCTTGCTCAGCACTCTCCGGTCCGCACTCGAGTCAGCCCTGCTACCAGCAGCGCCTACTGCTTCAGCTCCTTTGGCTTTGGCTTCAGCTTCAGCTGTCACTGCCACTGGCTGCGACACACCTCAATCTCCAAGCTGTGTTCTCTCTTTTTATACTGTTTCAGAAGTCATCAAGTGTCTTCTGAGCGACCGGAACTTAAGCTCCTATGATTGGCTCTGTTCTTAGTGCCTCCCCTCAGGACCCTGGGAGCTTCATGCCCACATTGGCTTAGCACCTAGTAACTAGGGGTTTGGGGCAAATTTAGGAGCAAAGATCTAATCAGAACTTCTTAGCTGGCCCCACCTAGGGCCCCACCTTAAGCCTATTCAAATGGGTGGGAAAGAGCTTCTCACCTACTGATTGCCTTAACAGGTGCATGTGTGTGTGTGTGTGTGTGTGTGTGTGTGTGTGTGTGTGTATACATACATATATATATACATATATATATATACATATACATATATGTTTGTATATATCTGTGTGCAGCAGAACATAGTTAGCATGATTTACCTGTAACCTATTCATATTTTTCCAAGAATAGTCAAAATTTGAAGTTATATAACTTTCACAAAAATTATATAAAAGACAAAAAACCAGCCCCATGGGTCAGTAGTTACTGGATTCCTCTTGATGATTTATTTAAGGAATCTTTCCATCAATTTTGCCCAGTTGAATTACTTGCCAAGCTTTCTCTTGGCTTGTTTTCATTCCTAATGCTTTTCACTGTCTTATGAATAGATTATACTAATGACCTTTCACTTCCTTCCTCTTTAGAATTTTACAAGTTTGCTGTATTCTTTTTGAAATCTCAAGAACTAAATATTATAGTTCACATGGGAATAGACATACATCGTGAGTAGAAAATACTATCATTGGCTTAGAATATCTAGATTAGACAATGCTTAGATTAGGCTTTCACTGGAAGAATGTTGATACACTGAAGAACAGAACTGGAAATTTTATATCTTTTTGTGGCAAAATTCTAGAATTAATTGTGAAATAGTTGGTTTATGAGCATTCAGAAAGGAAGTAAGTGATTACTAAAAGCCATTCTGGGTTCATTAAGAACAAGCCATGTCCTCCCACCTTGAAAACCCCAGAAGAAAAAAAAAGGAGCCAATTTCAGGGAATCTCTGGAAAAATGACCCCCTAAATTGTTATTATTGGTGTTGTGAATTTCCCTGATCATTCTAGAAATGTCCATGCACTTTCAATCAGAGATTCTATTCCTAGGATAAATGCCAAGGAGATCAATGATAAAAATGAAAGGACTAAAGTAGGAAAAAATAAGAAATAAAATTGAGATTCATTGGTGGGGGCATGGCTGTTTTTTTCAAGTTGTGGTACAACTAGGTGAATAGAGAACTAGACCTGGAGTCAGGAAGACCCGAGTTCAAATACAGCCTAGCTGTACAACCTTGGGCAAGCCACATAAGCCCTTTGCCTCAGTTTCCTCTGTTGTGAAGTGAGGATAATAATGGCACCTACCTTCCTTAAAGAGTCTTGTTCTTCCAACCTGACATCCCAAAGCTCCCTGTCCATTCAAACTCTGCACCATATTCGTAAAAAAAATTCAAGCTGATTTCAGGAATTTTCATAAGCCTTCCTAAGTGAAATAAAAATCCAAATTAGGAAAACATTTTGGCACTTTGTTTCCCTTTCCTCCTTTACCCCCGACCGTGTTTGTCTAGGTTGGAATTTCATAAAAGTAAGGAAGTCTTGGTGTGGGAATTCCTTCCAAAAACTTAACAATGTATCTCTAATATATAGTCTGAGAGGGTTTACTAAGACACTAAAATTTGAATGTTTCATCCATTATTACACAGCTTGTATTTGTGAAAAACAGGATTTGAATCCAGGTTTTCCTTGCTCTGGGCAGGTAGGTGCTACAGTGGATGGAGTGCCAGGCCTGGAGTCAGGAAGACTCATTTCTTTAGTTCAAATCTGGCCTCAGACCCTTACTAGTTTTGTCACCCTGGGCAAATCATTTAATCCTGTTCACCTCAATGTCCTTTTCTGTAAAATGAGCTGGAGAAGGAAATGGTAAAATCCCTCCAGTATCTTTGCCAAGAAAACTACAAATGGGTTCATGAAAAGTCAGACATGACTGAAATTACGGAACAACAACAACTTTCCTGACTCTAAATCTGGCCTTCTACCCACACACCACTCTACCATTTTATACAATTCACAGGAATGGCTATTTCTCCAAACTGAACATTCCCATGCCACTACAGATAAAAATCATGCATCCAGTGAACCAAGCTCCCAACTCAGAAGATAAATCCTCTGAAGTCCAGGCCCCCCTAATTTGTTTCTCAGTGGCATTATCACTTTAACCGTCACTTTAAAAACATCTTCCTCTCTCTGATGACCTTTAGCAGTATCACATTGACCCATTTTCAATGTTTCCAAACAAAATCACTGCATAAAATTTTTTTAGATAGAGAGAAGAACTCTGTGGTAAAGATTATATGTGAATTAAATAGTTTTCCCAGCCTTTATAAGTTGTGGAACACATAAGAGGCAATGAGGCCTGACTTTGGATATCATGCTAAGGGAAAGACTTTAAGGAGTCAAAAGACTTCAAAGAAAAAGTAATTCATTAATGAATTCATTTATTGAGGGTCTACAGAAATAGGTCTTGTATCCTTTCTTAATAGGGATGAGGCAGTGAAGTTCCTGCAGTGCTCATGATGGTTGCCAAGTTCTGAATTGTTCTTAAATTCCCAATTAAAGTAAAGAGGAAAGCACTGTGGATAACGTCATCATAACTAAATAAAAACTAACAGAACGGGATTGGGAAAGTCCAGAGCAAAGGTCATCACGAAAGCACTGGAGCTATAGTCATGGCAGGATGGAGTTTCAGATATGGGAAGCTGATGCCATCCTCGTCACCTCATTGGGAATTACCAAATACCTTCAACTAAGTTCTATATAATCTTAGTCTATTTGAGAGAACCGTTCAGGTATTTTGAGTTTCCTTATACAAATGGATGACTCTCCTATGAGAATGAATAACATGCCAAAAATGCTTTCTATGAGTCTCAGTAAAGAAGGGGATAATCACAACAGGAGTCAGCTTGAGGACACGTTGGGGAAGGAATTCAAAGAATGGATATGTCCTGAGAGTGTTTTTTTCCTTGCAATTTTTCCCATCTTCCTGTTCAAACTTCTTTGCCTTTTACCCTATGTCTTCTCCATAATACTCACATGCACAGAAAAAATGTGTTTTGTGAAGCACTTACAGTCTCTGGACCCACTAACTCCTGTCTCACTGCCTAATGTTCTGTGAGGCTATGAGCAAGTCACTTACCAACACAGTTCCTCTATCCTCATCTACAGGGGTAATAATACGTGTTAGAGTTGTCGTAGTGGAAGTGCTTTGCAAACTTTAAAACATTATGTAAATATGAGCTTTCTTTTCTTTATTATAATATTGTTTTCCCAGCTTAAGAATATTCTTCTGAAAGCCCAAAAGGACTCTGAGAGACAGGCTTTCAGTAAATGTATGAATGATGTTCAAATTTATAAAGCAGGACTTTTAGGCTGTTGGTATATCTGTCTCAATGTAGTCTTTTCATTGTAGGATTATACATTTAGAGTTTGAAGGGACCCAAGAATCTATGGAGTCTGACACCTTAGCTACAGATGAGGAAACTGAGGCACAGAAAAATTGACTTCCTCCAAGGTCGTACAACTAGAAGTATCTGAGTTGAGTTTTGAACTCAAGCCCTACTGATCCCAAGCTCAAACTCTATCCTCACTACATAATGCTGCTTCTTCCAACAATTGCTAAAAAAACCCCATCAAGGTATATCTTTAAAGGCAGTAAAGAAAAAACTGCCTAGCAAAATGGTTATGGCTGATAGTAAATCACTTTCCATTTCTATGGTTTATGACATGATAATAGTAAGGAACAATATGTGGTTTAACTTCAATGATTTCCTATGCAACACTGTCATCTCTGTTATGTCTTCTTACCTTTTAGTATTGTCCTCACTTACATTGTTAATAGTGTGTCTACTGTTCTTTTGGCTTGGCTGTCTTCTCTCTGCATCGCCTGATACATCATCCCACATTTTACTGAATTCTTTATATTCATTGCTGCTTCTGGTGCACTGAATATTCCATTACATGCCCATTTTGCTTAGTCATTCTTCATTCATTGAGTATATAATTTGTTTCCAACTTTTTTCTATTATAAATATTGCTACCACGAATATTTGTGTACATTTCTAGCCTTGCTGTCATTAACTTCCTTGGAGCATAAAAGTAGCGTAGGAATGTTACATTAAATGGTGTGAATAGTTAAGCAATTTGCTTGGCATGCTTCAAGATTTTTTCCCATAGTGCCTGGACGAAATCAAAATCAGTCAGTCAATAAACACTCATTAAGCACCTACTATGCACCAGGCATTGTAAATACAAAAACAGGAAAAAGAGAGTCCACGTTCTCAAGGAGTTCACAATCTCATGAGGGAGACAACATGCAGGCAAATATGTACAAACATGATATGTAGGAATATAAATAGAATAAACAGGAAATAATCCATAGAAAAAGGTGTGAGAGACTGGAAAAGGCTGCCTATAAAAAGTGGAATTTAGTTGGGACTTGAAGGAAGCAGGGAAGTAGGAGGCAGAGATGAAGAGGGAGAGCAGTACCGTGATGGAGTGCAACCAAAGAAAACCTCCAGACCCAAGAGCTGGAGTGTCTTGTTTATAGAACAACCAGGAGGCCAGTGTCACTGGATTCAAAAGAATGTGGGGAAGGGAGAATTATTATTTACATAGCATTTACCACGTGCTAAGTAGTGTGTTAAGTGTTTGATAAGTATTATTTCAATTCACTTATAGTGAGGGTATAAGGTATAAGAAGACTGGAAAGGGAGGAGTGAGGGAGGGAGGACAGGTTTTGAAGGGCCTTGAATGCCAATTAGAGGATTTTGGTTTTGATCCTGAAGATGATAGGGAGCTAGTAGAGTTTATTGACCAGAATGTGTGATTTAGGAAAATCATTTTGACAGAGCAGTGAAGGGTGGCCTGAAGTGGGGAAGAAATTTGTGGCAGGTAGACTAACCAGCAGGCTATTGCAATAATCTAGGCAGTAGGAAATGAGGACCTACACCCACAGTGGTGTCTGTATCAGAAAAAAAAGAAAGCATATTTGAGAGATGTTGCAAAAGTGAAATCAATGGGCCTTATCAAGGAGCTAAGGATAACACCAAGGTTATAAGCCTAGGAGACCATCAAAAATAAATCACTATGTATACTTGCATTTCTTTGGTCTCTTCAACATTTAAAAATTCCATGTTTTCAAAAACATTTGAGAATTTGGTAGGTGAAAGGAAATAACTCAGAGTTATTTTTATTTGTGTTTCTCTAATAATTAGTGATTTTCAACATTTTTTTTCTTTTGGAAATTGTTCTAATTCTTTGACTCTCCATTAGGGAAAGTCTCCAAATCTTTTATATTTGTGTCAAGTACCTCTAAATTTTGGATGTCAGATTTAAAAAAAGATTATTAACAAAGATTATTTTTTTCCAATTCATTTTTCTTTCTGTTTTGGTCAAACTAATTTTGTTTGTGTAAAAGCTATTTGATTTTATATGATCAGCATGGTTTTGGCTTTTATAATCTCATCTATTCCATTTCTGTTTATCTCCCTCAATCTAGAACTGTGAGAGATATGATCTTTAATCCTCTAAATTTAATTATTTTTATATCCATATCATTCTTGTCTAAATGCTTATCTAAATTCAGCTTCCTTCAAACAGCAATATACTTTCCCCATCAGTGCAAATACTTTGAATTTTTTAGTTTTATTCACTTTTAGGTCTTGTTATCTAAACTATTTCAATGATCTACATTTCTATTATTTTATCTAGTACCATACAATTTTGCAATTATTCTTTTGTAATAAAATTTAAGATAATATAAAATGACCCTTTTTCCTATTGTCATTATTTCCATTAATATCCTGGACCTTTGCCTCTTTCATATTAATTTTGTTGTAATTTTGTCTAATGATATAAAATACCCCTTTGGTCATTTGAATGGCATAGCACTAAAATGTAGATCAAGTTGGGTAATATGTCCATGTTTACTTTCTTGGCATATCCCTGTTATCCCCAGTCAATACTTTTGCTTTACTTATGTCTTCCTTTTTCTATGAAGCATTATCTTATTGTGTTTTTTTCATTAGTCCCACACGAGTCTTTGTAGATTAACACAGAGACATTTCATACATATTTTAGAAGTTATTTTAAATGGAATTTTTTCTTCTATATCTCATTCCTAATTTTTATTAGTAACATTCTAAGTTGTTGGTGATTTTGGGAATCAACGTTCTATTTTGCCATGTTGTTTAAGCTACAAAATTTCTAAATTACTTTTTTTTTTTACTAATTTCTAGGGTTTAAAACCATCATGTTTTAAAAAATAGAAATAATATTGTCCTCTTTCTGCTTATCTCTATTCCCTTAGTATGTCTTTTCTTGTTTAATTGGTATAACTTTCACTTCTAGTATGTCAAACAGTCATGCAAATAATGGGCACATTTGATTTACTCCTGACCTTCCTGGGAATACTTCTGGTACTTTTCTACTCTAAGTTTAATTTTAGATAAATGATTCTATTATCTCATGCAAAGGTTCTTTCATTTCTATTCTGGTTAAAGTGTTTTTCATATAATTAAGTACTGTATTTTGTTTCTGCATCTATTGTTATCGTGTGATTTTGTACTACTTTATTGCTGTTATTTTTTGTTAATTTTGAACATTGTTTTCCTAGTGTAGAACCAACCATACTTTCATTCCTGATAAATCCAATTCAGTAATGATCATAAGTTGATGTGTTTCTATAGTCTCTTTGCAATAAAACTTATAGAAAAGAGACTATAAAAATTCATTGATGCAAATTTTTTCATCAATATCCATTAATGACATTAGAATATGGATTTTATTCTCTGTTTTATTTCTCTCAGTTTTGAATAACTGCACCAGACTACTTTCATAAAAGTTTATCAAGATGACTTCCTTGTTGATTCACTTGTTTTTTTGTTTCTTTATTTACTTATTTATTCATTGATGTATTTATGTATTCATTTATTTGTTTTGAAATTGGCTTATTTATTATAGGGATTAACTTTCTTTAACTATTTGGTTGAATTCACTTTAAAATCCACGTGAACAAAATCCAACTACCTTCACCCCATGTCCTTAAAAATTAATTTATGACTTCCTTAATTTCTCTTTCAGAGATCATTTATTTTCACTCTTTCCTAAAATGTTAATAAGCATATTTTATATTTCTAAAACTATGCAGACCACTTTTTATTCTTTTTACTTTTTATTGGAATATAGTTTGGTATATTTGTTTATTTTTTTAATTTCATCTTAGTTATAAATTTCTTCTTTTCATTTTTATTCTTGGAAATTTGGCTTTCCTTGTCCTTTAAAAATTAAATTAGTTAATCCTTGTTCATTTTTTAGTCTTAAAAACAACTCAAATAGATTAATCTCTCCTTTGATTTTTGAATCATCTTCTTTAATGATCATTTAATTGTTTTTCATTTGTTGGTTCTCTAATTTTATTAACAGATGCCAATTCATCAATCTTCTTTTTTTCTCTTTTGTTAATGTGTTTTAAGATATGTATTTTCCTCTAAAGTGTGATTAGTTGCTTCTACAGAATTTAATCACATCTCCTCAATTCTCTTCAATATAATACATTTTTAATTATTAATCTTTTACCCACTCATTCAGAATATCACTGTTTAGATTTCAATTGTCTTCACATGTTGTTCATTTTTCCTTTATTATTCATAATTCTGATGTGTTGTAGCCTATTAGGCATATGTTCAATATTTCTACCTTCCTACATTTGAATTCTTTATGCCCTAGAGCATTACATTTGTAAAGGTGTCATGTTATGCTGAAAAATAGATATACTCTAAAATCCTCAATCATCAGAGTCTGTGAAATGTAGTGTTTCTAAGTCTTTTTTAAAAACATTATTTCTTTACTACTAATCTTTCTGCCAGATCTGTCACATTAAAAAATGTCACCTAAAACCATTGTCTCACTATCTATGTCTTTTTACATTTCAGTTAGCCTCTCTGTTGTGTTTAGATATGTAATTCTTGACAATTTTTTCTGTCACAAATTCCTTTGGCAGTCTAGCGAAACAATGGAAACTTTTACAGAACAATGTTTTGGTTTGTTTGTTTTAAAGCACAAAATAAAATGTAGAGGATTTACAAAAGAAATAAAATATATCAAAATATAATTAGCATTTTTTAAGTTCATAGACCCCAAGTTAAAAAACCCAAGATTAGATGCTCTGTCACTTATCGAGTATATGTTGGGACATGTTGCATTTAGACTTTGGCAAAGTGGAAGGTTGCAAGGGACAAAGACACATAGTGACCAAAAGTGAGATGCTTCCAGGTATAAATAGAGCATACCATGCCTTATAAATGATCTAAGTTTTTGAAAAAGATTAATTGCATATGAAAAGGATGGAAAAGTCATTGAATTCCTCTGATGCCCCCCATCAGATTCACTAATTCATTACTTTTTCCCCAAACACTCACTTGCATAGACCACATGTGGGAACCTTCGGTGTGGAGGCCACATGTGCCTTCTATGTCTTTGGGTGTGGCCTTTTGACTGAGTCCAAGTTTTACAGAAAAAAAAACCCTTTATTAAGGGGATTTGTTCTGTGAAGTTTGGATTCAAAGGGCTGCACTTGAGGACCTAAAGGGCTACATGTGGCCTCAAGGCCACAGGTTCCCCACCCCTGGTATAGACCAACAAGCAAGACTTAGGGAAATGTGCTAGGTATGGGAGGAATCTAGATGTGGATCAGGCACAGTTGTTGAGTTGGAGATGTGATCCCTTTTTCATTCATTAGCTTGAGAGATCATGGATCCCAGCACTAAAGGCCTTAGGGTGCAAAATCAGAGAGGATTATGATAATCTGAGGTTATGGAATCACTTCTATTTCTGGAAGAACCAAGTAGCACTTTAGAAAGAGCATAGTAGGACCCAGATGAGCCAAAGGCTGCACATGGAGGAAATTTTACTTGCCCATCTATGAATGAGCCCAGGGAATTCAGTGAATCAATCCATCCAACAGATGCCACACCCTGTGAGGAATAAGCCTAGCTGAACCATCCATCCAGTGGAAATGCCCTGCTCTTTACAGAGACAGGCCAGCCTAAGTAGTGGGTTGATTCATCCATCAATGATGCCACGAACCTTGGGAAGTCTCTATGGAGAAAGGACATGAAGGCTATGAGTTCTGAATACTGAGTTACCTTGATCTTTTGTATTCCCACATGTGTGTATAACTACCATTATCCTTTAAGATAGTGCACAATGTTCTCACTACCACTTCCTGCAGACTCAATGAATTCCCCTGACCCCACGTTGAGATTCACAACTTTACTACCTTCACCCCAATCATTAATTTCTATGTGTTTATAGACTCAGTATGTATTTTGGAGAAAGCGTACCCTAGGGTTTTGGGGGAAATAGTTTGTAGTAATTGTTCTTCCAAGAACATTTAAGTAAATGTCTTTTCTAAGAACTAAAGGAGTCTGCTGGAGGATTGTTAATGGAAAGCACTATAATAGAAAATTGTGAGCTATAATATTAAGAGTAGTCATCCACAAGGTTACCCCACAACCTCAGAAACTAAGTTAGCAGATACCTTCTAGGATTTCAACATGGCAATGAAAGTATAAATGTGGGGGTGAAATCCAGAGTCGTTCACTTGTTTCAGTTGCATCCAAATCTTTGTCACCTCATTTGATGTTTTTGTGGCCAAGATACTAGAGTGGTTTGCCATTTCCTTCTCTAGCTCATTTTACAAATGAGAAAACTGAGGCAAACAAGCTTAATGACTTGCCCAGGATCACACAGCTATTAAGTGGCCATATTTGAACTCAGGAAAATGAGTCTTCTGATTCCAAGTCCAGTTCCTCACCTAGCTGACCCAATAGGCCAGAGTGAGGAGTTGCATATAATTAAGGCTATTTCACTATCTATGTTCCTGAAGAATAAAGTTATCTTCTTTTAATCTCTTGATGCTAGTTTTTTTTACTATTGCTTTATGTTTTTTTTACTTTTTAAATATAATTTAACATTCATTTTTTAAAAAAGTTCAAAATCCAAATTCTTTCCCTTCTTAGAGCCCGTCCTCTACCCATTGAGAAGGCAAACAATATTATATCACTTACACATGTGAATAATGCAAAATGTTGTTTCCTGGTTTGCTATGTTGCACAAAAAGAGAAAAAAAGCAAGAAAAATAAAATAAGTGAAAAAAAGTGTGCTTCAGTCTGCACTGAGCCTTCATTAGTTCTTGCTCTGGATATGGATAGCATTTTCCTATTGCCTTTTCTAAAATCCTTATTACATTCCTGATTTTTATATATTCAGCTGAAATATGATCATTTTAATCCAGCTCCTCACTTTTAGCCCTTGAATCTCTTTTTATGTATATTTTCTGTATGCCACAAATTTGTTCTCCATCACATTGGTTCTGTTTTATGGGTGATCCTTTAGGATTATTCTTCTTGTTGTTGTAGGCAATTCTATTATTTTATACATTAAATAGATACATATACTCTGAGCTACACAGGGCAATAGTTAGAGCACTAGGCCTGGAGTCAGGAAGACTCGGGTTCAAATTCATCCTCTGACACTAGCTGTGTGACCTTCAGCAAATTATTTAACCTCTGTATGACTCAGTTTCTTCAATTATGAAATGGGAATAATAATAGTATCTACCTCCTAGTGTTGTTTTGAGGATCAACTAAGATAAAATTTGCAAATATTTAGCACATAACAAAGCACTTAATAAATACTTGTTCCTGTCTTCTTCCTCCCTTGCTTTCACTTCACCATGTGGTGAAGTCTTGCCAAATGTGGCATTACTTTGCAAAAGCAGGAACGACGGTTTTTTAGGAAAGTGCAATTAAAGGGTGCTGGTAAATCAGTGGAAAAATCCTAGCTTTGGTTGTTTTCGTAATTTTTTATTTTTTTTAAATTTCCCATTTTTATATTGAAAAATAGTACCTTTAAAAGCATATTTTTTATTAAAGAGATACACATTATCTTAAATAATACACATTGAAAATATCTCAACCTAACAAAAGAGAATCATAAAAAGGAACCAAAAAAGTCAATATGTTGTTATTTCCTCCACCATGCATCTGCTGATTTCAGATACACTTTTTTCACAATGAAAATGGAAGGTTATTTATATAAGCAAATAAACCCTCTTGATTGAATCCCATCTTAATGAAAGGTGAAATGCATGGCAGTTATCACTAGAGGGAGCTGGTTTTACATAAAATTAGAGAAGCTGCTGTATAAAAGAAAGAAAAGCAAACTTGGGATCTTACTTTCTAAATCATATCAAAATTCCATTTCAAAATATTTTCTTTTCCGTGTAGCTCAGAAATGTGAGAACAGGCAGCTCCTTGGAGGATGTGATGGAGACCAGGCCTTGTCTTTATAATCGGAATACACAGAGAAGTGTGCCTTGAGTTTATTGCTTAGCAATTGCAAGGAAACATTGGAGCTGGGAAAGAGAAACACAGCTCTAAAGATTCTTCTCCTCCCAAGATGCCACCGACGTCTATGTTAAGATTGTGGAAGATCCCAAGGTCAGAGGCACCTGGAATGAGCTCCACTGACTAATAAAATGACGATTACAAGCTGGTAATGATGCTCAACTGTTTTCAATTAATGCATATATTTACTAAGATTAAATGCACATGTATTCCATAATGGATTACTGAGAACCTTAGAGACGAGAAGTGGCCAATGGCCAGGCTACACCTTGACTTATCTTCTCTACTCCGGGATGTCAAGGTTTCAGACTTACATGACTTCATATTCCATCTATTATGGAGAGTAGTGCCTTGATCCTAGAAGAAAATTAACAAATTCTTATTGAGTTAATAAACTTCTAAACAAGGTCTTATGATTGCAAATGTTGCAGTGTACCTAACATAGCTATTTTGATCCTTTCCTAGCCCAATCAATCAGTTATTTATGTGCCTGATATGTGTCAGGCCTTTTGCTAAGGACCGATGCTAAAAATAAAACAATAAGAAAATCCCTGTTTTCAAGGAATGCCACTTCTAATTGTGGACCACACCAGGGATATGCTTAAATTATACACATTAATGGAAATGCATGATGGCATCTTCCAATTACTGTCTTTAACCATTCCCCCACAGAATTACAGTGATATTTGCTACAAAGGTAAAAGAAATTTCACATGTCATTTACCTGTAACAATATAAAGGTAATAAACAACTTGGTGTAGTATTTTCAAGTTAAACTTACAATGTTCCTTTAAGCAAAGGGATGAGATTGTTTTTTTTCCAAATTAAAAGAGGATGCAATTTGTCCAATGTAATATTGTAATTCAGAAGAAGAGTTGGTCTATCTCACAGAGGGACAACTAGGGTAAGGTAACTGGCACTTTGTTCCAGAGTACTAAAATGTTTATGGTATGATAATTTAACACATGCATTCCTTCAGCACTCAAAAACAAACTCTAAACTAAAAAGCCTTAAACATACCTACAATTTCATTGTCATTAATTCTTTCCAATCAGGCAGATTGCAGCCCATCCATGCCTACCCATTCTATGCAACTCTTTTCTGAGTCCTCCTATAAATTTGCCATAGGAATATGGTAGAGACTTTCTTCACTATTTCTTCATATTGTGGGAGCATTAGTCAAACATTCTGATCACCTGCCTGTCATCCTTCATTCTTGCCCCAAGAGCAGTCCATATTTTCTTCTTTCATAAAATTTCATGATGTACTCCTATCCTTTGGGGTTACTCATTGCCTAAATGTTATGCACCATGCTCATGTATGTCTGCAAATCTTCTATATGATACTCATTTTTAAGTTTTTCAAGCACTTTTATTCCTTGGCTAACTGTTATGTAGCAACATCAGAAGAATGATGGTCTTGGATGCTACTTTGGATTCCATAGAAAGTTCGGGGTTGCTGCCACAGTCTATTTTATAGAGATTTGTCTTCCAGGAAAGAACTATAAAATAAGTTGAAGTGAAAAGGCTTTACAGTTTTCCAAAGGCAATCCAACACATTTTTTCTCTCTTGTACTTGGGGCCCACTTTCTGTGTCTTAATTGTATGTCCCATTATATACTCTAATAGACAAGCTCTACAGAATTTTCATCCAAATGCATGTTGAAATATGGGTAATAGATATTCTTCATCTTCCTCTTTCTTATGTGGATAGACAGAGCAAAATCCTGTGAGCAAATATTACACTCTGCAGTAGTCTAGGGCTCAATGCAACCAATAAATCATCTGCAAACAGAAGTATCTGAAAGATCTCGCCATCCATGGGGAATTCCTCTTGAATCTGGATTCTGTGTTGGGTCCTCTGTCATGGTGGCAAAGGCTTTTCGTGAGCATGAATCAACCTGTTTTATTCCTTCCCTGATTCTTAGGATTATTGGGTCACTGAATAAGGTCTTTCAAGGAATCTTAAATGATTTTGTTGTATGGATGAGAGTTGATTTGTTTGAAAGAGCATATAAGCCTGCATTATAGTCTTCTAAATCAAATACATTTTCATTACCAATAAACAACCAGCCAAGTAGCATCTTATATTTTCTATATCTTTCAGTTAATTATGAAATGATAAAGATGTGGTCCATGAGTGAATATCATTTGCAAAATCCTACTGAGTCCCTACTTATACCCTCATCATGGATATTCTCCATTCGTGTAGAGGTGACTTACAAAGATTTTTTATAGATGAGAGAGTAGAGATATAAGCCAGTAATTGTTCATGGTGTCTTGCTCATCTTTGGTTTTTGGTATTACTAAAGTCTTGACAGTTTTTCCATGTCTTTGATATCTTCACCTCCTTCAGTTACCTAATGTCAATTCCTTACAATCATGCTACTTCAAGCACAGGTCTCTCTCTATATATATATACAATCCAACATTTTTTTATCTTAGTTCTCTTTAGTGGAATTTTGACTTCCTTTTTCATTTTTTGCTGTGTAATCTTCTCTCCATTTTCATCCTTGAATGTCCTTGGAATCTAACTGCCTGGATGAATATTTACCCAAGTTTTTTTTTAAACTGGTTTTACCTTCCACTTCCTTTTCTCTTGTACTCAGTGTCCACTTTCTTGGTCTTCATTGTCTGTCCATTTATATATTCTAATGCACAAGCTCTATAAAATTTTCATCCAAATGCATGTTGAAATCTGGGTAATAGACATTCTTCATCTTCCTCTTTCTAATGTGGATAGATAGGTGAAAATCCTATGAGAAGTATAAGGTCATACTGCTCACAATTATTCATCATCATTCTTTGTAGGATTTTACAGGTATTCTAACCCAGTACTATTTTGCCAATGAATACTCTCCATTTTTCAAGTACATCAGATATACTGTCTAAGGAGTTTGTAGCGTCCTTTGGTCACTTCATTGTGACAATTAATTTACATTTGTTAGACTTCTGGATCAAAGTATTGTAGTCAGTGTCAATTCTTCTGTTGTTCATTTAACAGTCACTATATAGCAACTAATTTCTTCTGATTTTGTCAAAATTACTTCTATCATTTTCACAGCATAAATTACACTTTTTCAAAATTATTTTTCATATAATTTTCACACCTTGAATTATATGATCTATTTGTAAATATGACAGGCAGCAAGGCCTCTCATCTGGAAATCAGGAAGACCTAGGTTCAAGACTCAATCCGAATGTTTATCAGCTATGAGAGGCTGAGTGAACCATTTAACAAGGCAGTGTCCTTATACATTGCAGAGAAGATGCCAACCTACATTGGTTAAGGGAATTTCCTTACCCAGTAGCTCCCCCTACCAATGAAATCACACTTAGCCTTTCTGAAGACAGAATTCAAGCTGCTTAACAGGTGCTAAAATTATGAGCTATGCCTGTTCCCTATGCCTTTCCTACTATAGAGATAACTCATAGGCTTCAGAAAATTTCTCAAGGCAGGTGAACATCAGTCAGTCAGTAATAAATATTCATTAAATGCCTACTCTGTGCCAGGTATGATGCCAGGCTCTGGAGATACAAAGAATTGCAAAAAAGTAATTGATTTCTACAAATTCACAGGGTAGTGGGGCAGACAAATTGAATATTATTATGTGCAGGATAAATTGGAAATAATAAACAAGAGTGAAGGCATTAGACTTAAGAGGGATTCGGAAAAGTTCTTTATATCAGGTGGGATTTTAGCTGGGACTTGAGAGAAGTCAGATACAGGATAGGAGGAAGGAGAGAATTCTAGACATGGGGGACAGCCATTGAAAATATCCCATATAAACAGATAGAATAGCTTGTAGAAAGACTAGAAAAAAGGACAGATTCACTGAGGCTTTGGAAGAGTGTGTGGGTGGATGTAAGTTGTGAGAAGACTGGAAAGGGGGTTAGGGAGAAGGGGAGGGAGACATGTTATGAAAGGTTTTGAATGCCAAACAGAGGATTTTATATTTGATCATGAAAGTGATAAGAATCCACTGAAGTTTATTGAGTATGGGGGTGACATAATCTGATGTATGCTTTAGAAAGGTCACTTTGACAGTACAATGAAGGGTTGAGTGGAGTGGAGAGAGACTTATGGCAGGCAGACCAACCAGTAGGCTATCGCAGTAATCCAGGAGTGAAGAAAGAGATAAGGATTTTAAACAGCGTGATAGTAGTGTCATAGGAGAGAAGGGGATCTATATGAGAGGTAAAACTGACAGGCCATGGCAACAGATTTGACATGAGAAAAATGACAAAGACTGATCAGGAAAGAATGACATTTAGACTCTGAGATTCGGTGCTTGGGGGATCATGGCACTAGAGAAGTTAGGAAGATGATTTGCGAGAGTGAGGAAGAAAATGAGTTTAGTTTTAGACATAGTGAGATTTTTGTTTACTGTTCAGTCATTCAGTTGTGGCCAAATCTTTGTGACCCCAATGGATCATAGACCACCAGACCCTTCTGTCTTCCACTATATCTTGGGATCTGTCCAAGTTCATGTTCATTATTTCCATGATATTTTCTATCTATCTCATACTCTGTCATCCCCTTTTCCCTTTGCCTTCAATGTTTCCCAGCATCAGTCTTTTCCGATGAGTCTTGCCTTCTCATTATGTGGCCAAAGTATTTAAGGTTCAGATTCAGTATTTGCTCTTCCAGTGAATAGTCTGAATTAATTTCTTGAAGTATTGATCGATTTGATTTCCTTGCTGTCCAAGAAACTATCCAAAGTCTTCTCTTGAACCGCAGTTTGAAAGTGGTGATTCTGCAGCATTGTTTTGCTTATATTCCAATCCTCACAGCCATACATTGCTAGTGGGAAAAAAAAACATAGTTATGACTATATGGACCTTTGTTGGCAAGATGATGTTTCTTTTTTATTGTGCTGTCCAGATTTGCCATAGTCTTTTCTTCCAAGGAAGTGTCTTTTATTTTCATGGCTGCAGTCCCTGTCTGCAGTGGTCTTTGAGCCTAAGAATATAAAATCTGACAACACTTCCATTTCTTCTCCCTCCATTTGCCAAGAAGGGAAGGGATCAGTTGCCATGATCTGTTTGTTTGTTTGTTTGTTTTATGTTAAGCAGCAAGCTAGCTTTTACATTCTCCTCTTTCATACTCATTAACAGGATTCTTAATTATTCTTTACTTTCTGTCAGGAGAATGGTATTGTCTGAATATTTGAGATTGTTAATATTTCTCCTGGACAACCTTTATTCCAGCTTTTGATTCATTCAGTCTGTCATTTCACATGATGTACTCCACATATAAATTAAATAAATAAGGTGACAATGTACAACCTTGTTGTACTCCTTTTCAATTCTTAAACTATTCAGTTGTTCCACATTCATTTCCAATTGCTGCTTCTTGACCCTCACCAGTTCATCAGAAAAAAGTAAGATGATCTGATACTTCCATCTCTTTGAGGACTTGTTACATTTTGTTGTGATCCATGCAAAGACTTTAGTGTAGTCAATGAAGCAAAAGTACATTTTTTTTTTCTGGAACTCTCTTACTTTCCCCATAATCCTACAAATGTTGTCAGTTTGGTTTCTAGTTCCTCTGCCTCTTCAAAAATAAGTCTGCTCTTCTGGTAATTCTTGGTTCATGTTTGCTGAAGCCTAGCTTGCAGAATCTCCAGCATAACCTTGATGGAATGTGAAAGAGGCCCAATTGTTTGGTAATTTGAATATTCCTTGGCATCACTTTTCTTAAGGATTGGGAAATAAACTGATATTTTCCAATCCAGCGGCCACTGTTGAGTTTTCCAAATTTGCTGACATACTGAATGCAGTACTTTAACAGCATAATCTTTTAGAATTTTAAATAGCTCAGCTGGAATTACATTACCTCCACTAACCTTATTGTTAGCAATGCTATTCTCCATGATGTCTGGCTCTAGATCAGTAACCACACATCATGATGGTTATCAGGGATGCTAGGATCTTTCTTGTATAGTTCTTTTTATGTATCTTTGCCACCAATTCTTAATCTCCTCTGCTCATCTAAGTGCCTACCATTTTTGCCTTTAACATACCCATTTTTCACATGAAACATTCCCTTGATAGCTCTCAGTTACTTGAAGAGATCTCTTGTCTTTCCCGTTATATTGTTTTCTTCTATTTCTTTGCATTGCTTATTTAAGAAAACCTTGTATCTTCTTTCTATTCTCTGGAATTCTGCATTTAATTGGGTCGATCTTTTGTTTCTCTTTTATTTTTTGCTTTGCTTCTTTCTTCACCTATTTGTAAGTCCTCACCAAACAGCCATTTTGCTTTCATGCACTCCTTTTTCTTTGGGGTGTTTGGTTGTCATTGTTGTTTTTGCTGCTGCCTCCCACCCAAAATTGTGAACCTCAGGCACTCTATCCACCAGATCTGTTCTCTTAAGTCTATTCTTAACCTGCACACCATATTCATGAGGGATGTTATTTAGATTGTACTTACGTGATCTGATAGTTTTCCCTACTCCCTTTCAGCTTTGGCCCAGCTGCTTCATTATTACTGGAGGTACTTATATTCATCTTCTACTCTTCCCCAACAGCACATTGAACACCTTTGGACCTTATGATGTCATCTCTTCTTTCATTTTCATACTGCCCATGGGATTGTCTTGGCAAAACTACTGGAGGGGTTTGCCATTTCCTTCTAGCTTTTGTCACAATCTTCCACCATGACCTGTCCATCTTGGGTAACTCTGCACGGCATAGCTTATAGTTTCATTGAGCTATGCAAGTCCCTCTGCCATGACAAGGCAGTGATTCAGAAGGGGGATAGTGAGTTTATATGTCTACAAAGTAAATAGTTTAAAATGTTCAACAGGTAGTGGGAGATATGATACTGAAGGTGAAAAGAGAGGTTAGGACTGGATAAGCAGACCTGAAAATCATTGGTACAGAGATAATTGAATCCACAGGAGCTGACAAAATAACCAAATGAAATAGGATAGAAGTGGAATAAAATAGGGACCAAGATGGAGCCATGCAGGATGCCCAAGGTTAATGGGTAGGCTTGACTTGGATTAAGATGCAGCAAAGGGAGACTATGAAAAAGTATTCAGATACATAGAAGGAAAACCAAGAGAGAATATTCATTATCACAAAAACCTAAACAGAAGAAAGTATCAAGGTAAAAAGGATGATAGATAATGTCAAAGTGTGCAGAGAGGTCAAGAAGTTTGGGGATTGATAAAAGATCATTAGATTTGTAAGGGATCACTAGTAACTTTGAAGATAGTAGTTTCAGTTGCGCAATGAGATCAGAAGCCAGATTGTAGAGAGTCAAGAATAGAGTCAAAGTGGAGAAAGTAGAGGAACCTACCATGGATAACCCTCTCAAGAAATTTGGCTACAAAAAGGAGAAAGGATGTCAAATGATAGTTAATGAAAATGGGTGGATCAAGTGAGGGTATTTTGAGGATAAAGATGTGACTATTTTTAGGCAATAGGGAGTCAGTCAGTAAACAGGGAGAATTTGAGATAAAGGAGAGAGTGGTGGTAATAGAAGAGGCAACTGGCTGGATATGGGATGGAATGGGATCACTTGGGCATGAAGCAGAAACTTGCCTCAACAAGTAAAAGATCCTTTCTTTAGGTGATATGGGTGAAGTAGGAAATAAGGGCAGAAGGCATCTGGGTGATGTGAGATAGGGAAGGGAAAATAGGGAGCCCTTAATGAATGGTAGGGCCCTAATGTTGCTATTTTGGGGTTCCAGCACCCCTAAATATCAATAGAATGACAACAGATTTTGATTAAATAAGAATTCCAGAATTTATGAACACAGAAGTCAAGTATTTGTAGGTGATAGCAAGCTCAAGGGCATGATCATCTCTTTGTGGAACTGAGGTGTGGTAGAGGAGTAGGTCATGTGAAACAAATAAGTTGAGGAACTCTCGAAGGAGTATGAATATATGTTTAAATTCTTTGTAGAAGTTGGGTGGGGAGTTGGGGAAGGGGGAGCCAGGCACCTAACTCATTGAAGAAAGAAGATGAGTATCATAGAGAATGGTAAACAATAGCTATTAGAATTCTGACTAGGTGGTAGACATGGATTGAGTGAACCTCAAAGCAGAAGTTGTTACTGAGTAATGTTGGCAGAAAAAGAACCTGGAAGTGGCATTAAGGAGCAACTCCCTCACTTGGACCATTGATTCAGGGGGGTGAGTGAAAGTACAGCCAGCACTGGGAAGGGCAGCCAGAAAAACTGGGTCATCAGGAGGGAGCCAGCTGTCAGTGAGAGCCAAAAGATGGAAGGAGTGGGAAAAGAAAAGATTTAAGGTGAAAGCAACTTTGTTGCCCATGAAACAGGCATTCCAGAGGGCACAGTACAAGGGGTAGATAGCTCGGAATGGAAATTGATAATGAGGTTTGAATGGTGAGCAACCACTGGGGATTCAGAATCACTAGAATAGGAAGGTTATAACCAGAGGAGAGTTTGTTAATCATTGAGAAAGTTCAGGTTTTCCTTGTTCATAGGGGTTTGACTTCCTCAGGTTGGAGTCCTCTTGGGGTGTTAGACATTCAGGAAAGGAACAGGTATTTAGAGAAATAGTATAATTTCCCATTCCACCAAGCAGGAGGCCTAGGTGGAGACTTAATGGAGTGTCCTTTCCCTTCTTCCCTGAAAGAATAATACTCAGTGGAGTGAAGTAATATGATGGTGTTTCTCCTCTTCCTGAGTAGCTGGAGACCAGGCAGGTGATTCAGCTAGAGACTAGCATGAGGGAGTGGCATCTTCTATCTGTATCTCCGAGGCAGAAGACTGCTTCACAATGGAACCTCATTAGGTGAAGAAAGCATATTTAAGTAGGTGTGGGGAAGATTTAACAGGCAAACCCTTTCTCAAGCAATATAAAATTATTCTTTGTGAAATCCACCAGTGGAAAATTCAATAGATTACCCTGATGGTCTGCATCCTAACTCTTTTCTTTCTTCATTCTTTTATTTCCTAAGGCACAAGAAATGGTTTTCATAGTGTTTAGAGGGTGAGCGGTGGAGGGAGATATGTCCAGAAACTGCCACTATTGTCAAATTTAATATTAAAAACAAAAGGAATACTGAGTCAATCTTTGTTCAGCTGCTCTCATTGTGATCAAGATAAAATTACAAATATCATTGCCAATATTGGATGATTGGAGTGGTCTTTTAGTTTAGCAACTCAGAATAGGGAGCCAGCTGCAGTCAAAGATTGTGTTCTAAATTAAAAACTAGTTACAAGTCTTTGAAATGAGGAACAACAGATTGAAAACAAAACCACAAAGAATAATTTGCCATTCTTTCTTTCTCTGCCCTTCATGTCAGTAAATGAGATGAGTTTGTTGATGTATCTGCTAAAAATGAAGTGAATTGAGATTCAGAGTCATAAGGCTATAAATTTCACTGGGTCTTTGTAGAACTTGGTGATTTGCATTACAGCTAGGTTTCAAACAAGTTGATTAACCTTTGACAGGGTTATTGACAGAAAAAAAGCTGATTAAATGTAAACCCAATGGTTATGACTGGTTATGATGTAGACCCAATGGTTATGATTAGAATATAATTTCTAAATTGACTTACTAAAGTCAATTTAATAAGCATGTATTAGTGCCAAGTGTATTCAAGACACTGCCATAGTTACTAGGGTTACAAAGGGAAAAAAGAGTCTTAGCATTCAGAGTTCAAAATCTCCGAAGGGGAGGTGGGGTGCATGACAAGGAGAGCAGGGAGACTAGTTCCTTAATGGTGTCACCATTTAATTTGTTTTAAAAAAGGTCTATATTCCTTTTGCATCACCTCTATTTTCAAACACGTCCTTCCCTCTTCTCAACCCTGAAAGCCATCTCTTATGACGGAGATAAAAAGGAAAAAAGGAGGGATAAAAAGCAGTTCAATAAAGCTATTCAAAACATCAATCAAATCCAACATTATATTCAGTGTTCCATATCCATAGGTCCCCACCTCTGAAAAGAAGAGAGAGGGTATATATTCTCCAATCTCTTTTTCATGGCCAAGGTTGTTCATTATAATTACACAGTTTAATTTCAATTTTGTGACTGTTACTGTTGCTTCCATTCATATTATGTAGAGTTTTCCTAGTTCAATTTATTTTACCTGACCTCAGTTCATATAATTCTATGTGTTTTTCATATTTATTGCTTTTTTATGGAGCAATAATATTCCATTATACCAATAGATCACAAACTATTTAGCCATTCCTCAATCACTGAACATTTATTTTGCTCCCAGTTCTTTCCTACTACAAAAAGTGCTGCTATAAATATTATCAGGTATTCTAGCCCTTTCTTCCAGTCTTTGACCTCATCATGATATACGTCCCCCAGTAGGATCTCAGGGCTAAAGAATAAGGACATTTCTTTTCCCCTTCTTCGTACAATTCCCAAACACTTTCCAGAATGAGGAGACCAATTCACGGCTCCTCTTATTGTGTTCTAGAATACTATTGTGTACCAGTTAAACCGTGAATCTTTTCTTACAGTGAAAATTGAATGACTCCCTAAGAGACAAGAGGCCAAAAGAGTAGCTAGGGTCAAACAGGACTCAGAAAGAGCTGACAAGATATATTTCTTGGCAGAAATACGTGGCCAAATGCCACCAACCCCTTCAGACAATTTTCAAATATTTTGAATTCCACAAAACCCAAATGTTTTTTTATACCAAAAGCTTTTCTTTCAATTTTTAACCATAAGTACATCCTATAAGAGAAATGTGAAATGCAGGCCTCTAAATAACATACATTTAAGTAATCCAAAGTGGTATTGGCTTCTTTCTGAAAAGACAGACATTGTTTTTGGTCCCCTACAACTGGATAATCAGCAAGGCCATCTTGGTCTATTTATATAGTATATTTTTGTCAGAGCACTCTTAGGTCAAAAGTGCCTAAGAAAATAGAAGCCTTTTAGCTTTTTTAGCCTTTTAATGATGGCCAGTTCCCTGTCCATTCTTCATTCTAAATTCATTTTGATATTTTCTGGCTGGTTTTACTTACAGATTCTCGTTAGTCAACATTCTTTGTTAAACTGCTGTTAAATTCTCTTTGCATGTGTCTCCCGTGTTGTATACTTCTACCCTCAGCTTCCCAACAACTCTTCACTATCTCTTTGGTCAAACTACAAGCTTAGCCTATAGCTTTTAATGTCTAATGCAGCCTCGTTTCATTCATTCACTCAATTAAGTGCCTACTTTGCCCCTCCTCATTTTTTTCTAAATAGGACAGAATCTACCATGTTTGGGTAGAGCAGAACTTAAGAGTGACCATCCACCTGAGAAGAGGAGGAAGTGGGTGAATGTGGCAAGGGAACCAGAGAAAGATGGGAATTGTAGTTTCACCTCAAGACTTATCTCTTATGCTCACTCTGTCAATGAGTGGAGACTCCATTAGTTCTGAGAATTGGGAGTTGGGTGGGAGGTCCAATGAGAGCAAGAAGTCATTGAAGAGGAAAGGAGTCCAGTTAGCTGGATGTTCTGTATGTGAGCAGAATAAAGAGAGGAGGCTCAAGCAGAGAGGTCTGACCCCAGGCCACCCACAAACTTCAAATAGTGTGAAAATTAGCTGCTTTTCTAGAGTAAGATGGAAGAGAATCAATCAGTTAACTAATAAATCGACAAACATTGATTAAAAGGAAAAGGAGCTACATGTTCAAAAATATCTACAGCAGCCCTTTTTGTAGTGACTAAGAATTGGAAACTTAGAGGATGGTCATCTCAATTATGGAATGTCTGAACAATGGAATGGAATGGAATACTATTGTGATGAACAGGTGAATTCAGGAAAAAAAACTGGAAAGGCATAAATGAATTAATGCAAACTGAAGTGAGCACAGTAACAGCAACACTGTACAATGATCAACCATGAATGACTTAGCTCTTAACAGCAATACAATGATCCAAGACAATTCCAAAGGATTCATGATGGAAAATGCTAACCATATCCAGAGAAAGAACTAATGGAGTCTAAATGCAGATCAAAGCATACTATTTTCACTTTCTCTATTTTTTTTTTCTTTTGGTTTGTTTCTTCTTTCACAACATGACTAATATTCATAAATGTTTTACATAATTGCAATATTTAACATATCAAATTGCTTACCATCTTAGAGAGGGGAGAAGGAATGAAGGGAGGGAGGGAGAAAAAATTGGAACTCAATTTTTTTAAATGAATGTTAAAATTATCTTTAAAAGTAATTGGAAAAATAAAATATTATTAAAAACAAGCAGTGATTAATCATCAACTGTATGCCAGGCACTCTGCTTGGTAAAGCAGATAAAAATATAAAAACAAAGCTATTCCTACCATCAGAGGACTTATATTTTCTCAGGTGAGACCCACACATTTATATGTGTCTATGTACAAACCATATACAAAGTAATTTGGGAGGTAGATGGCATTAACAGCTGGGAAAGGGTTAACAGAAAATTATTTGTATAGAAAATGTTGCGTGAGGTGGATAGCAAAAGAAAACCAAGGTTCAAGGAGGTACTGGAGAGGAGGGAATAAATTCTAAGCATGGGAGACAGCTGGGGCAAAGGTGTGCACATGGAACATAGAGTATGAGGAGGGTCTGTGAAGGGAACTGAAATACAAAAAGTCTGAAAAGGTAGATCAGGACCATGTTGTGAAAGAATTTGAAGGTCAATCAGAAGATTTCTATTTGGTCTCTAAGAGGGTTGGAGAACATGGCTTCTAAGGTCCTTTCCAGCTCAAAAGCTATGGTCCTAGAAGTGATAAGGAGATACTGAGGAGCTGGAATAGAAGAGTGACGTAATTAAAATTGAGCTTTAAGAAATTCATTTTCACATCTGAGTGAAAGACACATTGGAAAAGAGAGTAAATGGTGACTGGAAGACCAGTTGCAATAGTCTAGACTAGATGAAATGAGGGCTTAACCAGAGGGGTATGTGAATGAATGGGATTAACTTTTGCCTAAATAAAAAGATCTGTCTTAAGTAACCAGTAAATGTGCTTCAGGAAAAAAAAAATAATCAAAATAGCAAAAAATCAAGAGGTTATGGGTTAATTATAACTTCCAGGGGCTTGTACCATTCAATTCTAGTGAGGATAGGGTATAGGGTCACTGAAGGGATTACTAAAAAGTCAGAATAAAAAATCCTAAAACTCATCTCTGGAGGTTCAGAATGGAAGGGTTTTGCTTGTACAGACAGTCAAGATAAAAGGAAAAATTCATTGATTTTTGGAGTCCAGGACATTTTAAGCATGGTTGACGACACATTTATAGAACTCTTAGTTTCTATTCTCTGCTTTCATTTGCTGATACTCAGCCAGGACATATGTTCTTTGTCAGGAATTTGCAGCTACAGTTGGTATGACCTTGAGTCTGGAAAGCTCATGAGCTAAGGTTATTTCAATTTTGGACCCAATTCTGTCGTTCACAAGCTGTGAAGCCTTAAGCAGGTCCCATAGCCTTTCTAGGTCACAGCATCTTTTAAGATGCTGACCTCAGCCAACTGCACTCACTGAGTAAGTTAGAAAAGCCTATGGTTATGTGTTTATCCCTTGAACCCCATTGTTTCTGCTGGATCTTGTGTGGCTCTCAGTCAAAAATCTTCTTTGACTTAGAAGTGGAAAAATTCATTGCAAATACTATCCACTGTAATGTGCCCAGTCTTGCTCTATACAAATCAGAGAGGATGGGTAGAGAAGAATGGAGGTAGCAAGCAACCTTTTTCTTCCCTCCTCCCAGAGCTACATCACTACATTCTCTCCAAGGTTATATGTATAGGGATTGTGATCTTCATTTGCCATTAAATCTTCGAAGTACCTAGGAGCACACTGAGCAATCTTACAGAGCTGCGAAATTTTAGAAATGTAAGTGACCATGGAGATCATTTAGTCAAATTCCTTTATTTCCAGGTCAGAAAACTGAGATGTAGAGGAACTAAATGACTTACCTAAGGTCACACAGTGAACTAGTGTCAGAGCCTAGTTTCAGACTCAGCCCTCCTAATGACTCAGAGCATGTGAGTGATCTTTGTGTAAATCTTCATGGGCTTTTGAAATCATGCTAACTTGAACAATTTCAAGTTCTTTATTTTAAAAAACTTCCACAAAAATTAACATATTACATCACGAAGCAGTCCCATGTTTCCATATTGTCGAAGTCTCTGTGGTCTAAATTGGAAAATAAAAGAGTTTGAACTGTCAGCAAATAACTTATCAAATAGAATCAGGTCAACTAAATCAGAGATGTGCAGTCCTCAGCACTCTGATAGGCCTAAAAAGATTAAAATGTAAGGGAGAAATATTTCACAAAACAAATAAAAATACACTCCCACATAGATAAATGTAACTATGCATATTTCCAAGGTAATAGGTGACCTATGGGGGTCCTTATGTATGGCTTAATGGCCTCACTTGATATTTCAACTTAATACCACTGGATGGATCATTCCCAAAATGATTCTGCTTCACAGACTCTCACCAAATAAGAAACTGATTCATGTCCTTCACAGAAATCAAGAGGAGAACAAGAGGCCTCACCCCCTCCCAAAGTGCTTTGAGCAGGGGGAGAGGTGGGATGTGAGGAGCAGACCTGAATTTTGGACCCAACTCTGTCATTCACAGGCTGTGAGGTCTTAAGAAGGTCCCGTAGCCTTTCTGGGTCACAGTTTCCTCATCTCTAAAATGGGAGTGTTAAACTGAGTTTTTACCTTTCTAACAGTCTAATAGTCAATGTTTCATTTTAGGTTTTTTTTATTATTAAGATCATTTCTAACACTAAGACTTTCTATTGTAAGTTCCTCTCCAGATTTAAAATTCTTTACTGTCTTTGATAATATATTTTATTAATTACTAATGAAAATAATCTCTACAAATGTTCTTTAATATCTTTAATATAATATGTATTTTCATTTCACACTGATAATCAAGACAAAGTGAGCATCTATTCTTCTGGTTCATATGAGGTATCTGTCTTCCTGGAGGCAGCATGAAAAGTCACAGTCCTGAATTGTGGACAGAGAGTCAGCCTCAGAGCCAAGATCTGTGTTCAGCTTCTGCCTCAGACATCTCAGGGTCACAGGTAATTCCAGAAGACTCTAAATCAGGTGTGGGGAGCCTGTGGTCTCAAGGATGCATGTGGCCCTCCATGTCTTCAAGTGCAGTCCTTTGACTGAATCTAAACTTCACAAAACAAATCCCTTTATCAGGAGAGTAATTTCTTCATCCAACAATCTCCTATGTTAAATCATAGCCCAGTTTCTAGCTCTAATATTTTTGCCTGTATTTGTCTGACTCCTAACATTCTCCATTTCTGATACGTGGGAAGCATATTTTCACAAAATTTAAATGTTTTTCTTTTCTGTTTGACTTTCACTCTGAAAGTAGTCTAATATTATTGTTCTACTATAAGTACATTGTTACAATTTGCCTAGATTTTTCATTTAATCATTTGGACCACATGCATTTAATAAAGGTTTTTTTCACTGTCTTTTTAGTTGTTTTCCCATTCAAAAATTTCTTTTTTTTGTTCTGGCTTTATTGATTTTGTTTGGGAAAGAAAAGGTTTTATTTTTATCTTATATAATTAAAAATACCCATTTTTGTCTTTTATAAGCTTTGCTATCTCTTATTTGGTTAAAAATTCTTTCCTAACTGTAGTTAAAACAGGTAACTCCTCCTGTTCCCTTCTTATCATTTTGAGGATTCTGTCTTTCACATTCAGACAGCATGTGCATTGGGAGCTTATCTGGGGTAGAAAAATGTGAGTCTAAATCCAATTTCTCCCAAATTGGTTTCTAGTTCCCTCAGTTGTTCTTGTCAAAAAACAGACCTCCTCCCAGTAACTTATGGTCTTATGTTTCTGAAATATAGGACTACTGTTTACAATTGTTTTTGGCTCTTATCTAGTGTGCTCCAATGATTCATTCTTCTGCTTTTCCCCAGAAATATGCTTTTGATTATGATTTTTTATAATGTGATTTGAGGTTTTAAAATGCTACCTCTCTTTTCTTTGTATTTTCTCTCACTATTTTTCTTAAGATCATAGACCTTTTGTTTCTTCAAATGAATATTGTCATTCTTTTGTCTAGTTCCATAAAGTATCCTCTCAGCAATTTGATTAATGTAGCATTACAACTATAAATTAATGTATTGTCATTTAATTATATTGACACAGTCCAACCATGTGCAATGAATCTCTCTTCAGTAGAGAATCTTAATTTGGTTGTCTTCATTTCTATAAAAAACAGTTTGTGATGGGGTTTATATAAATCTTAAATGTTCTTTGACAGATTAACTCCAAAGGTTTTAATGTATTTTATGTATTTTAAATGTAATCAATCAGTACAAAAAATATAAAATATGTTACACATTTCACATGCTTTTGGTCTTCCTCAATATATCAATCAATTATGCTTAATTTTTTCCTCTCTAAAAAAACTCAATTATTTGTCATAAAAGATAGCTCTCATGGAGGGAGAGGGATATGTGGGATTGGTTGGTTGTTGTTCTTCATTCTCAGGAATGATCAAAATGACATCACTTTGTTGGGGTCAAGGTGGAGTGTGTCTGACTGTGGCCGATCAGACCAACAATAATCTTGGAAGACTCTACCACAGTTCAGGCACAAATAGTCCACATAAACATTTGGGATAGAGATGTTTCTAAATTTGTGCACCTCATGTTTCCTTTGTGCTATTGTGATTCTGTTTTGCTCATAGAACACAATGTCTTCTTTGATGGGGGCACACCATATTAGACAGTCCTGTGCCAGTGTTTCCCATGTCTCATAATTGATACCAAAGTTCTTCTAAGAGGCCTTGAGAATGTCCTTATATCACTTCCTCTGACCCCTCTTTGAGCACTTGCTTTGTGTGAATTCTCAGTAAAATATTCTTTTAGGCAAACATACATTTAACATTTGAACAATGTGTCCAACCCACGGGAATTTTGCTCTCTGTAGTAGAGTGTGAATGCTTGGTATTATGTCAAGCACTGGGGACCCAGGGACAAAAAAATGAAACTCTGACTGGCCTCAAGGAGTTTACAATCTTTGACACAATCTTCCTAAGACAATTAAAATGGAAATGATTCAATTTCCTGAGATAGTTCTGGTATACCATCCAAGTTACCGAATTTTCACTTCTGGGACCCTCCCTACTCCATAGCCACCAAATTTCCTTTTTCTTTGTTTTTCGGAGGGGGGAAGGCAGGGCAATTGGGGTTAAATGACTTGCCCAAGGTCACACAGCTAGTAAGTGTGTTATGCGTCTGAAGCCAGATGTGGACTCAGGTCCTCCTGACTCCAGGGCTGGTGCTGTACTCACTGCACCACCTAGCTGCCCCGACCACCAAATTTCCTAATTTGCCAGGGTTTCCTTTGGGGCTGGTCAAATTAATAGACCCCAGTCTACTGAGGTTTTAGGGAAGAGATAGGTGAAGACATGACATTTCCTTGGTTGTTACGCTATTCTCCAAGGGAGGTCAAATTGATGGTCTCCAATCTATCCAGAGTTTGGAGGAGGAAACAGTTAAGACTCCAGTGAGTAGATACATGGAGTTTTGAGGGACACAAAAGTTGAGATATCTAGGAAGCTGCTAGAAATGCAGAATCAGAGGCCAGGAGACAGATCAAAGCTAATAATGTGAATGAGAGAGTCATTTACTTAAAGGTGATAGCAAAAGCCCTGGAAATGGATAAAGTATTTAAGGGAAAGTAGGAGGAAATAGAAGGAAAGAGGATTGAGAATTAAAGTGTTAGAAGCAACCACATTTCAGGCACAGGAAGAAAAAGGGAATTAGGACAGGTATCCTGGGTGTATAAAATGGCTTTGGCAGTCTATGTCACTGGACCCAAGGGAAATTGTTGTTGTTTTTGTTGTTGTTGTTGCTGTTGCTGCTGTTGAGTCATTGCAGTCATGCCATATTTGGGCATGGTTTCCAACTCTTCATGACCCCATTTGGGGTTTTATTGTCAAAGATACTGGAGTCATTTGCCATTTCCTTCTCCACTTCATTTTGCAGATGAGGAAACTGATACAAACAGGGTTAAGTGACTTGCCCAGGGTCACACAGCTTGTAATTTGAATTCATGAAGATGAGTCTCCCTGATTCCAAGCCCAGTGCTCTCTCCACTGTTCCATCTAGCTGCCCTAGCCAAGAGAAGGGCGATTTTCAAAAAACATGGTCAGTAGTGTTCTTCTCATCAGCATTATTGTTTTGTTTCAGTACAACTATCTGCATCTTTTCATTAAAATATGCCCGGGCTGGCTCAAAACAAAATTTTGAATACATTAGAATTTTGGATTTCCTATCACTCTCTAAGAGTCCTTCTACTCATGTATCCAGTATCCCTCCTGAACTGCTTCTGGCTCCCTATTGTGTCTACCGAATTTCTACCTTCCCACAAATCTACTCCCCCACTCTCAAAAATGTATGGCTACCTTTCCTAAGTGTTCCTTACAACTATGCACACTAAGGTTTAATATGCTCTTTGTCAACACATTCACAAATATGTGACACCAATTATGTATCCACAGGCATTTGCTTTGTAATCTAGGATAATGCTTAACAAAGGGAATGCATGTCTAGTAGAGTTTAAAAAATAATGACGGGCTTATAGCTTCTTATGTAGCAAAATAAGAAACCCTCTCCCCTCACAGGATTTTTGCTGATTCCGTATATTCCTAATGTTGAATTCCTCTCACCTGGAAAGACTTTGGATTTGCTTATTGAACAGAAGCTCAAGTTTTACCTCCCCAACCCACCCTACCCCATACCCCACCAAATAAATTATAAACCCCTTGAGGACAGTTTCAATTGTATCTATGCGACCTCAGTGGCCAGTACAGAGCCCGCTGCGGAGGAGAGACTTAATGAAAGGTTATTGAATAAATTAAGGAATGAATAATCGCTTCCCCAAACCACATGCCTACCTCCTCTATAGATGAGATTTCAAGTGTCTTGCCTAAAGATAATTCTCTTCTTTAGAGTTTACAGGACATTAATTTCTTTTCTCAACTTGGGTTAACATCTACAGAATCAGTTGCATGAATGACTTCAGCACTGCAGTTTGATTTCAATAATGCAATTGTAAAAAGAATTGTGCTGCTGTGATTGCTTAAATGTACATATAAACATAAATAAAAATAAATAAGGTGGGGGGCAGAGCCCAGATGGTGGCAGGAAAGCAGGGACTTGCTTAAGCTCCCCCGCAAATCCCTCCAAACATCTGTAAAAAATGGCCCTGAACAAATTCTAGAGCCACAGAACCCATGAAATAGCAAATGGAAACAGATCTCCAGCCTAGGAGAGCCTAGATGGTCTCTGGGAAGGGTCTATAGCATGGTGCTGAGATCGAAGGGCAGCCCATCATGGGCTGCTCCAGGACAGACCAGACCCAGAGTCAGCCAGCCAGAAGAGGCCTTGGGGCCATTAAACAGTGAGCTGTGGCAGTTACCAGACTTCTTAACCCACAAATGCCAAAGAACAGGTTAGGGGGAAACTGCAAGATTGAGTTCAGAGCAGTCCAGCCACCAGCTCTGCGGGTGGAGGAGGTCATGCAGCAGTGGCGGTAGCAGCAGCAGGAAGCTCCTGATGCTGCCTCCAGAGCGCCAGCGTCAACAGCTCCCCAAGGCCCTGGCTCACATGGTGAGAGGAATCTAGCAGCAGATCACAGTGGGAATGCAAGGAGAGCTTTGTAGGCACAAAGGCAGATTCTCTTGCTGTGCCCTGCTTGGATCTGTATTGCCATCCTGGTTGGCAGTTCTTGGGGGAGGAGGAGCGTTGCTGTGACAAAGCCTGGGGTGATGGTGGAGTAGAAGTAGCTCTGAAAACAGCAGTGCTTGGACCCTAAAGCTTGGGACAATGTACTCTCTACTTTACAAGCAGTCATATCCTGACAAAAAGCTCAAGGGTCAAGTAGTTGTCTGGGAACATGAACAGGCAGCGAAAATGAACTCAGACTCAGATTCAAACTCTAGATTCCTTTTTTTGGTGGCAAAGAAGATCAAATCATACAGTCAGAAGAAGTTAAAAAAGTCAAAGAGTCTACATCAAAAGCCTCCAAGAAAGATATGAATTGGTCTCAGGCCATGGAAGAGCTCAAAAAGGATTTGGAAAAGCAAGTAAGAAAAGTAGAGGCAAAATTGGGAAGAGAAATGAAAGTGATGGAAGAAAACCATGAAAAACAAGTCAATGATTTGCTAAAGGAGACCCAAAAATACTGAAGAAAATAACACCCTAAAGAATAGACTAACCCAAATGTCAAAAGAGCTCCAAAAAGCCAGGAGGAGAAGAATGCTTTGAAAGGCAAAATTAGGCAAATGGAAAAGGAGGTCCAAAAGACCACTGAAGAAAATACTACCTTAAAAATTAGCTTGGAGCAAATGGAAGCTAGTGACTTCATGAGAAACCAAGATATTATAAAACAGAACCAAAGGAATGAAAAAATGGAAGATAACGTAAAATATCTCATTGGAAAAACCACTGACCTGGAGAACAGATCCAGGAGAGATAATTTAAAAATTATTGGACTACCTGAAAGCTATGATCAAAAAAAGAGCCTAGACATCATCTTTCAAGAAATTATCAAGAAGAACTGCCCTGATATTCTAGAATCAGAGGGTAAAATAGAAATTGAAAGAATCCACTGATCGCCTCCTGAAAAACATCCCAAAAAGAAAACTCTGAGGAATATTGTTGCCAAATTCCAGAGTTTTCACATCAAGGAAAAAATACTGCAAGCAGCCAGAAAGAAACAATTTGAATATAATGGAAACATAATCATAATAGCACAAGATCTAGTAACTTCTACATTAAGGGATCGAAGGGCTTGGAATATGATACTCCAGTGGTCAAAGGAGCTAGGATTAAAACCAAGAATCACCTACCCAGCAAAACTGAGTATCATGCTCCAAGGCAAAATATGGATTTTCAATAAAATAGAGGACTTTCAAGCTTTCTCAATGAAAAGACCAGAGCTGAATAGAAAATCTGACTTTCAAATTCAAGAATCAAGAGAAGCATGAAAAGGTAAACAAGAAAGAGAATTCATACAGGACTTAGTAAAGTTGAAATGTTATGTTTATATTCCTACATGGAAAGATGATGTGTGTAATTTGGGAGACTTTTCTCAGTATTAGGGGAGTTAAAGGGAATACAGACAGAGGGCACAAAATGAGTTGAATATGAAGGGATAAAAAAAGTGAAATAAATTTAAGGGGTGCGAGAGGAATATATTGAGAGAGGGAGAAAGGGAGAGATAGAATGGGGTAAATTATCTCATGTAAAAGTGGCAAGAAAAAGCAATTCTGTTGGAAAGGAAGAGGGGGCAGGTGAGGGGGAATGAGTGAATCTTACTCTCATTGGATTCAACTTGAGGAGGGAATAACATACATATTCAATTGGGTATCTTACTCCACAGGAAAGTAAGGGGAAAGGTATAAAAAAAGGGGAGGGGATGATAGAAGGGAGGGCAGATAGGCGGAGGAGGTAATCAAAAGCAAATACCTTTGAAAAGCCTTTCACAACATGAGCATTATGGAAGTGTTTTGTATAATGATATATGTGTGATCTATGTTCAATTGCTTGCTTTCCTAGGGAGGGTAGGTGGGAAGGGAAGAGGGGAGAGAATTTGGAACTCAAAGTTTTAAGAGCAGATACTTAAAAAATAATTTTTTTTTGCATGCAGCGGGGAAACAAGATGTATAGGGAATGAGGCATAGAAATCTATCCTGCCCTACAAGAAAGTAAGGGGAAAGGGGATGGAGGGGGTAATAGGTGAAAGAGGGGAGGGCTGACTGGGGAATGAGGCAATCAGAATATATGCCATCTTGGAATGGGGGGGAGGGTAGAAATGGGGAGAAAATTTGTAACTCAAAATCTTGTAGAAATCAATATTGAAAACTAAAGTATTAAATAAAATATATACAGAAAAAAATAAATAAGATAGTTAAAACTTGGAGGGACACCATGGCTAAATAGATGGAGAGTTGGTATTGAATCCAGGAAAACCTGAGGTTGGCTGGCCTCTGACACATACTGACCCAATAACTTGAGACAAGATACTGTCCTTGGTCTGGGTAACTCTAGGGCTATAGGTTTCAGAGAAGGTGCTGACCTGCATTGATAGAGATCATTTTCTTATTCAGGGGTTCCCTATATCAGTGAAATCCCAGAACAGTCCCTACCCCAAGCACAGTCTAAGAAAAACCTGAGGAAAAGGAATGCTTCCTAACATGAAATTAATTTTTTGAAAGATCTATGATTTTATCCTAAGTCATAATCAGGGATGGTACCTGGTCAAATGGTGAAGTATGGTGAAATTGGTCTTTGCCCAGAATTCTCCTGTGGTGTCCTTTCCCCCCTCTGGAGAGAGCCACTATGCTCAATCCTAAAGTCAGGCTTCCAGTGCTCTCTTCCCTATCAAAGCTGATTCAGGAAATAATCTGAGAGCAAATACACACATGGCACATATATATGGGTACATCTATACATGTGTGTTTATCTTGACCTGCATTTAAATCACTCTTACTTCTCCTAGGTTTTAGTTGTGTTTGTAGCCTTATCTCAAATTAGGGAATGATAGCTTTTGTCTCCAGTAAACACATTATCAAGAATCCATAGTGGCAAGCAGGTGAAATACGTGTGGGGCCACTCTTGAGAACCCCTGAAATCAAACCACAGAGATAGACTTTCAAAGCTAGTCTTAGGGGTAGCACTATATCATAACTTTCTCTTTGAATAGGTGAGCTCTTAACTTTTTCAAATTTTAGAGTTGAAAGAGTCCTTAAAGATCTAGTCCTCCCATTTTATGGATGAGGAAACTGAATCCCACCCCTCTCCACCCCCAATAGAGTCTTAACTTGAGCAGAGTCATGAGGATTCTGTTTCACAGCATTAGCATTTAGAGGATATTCACAACAGGCATTCCTTTAGAATGTAGAAACAACTGAGCTGCAAGTCTAAGTATCAAGTATAATTCACTAGAATAGGAAGTTATAATAAGGCTTGCTTTCTCCCTGGTTTTTCATCCACCTCCGTGCCCAACCACAAGGAACAAACCAGGTGAACTTCTCCCCAGGCTTGCCTCACCCTCTTCTCTCCCAGGGGGTAGCATCCCTGGTTCCAAGCATCTTTGTCATTATCTGGGTTTCTACCCATGGGACCTTATGTTCTCCCTGTAGGTGTTTTTCTGCCTCCGTCATGAATGCTTGTGTTTGAAGATCTAAAATCTTTCCTTGAGATCTCACACCCTTACCCATGCTGTGCATGCCTTAAGAGGAAAAGCAGGTCTCCTGGTTCTTATCCCATAATCTTTCCCCTGCTTTACATTGCCTCTGATAGAAATGCTCTATATTAGAGAGACAGCATTGCAGAGAGCTTTAAAAAGAACGCAGCCATAATACAATGTGCACATCTGATAGGTTGTAAGACCTTTGGGGCCTCATGTTTTTTATTATCTCATTACTCAATTGGAGTTGCTAAACAATGCTGGTAGGACGTCGACTCTCTCCCAGCTTTTTCATCTGGGAATCATTTCTTTTTCAAATGATAGTGTAACTAAGGGGGTTTTTAATTACTTTATTATCTTTTATCTGATCATAAATCTGCTCATTTCAAGTTGTTTTCTAGGAGGATGTTCAAGCCAGAGTCATCAAAGAGAGTTTGGAGAATGGCCACACTAAAATATGCACAGCTGTAACTTCTATTGCTTCCTAACTTATCACAGCCAGTCCCATGAGACGTCATCTAGAGATGTCCGCCTTTTATTATACTGCCTTCCCTTCCCAGGGGGAACATGTTTTTTGAATAAAAATACTTAAAAATTCATTCCTGCAAATTGTTGGAAGTGTTGGAGTAAGCAGGAGCATCCCTGGCCTGACCACTTCTTACTCTCTTAGCTCTCTGTCTAAAGCTCTTTATCTCTCCCTTGGCCTGGCATTATCACTTTCATAATTTAAGGTATTATGTAGGTACTTCAATTAGCAAACCCTCTCTGAAACTTATTTAAGTGAGATGAGAAATTAAAAGGGAAGAATATGCCAAATGACCTAGAAGAAATCTTGGCAATAGCCTATTTACACCCTGGGAAATGATTAAGAGGACTTCTTATAGGCCTTGTTCCTAATCTTGTAAGAAATGAAATGTGCATCTAGTCCAGTTTGGTCCCTGGGGATCCTGAGCTGAGTGTAAGGGATTGCAACATAGGACATCTCACATACAAGCAATATAATCTGACATGTTGATTTCTTCATTTCTTGGGACTATTCACTCATTAAAGAGGAGAAAAGGAGAGAGAAGAAAAAAGAATTTCCCATTGCTAATGGCCTTTTTTTGAGAGCTCATATATATCAAGGAACTCACATTTGCTTGGTATAGAAATTACCTCTTTGGAGAGAATGCTCCCTGGAGCTCCGAGAGATTAGATGTATTCTCCATAGTCCCTCTGCTATTAAGTGATGAAGACAAGCTTGGAACTCAGGTCTTTTGGATTTCAGGTCCAATGACCTGTCTCCTATACTGCACTGTCTCGCTTAGACATGAAATATCAATCAATCAACAAGCATTCTGTAAAGTCCTATTATGGCCAACCTTTGTGCTAGGCATTCAGGACACAGCTACAAAAACAATTAGGCTATAAGATCTCTGAAAGCAGAGATCATGTTTAATCTAAACTTTGGGTCTTTGCTAGAACATAACACAATTTCACACAAATAGCAGGTCCTTTAATAGATGCTCATTGATGAAGGACAATGAGGTGGAGCTCTGGATAGAGCTCTGGACTTGGAATTAGGAAGACTCTTCCAGCCTCAGATGCTTACTAGCTGTGTGACCTTAGGCAAGTCACTTAATCCTGTTTGCCTCAATTTCCTCACCTATAAAGCAAGCAGAAGAAGGAAATGGCAAAATTCTCCATTATCTTTGACAAGAAAACCCAAAAAGGGGTCATGGAGAGTCAGAAACAACCAAACAAAAACATTGATGAATTGAATGAAGGGGGGGACTTCTTCAATTATGTTAACAACTGCAAAATACAAACCCTACATCAGAAAAGATCACTCTAAAACATAATCTTTGAGATATTCCTCAAAGTCCATTCCCTTTTTCTGTCTTGATAGAAGATGCTCACAGAGAAAGAGCACTAATCTGAGTAGAAAGTAAAATATGTAACACATTACTATCTATCCATCCTGAGCTGAAGCCTGGAGGCAGGAGACTGAGGAGGAGCAAAGAGGGAGGACTTATGTAATATAGTAAAGCATATCTGTGTTGGCTGATGCTTTTGTGTGAACGGTTGGCATATGGTTTACTAAAATTGGTATTCATTTGGTTGATGTTTTAAAATGTATTACTTGTTCAAATGTGTTAACAGTGAGGTTGTTTTATTTATAATTTAGAATTAATTTAGCCTATTTAAGAGAACACTGTTTTGTAAGCATTTCAAAAGCTGTGATATAGTTGTAATTATCATGTGTCCACAGGAATATGCTTGGTAATGTTTCCTATAACCTGTACCCAAAGAGCAGCCTGTTTTATCCATCAGATTATCAATTTGGGACTGGAAAGAACCTCAAAGGCCTTCTAGTCCAGCTCCCTTGTTTGACAGATAAGGAAACCAAGGCCCAGATGGTATTGAACCTAGGTCCTCTGGCTCCACCATCCCCCACTGAATTCCTTTATTCTCTCTAACACCCCAATGAATCTATGATCTCATCCATGCTGTCCCTTCAAGGATGCAGTTCTCGACCTGCATCTCCTGTGTGAGAAGCATGTCATCTAATGGTTTGCCTCTGGGAGGAGGGATTACCCAGAGTTCTCAGGGTCTTCTCCCCTATCCTCTGACATCATGGGGATGCTAATAGGTTGTCTGAACATTAGTTCACAATTACTCTTTCCACGTGACCAATCCTGATCTTTTATGATCATCACATCCCTTATTTGGATCCTTTTGGGTAAGCCCATGTTGGTAATAACAGCTTGCCCATCGCTGCTATGGGCCTTTCCATTGCCTTTTGGGAGACCCTCAATTTAAATTCTTTTGAGACTATAGTATTCCCTTCCTTGAAGCCATATATCACTGGAAGACTTTTGTTATTAAAAAGTTGGGCCTTGGCTTCAGAGAGAAGCTCAGGTAATTAAAGGCACTTTGCAACTGTCCAAAGGCAATCCAGTCTTTAGATTCTGCTTTATAGCTGGTCTAGGCAACAACTACATATCGAAATCTCAACAACAAGAATTCTTTATCCATCTGGCATTTTCTATTTGGATGGTTAGAGAAAACCCTTTTAATTGATGATATATCTTATTTATAGGATTATAGGATTAACAATTTAGAACTGGAGGAGGCCTTAGAGGGCATCTGGTCAAGTGCCCGCATTTTATAGAGGGAGAGGCTGAAAGAAAAGGGCAAATGACTTGCCCAAGGTCATACAGGTAATACGTGGCAAGAGCCAGGATTGAAAGCCTAATTCTTGGACTCATTTCATTGCTCCTCATTGCTTCTAGGAACCTTTATGATGTTTATCAATGATTCAATCAGCACATTGTCATCCACAAACAAACAGGACCTCCAGCCATTCACTTGTTCAATCAATAAAAGTTTACAAATTGCCTACTGTGGGCAATTCACTGGGTCTCAGAGGTGAGCTCCAAATATATAGACTGGCATGGATTCCCTGCCATCTGGGAGCTCATAATATAATAGTAATTGGATGTGAATATAGACCTCTGAGGTACCTACTGACTCTCAAAATCTGTAAGAGAAATGGAATACAATTTAAAAGTCATGAACGTCACTTATTAAGCACTTACTATGTGCCCGGCACTGTGATAAGTGTGGGAATATGGTAAATACGAAAGAAGACAATCAGATGGAGGGACCACTTTCGTTTATGAGAATCAAAGATGGCATTGAGGAAGAGTTAGCATTTGAATTGAGCCTTAAAAGATGAGGAGAATATCAGTAGGGGGACTAAGTCCAAGGAGTGAATTCCAGTGGCATGAAAATAGCACAGACAAAGGCATGGAGATGAGAAGGCAAAAGGACATGATGAAAAGGCAGCCAGTGTTAGATAGAGGCTCAGAGAGTAGACTTAGATCACGGTAAGCCTTGAATGTCAAACTAAAGAGTCTGGAATTTACTCTATATGCATTAGGGAACCACTGAAGGTTTCTGAGACTATGTATGATGGGAGAAACTAGAGGCCAAGAGACCTTCCAGTAGACTATTGGAGGTAGGGGATAACAGGAGGAGCCTAAAGAGAGAGGGGACATTGGAACTGAGTCTCAATTACAGCCAGAGATTCCAAGGGGCAGAGGTAAAGAAAAAGAGCATTCCAGACACAAATGACAGTCTGTTCAAAGACTTGGAGGCAAGAAACAGAATTTCATATTAATATAACAGTAAGACAACCAGTTTGACTAGAACACAAAGGAAAACTAAAGCCCCAGAAATAGATAGGATCATCAAGGAAGGTAATGGAGATAAAGGAAAGAAGAAAAGACGAGGAAGGGACAGAACCTCAGGGATACCTAGATAGGCACATAGATGTGACAAGAGAGAAAGAAACATCGGTAAGGAGACAAAGTGGTTTCATTTGCTATAAACCCATAAAACCATCAAAACTTAAGGTCTAAAAGGGACCTTATGGGTCATCTAACCCAGCACTTCTTAAACTGTGGGTGCAGAGCTCAAATGGGGTGCTGAAGGGGTAGCAAGTGGAAAAAGTTTAAGAAGTCCTGATTAACCAAATCTTCTCATTTTAAAGGCCAGGAAAGACACAAACAATGAAAGGGATTTGCTTGATGTCACATAGCTAGTTAGTGGTATAGCCAGGCCCAGGAAATTGGAGACTTGGGTTCTAATCCAGTGCTCTCATTCAAGGTAGAAAGGGAGGAAACCACTCATTGTCAAAATAAAAGCTGCCAGGCTCATTTTCAAACATTGCTTTATCAGCTGCAGGCATTCATTCACTTAGCACTTTCCCACTGTATCATACTGGATAGAGGCCTTGACCAGAATCAGAAAGGCTCCAGTGTCTGACCCTTCCAACCTGGATGTGTACATGGGCAGATCCTTTATTTCACCACCAGGTGGTGGTGCTAGCTATCGACTTCATCCTACTGAATAAATCTTACGAATATCTGGGCAGTCCCACATTCATCCTGAAGGTTATGGTCTTTACCCCCCTTACCTGTCTCATCTCAACAAATCAATTAATCACTAACATTTTTCAAGAGCCTACTATGTACCAGGCACCGTACTAAGTAATGGGCATCAATCCGGGGGGTAGGATGGTTAGTATATATTTGCCCAATCAGGATAACTCTGAGTGCTGCCCTCTCTATCCCAATGGCCATACCTACTCTCTGGATCATGCTATATTTCATTGAGCCTGAGTCATGTGATCTTGGCATAATGGACATACCCTTACAACATAGAAACAATCGAAACGACAAAACAACACCTAACTTAAAAACCCATCATTTTGTTGCTACACAACCCTAACATTCCCTAGACAGTCCAAAGGCTAATCTGAATCCAGCTGTTCTAGGAACAATACCTCATCCAGGCTTCTACTGGAAACGTACAACTCAGTTTGCTTAGTCCACATGGCTGTTGCTCTTGAGTGTGGCCAAAGGAGTATAGACAATACAATACAATAATTTCCAGCCGATGTTCAGCTCACAATGTTACAATTTGAAGACTCAAGAATGTTGAACCCAAGTCTTGTGTCCTCTTTCAAGGATGGGTCGCAAGGACCTGGTGTTTTGGTGACCCATGCCCCATTACTGTCAGTGATTTCCGCCTGTGCCTTACTCCTGCTAGCTTGTGGAGCAAAGGGAGTAGAATCCATGACAGGCTCCAGCAAAGAGACCTTGCCACTTCTCTGCCTTAGTGTCTCTCTCTCATCTCTGACCTTGACCTCTTCAGTTCAATATTGAGAGCTGTGTCATGGCCCTCTCAGCCACCTTACCCCTCAGAGACATGGGATCCCTGTGATATTCAACTGACCTGAGTCTCAGCATTCTCATCTTAAAAAATGGGGATGATATTTTCAGGAATGACCACATAAGAAGGCAACATAATACAATGGAAAGGATACTGAATTTGGGGTCAGCAGACCCAGATTCAAATGCTGGCTCTCTCACTTATTACATGTGTGACCTTGGACAAATCATTCTCTGTATCTCAGTTCACCTCCACTGTAAAATAAGGAAATCGAACTGGATGTCCTCATGAGGCTAAAATGCCAGATGGTCTATAAAGTGCTTTGCAAACATTAAAGTGCTATATAAAATGCCATTTGTTATGCTGAGAATATGATCTACTTTAGGGTCAAGCTGAGAGATTTACGGACATCTAGAAGTTGGAGAAGGAAATGGCAAATCACTACAGTATGTTTGCCAAGAAAACCCCAAATGGGGTTACAAGAATTGAACAAGACTGAACTGACCGAACAACAAATGAACAACAAGGAGTTAGGAACAACTTTTACAAGACTGCAGTACATTTTCCAGTGTCTATCAGAAGCCAGCTTGAGATTGGATTACCTACCTTCCCAACCATCAGGCCTGGTGCAGGGATTGACATTTTTTTTGTTTGTTTGTTTTTTAGAAATAAAGGATTCTTAATTTGTAATCCAAATTCTTTTGGGCTATAGACTCATAGACTCCTGTCTGAGGCCCTTGCCTCAGAAAAAAAAAATAAAAAACCCTGTAAACTTCAGACCTCTTCTTTTGATCTGCTCTCAAACAGTCAGTAAACCTGTTTGGGTAGTCAAAACTGCCAAACTTTGCCTCTCTGAGATTTTCATGGTGACATTCTGATCTACAAATTCTTTGGCACTTTTCTTAGGAATTAAGCTAGATAGAAAAGATTTTCTGTTTCATTCTCTCCATCATAGAATTAATTAAGCACCTACTATGTGTCAGGCCCTCTGCTATAACTACTGAGTAAAAAGTTCTCCATTCCTCATATTTCAACACTATGTGCTACTGGCTTTGAGGGGGGAAGCATTCCTGGCAGCCTATCCATTTCTTTGCCAATTTAAAATCATTTACTCACCTTGAAAGCTCTTCATTTTTCCTTCTGATAGACCTGTTTTTACAAGAATGGGTTGTCTGTTTTTGTTTTTAGTTTGTTCCTACTGATATGGCTGGTGAAATCTCCTTCCCCCAGGCTCTCACATGGCCCAGTGAGCATCTCATTTTACATGCAATTGCTGCCCAATTAACAACTCATTAACCTGCACACCTGCAGCATCTGCATCTCGCATCCTGGGAGAGCTTACCCCTTCAATTCATTCTGCCTTGGTTCTTCATAGCACAGAAGCCGCACAGCCTTTGAAGGGTCTCTCAGTCATTTTGCTAGAAGCAGACCCTCCAGAGATCTTATCCCCCACTTTATGAGCAGCAATGCAGGTTCCTTAAGGAGAGGGCTGGCCTCATTTTTATTCCTCATCATCTACTGTCTCACTGTGCCTGGCACCTGATAAGCACTTAATATGTGCTTATTAATTCATAGATAAGTAGCTTTAGTACAATAAGAGGTCATTGCTCCATCTAATCAAATGCCTTTATTTCTGAATTATTAACACATGTTTGCCACAAGAGAAGAGAACAGAGAAGGTGAGTGGCTTATGTCTTAGCCAATCATTTGTGGTCCATTTATGAGTGTTGTTAACGTACATCACTGATACCCAGGTAGATAGGAGGAGTGTAGGTGAGAAAAATTCTGGCCTAGAGGGTAGGTGCTAGCATTTCAATGGATATAATTTGGGTCTGTTTTAAGATACATGCAGGAAATTCAAAACTCTCAGACCCTTTCCAGTATTTGCAATCACAGAATGAAAAGCACCCAAATTGAGGATGAGAGAGACTTGGTGCAGCTCAGTGATAATGAGGTGTTGGAGAACATGTTATCATTTGGGATACTGGAGAGAGGACAATAGTTTGGTACCCTCAGTTTGATGAGCTGAGCTTTGAAGAGAGCTAGGGGTTCCACCAGGCTGAGATGAAAATGTAAAGCATTTTATGCAGAAGGGACAGATTCTCCAAAGGTGCAATCCACCTCCCAAAGATGGGAGATGAAATGTCCTCTAGGGGAAAACACAGAGTAGAACAGATGGGTTGAATGACAAAGGACATTAAGGGATTGTTGCGAATACAGTCTGGACAGATGAGAGACAGTATGAATATGAAGGAGTTAAAGTGTCCAAGAGAGTTGTGTTTTATCTTAGGGACAATATGCAGTCCCTGGAGCTTCTTGAATAGGGGAGTGATATGGTTAGGCCTGAACTGCAAGAATATCCATTTGGTAGCTGTGTGTAGGATACATGGGAAAGGGGAAAGAGTGAAGTCAGGAACACAAATGAAGTCTATTTCCTGAGAGCAGGCAGAGGATTATATAAATGCAACACAGTGCAGCTCCAGGTATGGTGGTACCTCCCTAGAGTGCTACTGGTGAGGTTGATTTGGATGAATCACCTGAGCTTGGGAGTTCTAATTTCAGTAGGGCTCAAGCCAATTGGGTCAACTAGCCCAGATCAGAAGCAGAGAAGGTCAAAGTTCTTATGCCAAACAGCAACGGGATTGGACTTTGAGTAGCCACTGCACTTCCATCTTGGAAAAGAGTTGGAGATTCAGTCTCGAAACAAAATAGCAACAACCTAAAACCTAGTTCCCAACTCATATTTGAGTCATGCCATCTAGTAGGATTGGTCATTAGGCAAAATCTTATAGGATTATTAACCCAGAGCTAGAAGGGACTTCAGAAACCATCCAGTCCAATTCCCACATTTTATACTTGAGGAAACTGAGTCCAAAGGAGATCAAATGACTTCCAAAGACCACACTGGTAGCAAATGCCAAAGGCAGGATTCAGGACTTCCAGGCCAAGCTCTCCTCACCCAGGTCTGTGATTGTGTCCATGACAAGCAATGACCTAGCTGAGGAGGGACATTGGGAGTCCAGACTAAGGCTACTCCACTGCTTTTTTTCCTATACCACCCATTAGATTGGGAAGCACCAATATGGTGTTCTGTGTAATCACACACACACACACACACACACATGCATGCACACACATGCACGCACACACAACATCGATAGTAAAATAAGAGGTAGTATGTATAAAAAGTTTTGCAAACTTCCTAGCACTTATATAAGTGGTAGCTATTATAAAGTGAAACTTTAGGGAAAAAAAAGTTCCTTTGCTTTAGAGAAAATACTTTTGTCTCTGACATTTTCACATTCCATCATAATCTCTAGTGGAAAAAAGTTGGTCATTTATTAGATTAACTCCTAGATGGTACCAAGCACCATGTCTCATCCAAAATGCACACTTGTAATAAATATTATTGAACTGACAGCTGGAGCTGACATCTGTAGACCACAATTGTTTGTCATATCACACGTCATTTGTCTGCCCAAGCTTGACTGGACACTAGGCCTCATGTAATGTTTATAGTAATGCATAGATACTCAATGCTTCTGGAATATTGGACCAGAAATTATTCTGGACTCCACTGATGGCCTCCTCTGATGTCTCAACATGACTTACGGATGACCAAGGGTTCCCAAATGCTCTACCAGCAAAAGGCAAGCTCTGGAAAGTTCTGATAACCTGGAAAAGTGACAAGCATGAGCCACTGCAAGTTTTTAGAATAGAAATGGAAAAATAAACTACAGTAGAACGTTGTAAATTCCCAAAGGTGACACAGTTCAAATTCTTCCTCAAACAATGCCTAGCTGTATGAACCCAGAAAAGTAATTTAGTCTTCCTGAGCCTCAGTTTCCTCATCTGCAAAATGTAGGGGTTGGGCTCTAGATCCTCCCAACTCAAAATCTCTTAAGCTCACCCTTTAGAGTGTACACTTCTCGAGGGGAGAGACTCATTTTTGCCTCTTTTTTGCATTATCAGCACTTTAGGGGTTTAATATTTACTGAATTGAAGCTATCACTTCATAAAAGGAGGCCAGTTTCTTCTTAGTGGTACTCTGAAGGACTCCCAAACTCCAGGAAGTGTTATCAATATAATGAGGAAGAAAGTTGCATTATCCATTCCAACAAGCAAAGGACAGAAACCACATAGACTTTTAGAGTCCGCAGAGGCTTGAAAGGTCATCCAGTCTAACTCCCTTATTTTGAAGCCAGAGAGACTCAAGATCAAGAAATGAAATAATGAAAACAAGTTGACCCAGTTTATGATGTGAAAGAACTCCCCACTGACCACCTACCCTCCTGGAGAAAGATGTGCCATGAGCCCTGTTATCCTGATCAGCAGTTCCCTTTCCAGGGCTGCCATTTTAGAAAGGAGCCCAAACCCAGACTCTCTTCTTTTCAAGGCCCCTCTCCACCCTGGCCCTCATGCTAGCTTTCCTACATGTGCTGTCTTCCTCTACTAAAATGTAGGCACCTTAAGGGTAGAGACTGTAGTGTTTGTCTATATTGTATATGCAGAACTTAGCAAAGAGCCTGGCATATGGTATGCACTTAATAAGTGATCTCTCTGTGTGTCTCTGTCTCTGCTCTGTCTCTCTCTCTCTGTCTATCTTTGTCTCTCTCTTTCTGTCTTTGTCTCTCTCTGTGTCTTTCTGTCTCTCTCTCAGTGTCTCTCTCTGTCTCTGTCTGTCTTTGTCTCTCTCTTTCTGTCTCTGTCTCTCTCTTTCTGTCTCTGTCTCTCTCTGTGTGTCTCTCTGTCTCTGTCTCTCCCTCTCTCTATGTCTCTCTCTCTCTGTGACTCTGTGTCTCTGTCTCTGTGTCTCTCTGTCTCTCTCTCTTTCTCTGTGTCTGTCTCTCTGAGTCTCTCTCTCCCCCTTCTTCCTTCTCTTTCCCCCTCCCTCTCCTTTATTATTCTTTTTATCTTTATCATCTATCTACCTACATATCATCTGCTGCCATACCTGCCTGTCTGTCCATCCATCTACTTATCTACCTACCTACCTACCTACCTATCTAGCCATATATCTACGTTTCTCTTTCATCTATTTATCATCTACATATCTCTCTATCTCTCCATTTAGCTCTCTATATCTATCATCTATTGGTCATCCATATATCTATCTCACCATGTATCTCTCTATATATTTATATACCTATCATCTATTTATTTTATAATCTATTTATTAACTCTTTGTGACCCCAATTGGGGTTTTCTTGGCAAAGATACTGGAGTGGCTTGCCATTTCCTTCCCCAGCTCATTTTACAAATGAGGAAGTAAGGAACAGAGTTAAGTGACTTGCCCAGGGTCACACAGCTAGTAAGTGTCTGAGGTCAAACTTAACTCAGAAAAATGAGTCTTCTTGACTCCAGGCCACATATTCTATCCATTTAGCCACCTACCTGCTCCTTTATCTATCTATCTGTCCACCTACCTGTCTATCTATCCATCCATCCACACATATATACGTGCACATATACATATATATTCTATTTATCTCTATCACATATCTAAAGACATCACCCATAACATTTTACCATTTATTTAGAGAATCCATCCCAAATGTTCACATGGACTATTTGTTCCTGACCTGTGGTAGAGCATTCCAAGCTCATATTGGTCTGATCAGCCACAGTCAGACACAATGTAACTTGACTCTAACATAGTGATGTCATTTTGGTCCTCTTCAATAACAAAGGACATCCACCATTTATCATCTATCATCTACATAACTATTCCTCTATCTCTCCATCTGTCCTTATCTATCATATATCTCTCCATGTATGTTTATCTATCTTTCCACCTCTCTAGAATGCCAGTCTTTCAACTCCCAGGGTAGTGGCCTTTCCACTCCACCCCAGTATCTCTCCTTACCTGTTTCTGGATTCTCTTGCTGGGTCCATTTTCGTTTGTGCTAGCTGATTTCTTGCTAGTTCAGAGTTTGGAGGTGATAATTCTGGTAGAAATAAAGAATGGCATGACACAGCGGAGAGAGCTGGGTTTGGAATTACCAATCCTGGCTTTGCTGGGATTTGCTCCTAACAACTGGAGTGAATTTGGACAAACCTCTCTAATCCTCAGCCTCTCACCTGAAAAATAAAAGATTTGGACTCTAGGTCGCTTCTAGCTCCAAGTCTGTGATTGCATGATGTGCTTTTTCTGTCCATCCCCGCCCTTCATTGCTGATTAAATCTATCTCATCTGGATATTATTCCTTTCCTGGTGCTGCAAGATAACTAACCTTGATTATAAACTCCTGGAGAGCAGGTGCTGCCATTGTACATCTTGTATCCACACCTGACCTAGGAGACAGTGCCATTCATACTGTATTTTCTTAATTAATGTTTGATTGAATTTTCAAACTGACTTGGAGACACTGTGGAAATGTCTCCTTCTCCAGAGAAGCAAACCAGGAAAGCCTCCTGTCTGTGTCTCCTAGCTGAAATGTAAACAAGTCAAAGATTGCAAACTCCTTGATGGTAGGCATAGTTTTATTTTTGTCTCTAGGTCCTTGGTGCTTGGCATAATGCCAAGGAGTAAGCAGGTAATAGGTGCATAATAAATACTGATTTTTTTTCAAATGAAAAGTAAGTGACTAGAGGGCTCTGGGTAATGGGCTGGGTTTTTGTTTATTTGTGGGGCTTGGCGGGGGGGGGGGGTAAACTTATAGTAAATGCATATGAAGTGACAAGGAACTAGAGAAAGTACTTATGATTCAAACTCATCCTCCTAATTGGTTTGGAACACAGTTAGCTCCTATAAAAATGAAGAATCTTGAATAAAATCATGTCTGAAAAACAAATTAGCTTTTCACATTGGAATGGAAAACAGATGAGATAGTAGGTAAATATGACGGCTTGGATGACACCTGGTACAAAACCATCAGCTTTAGCATTTGGGGATCAAGGAACCACAGACTCAGAGTCAAAGGGGGCCTGGGAGACCATAGGGCTATTTTTTGGAAACTCAAAGGGACCGCAGAAGTCACCTAGTCCAGTCCCCTCTATTTACAGTTGAAAGAACTAAAGCTCAGAGAGGAGAAGCAACTTGCTTGAGGTAGATGTTGTAAAGGAATGGAGATAGTCAGTGCCCAAAGCCTAGAAACCAATTGTATGTGGGAGGTGAAGGGGGGGGGGGTTGAATCTGCTTCTGCCTTTACATGTTTACCTCTACAAATGAGGTAACTTTGAACTGGAGCCTGAAAAGAACAAGAAACTGGTGCGGCAGTTCTGTAGGTGAGTGGGTGATTTCCTGTGGCACCCCTTTGTTGCCTTTCCTTCCACACTCCCCTCACTTCCTTGCTGTCTCATTGCCCCCACTCCAGAACAGAGGACACTGTTGTTGGTTTTAGTCGATATCACTTTTCTGCCTCTTCTTGATCCTCTTTTTGGGGTTTTCTTGGCAAAGATCCTGAAGTGATTTGCCATTTGCTTCTCCAGCTTATTTTACAGATGAGGAAACTGAGGCAAACAGGGTTGAGTGGCTTGCTCAGAGTCACACAGCTAGTAAGTATCTGAGGCCAAATTTGAACTCAGGTCTTCCTGATCCCAGGTCTGGTGCTGCACCACTGACCTCGAAACCTAGAGCTAAAATAGCATAATTATCTCAACATGGTCAAGTGAAAAAGGTGGTTGGAGCATCAGAAAACTGGGGTTGCCCTCTGCACCTAATTTTCTCAAAAGCTGTGTGACTGACATTCATCAAGTCGCATAACCACTCCATGCCTCCGTTTTCTCATCTAAACCATCTTTATGACTTCTCACATCCTAAGTTCTTTCCCTGGCCTCCACTACCTATGTGTTTTGTCTCTTATGTCCAAATATAAGCTCCTTGAGGCAGGCGAGGTCTCAATTTTATATCCCCAGAATTAGCACAGAACTTTGGACATAGTAGGTGCTTAATAAACACTTTTCAGCCACTCAATGGAATGAATAGAAAGATCCCTATGCCAATGATTTCACAGAATGGCAGCTCATGAGCATGAAATGAGATCACAGTAATGAAAACTCTTGGGAAAGGAAGTCCTCTTCGACAGTCAGGTGGTACCATCCTGCTACCCTACTTGAAGAGAGCAAGGATACAGCAGGGGCAGTCCCTCCTCCTTCCTTATTAGTATGAACATTAATTAAATTGACTTCTTATCAAATTAGTCAGGTGTTTCCAGACTAGCTAACTGGTGCCTGTGACCAAAATCTCTTTTTAATTTGACTTCCAAAATGAAACATTTCAGTGCATTAAAATGGAGCTACCACTCTCCCTCTCCCCCACCTCCTCCCACCCATACACTCCCACATGCCAACATACTCCTGTTATTACTCTGACATGAGCTTGAAGAATTTGTGGTAAAGTTCACAGACTGGGCCTTGGTGGTAACTGCTCAACAATGTTGGTGGTTGGGAAGGCATCCAAACCTCCAGCTGATGCAAACAGTCCTAGGGGGAGGGAGAAACAAAGTCATCCATTTATGTTACAAGGAGAGCATAATGTTAGGCTTTGTTGGGTCATCTAGTTTGGGGCCTGGAGCTTGGTTTTTAGAGAAATGCTCTGGGAATGATTTAATATGCAATGAAGCTAAAGAACAGTAAGATAGAGCCTTGTAATTGATACTCTTATGAAGGAAGAGAAATTGACTCAGGAGAGCCCAATTTAAGGAAACAGTTTAAACCCATATAGGACTAGAAAATGAATTCCTTATTGTCTCTTGTGGTACCAGTTGTGAGCCGAAGGCCACACAGTAGAAATTCCTTGGGATCAAGAAAGTTGGTTTTGTAGTGGGAGATGGGAGGAAGGTTCTGATCATTTTTAAAAGAAATCATTCATTTTCTTCCTTTCTTCACAAATAACTTTGTCTTCAAGGGTGATTGATATAGGGGATCTTGACATCAGGAAGATCTAGGCTTAAATCTTAGCTCCCACATATAACTAATGGGGTGATCCTTGGTAAACCATTTAACCTCTAAATGTTTCTGGCAACTTCCAAAGTCTATATAGGTAAGTCTTTGTTTTCCTTCAAGATTACATTAGGCAGAGAGTTCCAGAACCATACAAGAGGGAGGCCATTACTCCTGGTAATGTCTGCCCACTTTTAGCCATGGCTGACTCTTCATGACCCTATTTAAGATTTTCTTGGCAAAAAAACTGGAGTGGTTTGCTAATTCTGTCTCCAGCTTGTTTTATAGAGGAGGAAACTGAGGCAAATAGGGTTAAGTGACTTGCTCAGAATCATACAGTAGAATTTGAGGCCAGATTTGAACTCAGGTGTTTCTGACTCAAGGCCCAGCACTCTATCCACTATAGCACTCAGTTGCCTTATTCATGGATAATAACAACAAGAAGAAGCATTAGTAATGCACTTTAACATTTGTGAAGCATGTCATGATCCACACAACCACCCTGGGAGGTAGATATCACTATGCCCATTTTACAGATGAGGAAACAGGCTGAGAGAGATTAAGTGACTTGCTTACTGTCACACAGCTAATCAGTGTCTGAAGCTGGAACTGAACTTAGGTCTTCCTGCCTGCAGGTCTAGGTTTCTACCTATTACACCTCCATTTAACATCTACTTGTCTCAGGCTACTCCCTAGGATTCATTCAGCACCATGCATTAGAAGGAGAGCTAGACTTGAGGATGAATGAGTTTGGGGACTAGCTCCTACCCTTAACATCTGTGTGACCTTGAGCAAATCACTTCAATCAATCACCAAACTGATTAAGCACTTATGAAATACTAATCACTGGGGATACAAAAAGAAAACAATCCCTACCCTCAAAAAGCTTACATTCTGGTGGAGGGGACTACGTGCACACAAATAGGTATATACGGGCTAAATGTAAGGCAGATACAAAGTAACCTGAGAGGTGAAGGCACCAATCCTTAAGGGGAGTGGGAAAGACTTCCTCTATGAGTTGGCATGGTTGGCATGCATCTTGGAGGCAGCCAGGAATTCTTCTAGAAGACAGAGGTGAGGTGAGAGCACATTCCAGGCATGGGGGAAAACGAGTGCAAATAGGTGGAGACAGTAGATGGAACATCATGTTCAAGAAACAGCTAATAGACCTATGTGGTTGGATCATGAGGTACGTGGAGGAGAGGAATGTGTAAGAAGACTGGGAAAATAGGATAGATAAGCATCTGGTTCTGAAGATCTTTGAATTCAAAATTTGGAATTAAATTTAAATTTCAGACTCCAAGGAGTTTATATTGGAGTTTATACTTATATTTATGTGGTATATAGTTTATTTTATTATATTTATTTAATAATTTAAAATCATTTAATGTATTTATTATTATAGTAACGGGGAGCTGCTGGAAATTACTGAGCAGGGGGTAACATGATCAGGCCTACCCTGTAGGAAAATCACTTTGGAAGCTACATAGAGGACAGGTAAGGGTGTGGGGGGAGAAACAAGTCAGGGAGACAAATCAGACAGCTCTTGCAATAATCCAAGTGAGAGGAGTTGAATGCTTGAACTAAGGTGAAGAGAAGGGGTGTATATGAGAAGGTACCCTGTAGGCCACATAGCCCAATCCTTCTCATTTTACAGCTGAGGGAACTGAGGCCCAGTGAGGCTGAATTGGTTATGTGTGGTACACAAGTATTAAAAGTAGAAATAGGGTTTGAACCCAGGTCTTCTGGCTCCATATATGACATTCTTTCCACTGGCCACACAACCTCCCAAAATAAGTTTCCATCTTAGTTAAGCAATAAAAAATGTCCTGGTAATCTAAGGAGACAGAATTCTACACTGAAAATAGAAATCCAACCAACTTTCAACCTTAGTTTACACTAAGATATAAAAAAAAAGGTGAGAAGAGAATCTCTGTCAGCTTCCTTAAGCCAAGACCTCCTACTCAGATTGTTAGCAGTTACTCAGAATTATTGGCTTCCTGGGGTGCCACTCACCATGGTTGGTGTTCCTTCAAAATCACTTGTAGGGAAGCATTTTCTTTCTGGGAATAACTCAGCCTAGCCAACTCACAACATAGTTCAGAGTGAAAAAAAAAAAGTGACCTGGAATCTTATGCATGTCAGGAGGAAGAGAAAAAAAAAATATCTGATAGTAGGGTAGATTCCGAATGCACATTTCCAGCATTCTAAGTTATTTACATGCAAATTCAGGAACTCATGTAAGGACCCTAAAGGCACTAACCCTCAGGAATTCAAGAGGGTAACCAAGGATGTCTGAAAATCCAGACCCCACAAGCAATAAGAGTAATAAAAACATGCTTTGAGAAGGTTCCTGACCTAGTATCTATGAACCTGTTTTTTTTAAAAAATACATATATTTCAATAACTGAATTTTAATATGATGAACTTTCTTTTTAATCCTGTATGTCTCATTTTATGTATTTTAAAATTCTATTCTGAGGAGGCCACAGGCTTCACTGGACTGCCAAAGGGTATCTATAACATAAAAAGGGTTAGGAATCCCTGCTTTAAGGACATTTTGCAGCACAGATTAAAACATCAGCTAGGAGAAAGTAAGAAGCAGCTGAAAAACTACAGACAGATAGACATCGGACAGACTACAGACAGACAACAGACGGACCACAGACAGACTACAGACAGCAAACAGATAGAGAGACCACAGACAGAAAATAGAAACTATAGGCAGAATAGATAGACTAGAGGCAGAAAAACAGAGAGACTAGAAAGACAACAGACAGACCACCAACGGACTACAGGCAGAAAAGACAGAGACTACAGAAAGTCAACAGACAGATGGACAAACAACAGACAGACAAAAGATAGGCTACAGATAGACAGAACAGTCTGTTGTGTGCATGGGGTGGGGCAGTCTGGAGTGGAGCAGATCCTGAGAAAAGGCTGTGTGTGTGACTCTGAGACGGTTTCTACTATGGCAGCAGGAAGAAATCAGAGAGCAATAATCTGGGTAGGCTGTAGAGAGGATTGCCCATCATTCTTTTTGCCCCCACCAACCTCCTGCCTTTCCAGGCTTCCTTCAAGTTGAACCTAAAGTCCCAGCCTTCCTTAATTAATTTCTATGCCTTCCCTCAGAGGTTACTCCCAATTTATCCCTTACTTATCTTGTTTGTACAAACTTTTTTGAATGTCATTTCTCTCATTAATTACAATGCGAGTTCCTTGACAACAGGGATTGTTTTTTGCCTTTCTTTGTATCTCCAGTACTTGGCACAATGCCTGGAACATAGTAAGTGTTTAATAAATGCTAGTTGACTAACCAACCAAATGACTGGCTCTCATGCAATTGTGTGTGTGCACATGCATATAAACAAGAACCACTGTCAATAATGTCACTTTCAAATACAAAGGTATCAATGGTGCTCACCATTCATACAAAGTTCTTTGTTCAAAGATCTTACCATAGATACTCTCTAAAATCAAAGTGGGCATTATCAACCCAAACAATGGAGAGACAATTTCCCAGGGTTCATGCAAGTCTATGGAAAATGAGTGAGGGGAAAATCTGAAAAACACTTAGACTAGGAGTTCTTAGCTCAAGGACTATGAATTTTAAATTTATTTTAGTAACTGTATTTGAATATAACTTTGTGATCCTATGTATTTTATTTTGTGCATGTAAAAACATGATTCTGAAGAAGGGGTCCAAGGTCTTCACATTCTGCCAAAGGGGTCCATAGTACACATGAAAAGTCAAGAACTCTTGATATTTAGAGTTTTGAGTTTAAGAATTACAAATTCTAGAGGAATGAGGAACAGGATAATTGGATTCTAGACTAGTTTTAGTCCTGATGAGCACTACAATTAGCCTTCTTCCATAATCCAAGTTCAAAATTAATTTACTCCATTCTTCAGCCTCTTAAATATTAAAAAAAGAATGTATTCTCCTTTTGGAATATATCAACAGGGAGAATCTATTATTTTTTTTCATTTGAGCCACAATAAATTTCTTTTTCCTACTTAGTCATACTTTCTTTGGGAAAGCTAGTAATTGTTCATAATATTAACAGCAATGGCAATATTAAGAACTAATAATTTTAAAGCCCCTTAGCAATTGGGTGGAACCCTTATGGAAGATTTATAGGAAATCATGGATAAGAATCCTAGAGATGCAAGGATTAGGACCTTTACTGAAACATGGACTATACACATCTGTTAGGTCACAGATCCATTGAAATATCAAGGAAAATATTATTATTAATAATAATAATAATAATACATGATGGTGATGGTGATACAAGGCAGTGTAGCTAGATAGCTGGCCTCAGAGTCAGGAAGATCTATGTTCAAGTCTTGTCTCTAAAAGATACTATATGACTAGACAGTTCATTTTACTTCTCCCTGCCCCACGGAACTCCCAGGATTGTAAATTACAGAGCAGTCACTGATTTGCGTGGATGATTAGAGAAATTTGTCAGGAGGAGTTCCATGTAAGTATGAGGTCTTGACAAGCACTACCACTATTAACAACAACAACAACAAATAATAATAATAATAATAATAATAATAAAGTCAGACACAGCAAAAAAGGTTTAATCTGGAATGTGATGAATGAGTGTTAATTAGAATATTTTTTAAAAGAGGATAGAATTCTGGTATTCTTGCCTGAATAAAGCCATGGGAAAAAAGCCAACCCTAAAATAATTAAGCATCAAAACAAGGTTAGTCAGGAGAGGCAAGGGAGAGTTGATGTGTGGAGCTAGGGGAGGTCCAGATCCCTTCTCCACACTGTGCCCAAAGGTAAGTTATTTAAACTCCCTGAGGTTTCATCATCTATAAAGTTGGACTAATAATATCTGTGGCACCTGCCTCATAAGGTTGTCGAGAAGCTCAAGAGGATGTAAGTAATGCATGACATAAAATCAGCTCTTAAGAGGAAAGCTTCTAGTCGTTGCCCAGAATTGTTCAAAAAGGAGCTTTGTGGGAGCCAACATCTCAGCATCACTGCATGTTCTTCTAATGTTTGTCCCAAAGCAGAATATTTCAGATTCAGTTCCTACCTGTCTTCCATCCAGTTATCCTGACCTCATTTTTTAAAAGATAGAATAGTCTAATAGTGGATTTCAGGGGACATTTTCACTGCCAAACAGATCACATGCTTTAATGATGACACAAACCTTAGCTTCCATCTCTACAGCCCTTTAAGGAGGAGTTCAAATAACTTCACATACTTTTTTTCTGATCTTCATTGTAGCTTTTTAAGTTAGAGGCTATTTTCATTCCTATTTTACAGATGAGGAAACTGAGGCAGACAGAGGATAAATGATGAACCCGGGGTCACATAGCTAGTAGTATCTAAGGTTGCATTCAGACTTAAAACTTCATGACTCCATGTCTAGCATTCTATCCATTATGCCCTGCTGTCTTGGAACAAAACAAAAGGGTGGCAAGATACTAAGTATAGTAACTACTGCTTCCCCATGGGCTATTTAGACAAAGGATTGATGCTGAGAAATGAGGGAAAATAGATAAAGATATTAACTCTGATTATGATTAACATTCTCTGTAAGTTTTAACTGATTGTAAACTGACAGCACAATAAGAAGGACATGAGTCAACGAGCAAACTCATGCATCAAATACTCAACTCTTTGACAGAGTGTGATACAAAGCAGCTAAAGGCACCACCAGGTTAGAATACAAATTCATTTGGAGAAACAACCAAGGAAGATGGCAAATGATTATCTGTGGTGTCACCTCATGACAAAGCAAAAATAAGTGAAGACAAAAGGAAATCCACAAAAGGAAGCCTGATGGGGAAGTCAGTTATACCATATAATCCGCAAAAGGATCAAAGTTGGGACTGGCAAGATGGAAAGGAATAGATGTAAAATGGAACACACTGTTTAATAATTCTAGAGTCTATCTTCCTCACCCGTGCCAATAAATCCAACACAATTAAGATTTACTACATCTTAAATGCACAAAGCAAGAAGCAGAAGGGACATTTAAGAATACAATTTCAGATCAAATGGCTGGACCACATCAAGCACTGAAAGAAAATTCCTGCCAGAGATGACAAATCACTGAAAACAGTGGATATAAGTTTTCCAGGATATCTCAGGGAAGCGATGATACAAAAGATTGCAAATAGTAACAGACAACATTTCTAATCTCCAAAAGGTCAAGCAGACATAATGATATACTTGCCAAATGTCTATATTCTCAAATTTATAAAATCTTTATGAGAAGGAGCTACATGCCTGTAGAGCAGAGTTCCTGACATTTTTGAGCCATAGGTCTGTGTGGCAGTTTGGCAAAGTCTATGGACTCCTTCTCAGGGTAATTATTTTAGAAGAATAAAATGAAATATATAAGATTACAAAGGAAATTGATTATACTGAAATGTAGTTATCAAATAAAGAAGAAGTCATGGACCCTAAGTTATGAACCTCTGAAGAGTATATGCTATGATGAGACTAGAAGAAGAAAGCAAGTAGATTTTGTCAAGTGATTTCCTACAACAGATCACATAATGAGGATCACAAAGTTGAAGGAAAACTACAGAAAATACAAAATATCACTATACTTACTTTTTCTGGTTGCCAAAAATATGTATTTGACTTCCTTAACATGTCCTTTGAGGCTTAAAATGGAGATACAGATCTACTAAGTGTGTTCACCTCTGTACTGGGTTAAGTTTCAATGTAAGATGGAGTCTCTAGAAATGGTAAGGTGCTATGCATTCTCTTATTTGCAGATGACATTATGCTGATTGAATCATGTCCCAGAGTGCTATGAATCCTCCAAAATAAGTCCTACATAATAAGTCAAAAGGGATAGGTATTGAAAAATAAATGGATGAAAAATGCTTATGTCTGAAATATACATGCTTTGGGATGCCCAGTCTATTGTATCCATCTAACATTGGCACTTATATCAAAGGCAGGTATAACACATAGATAATATGTTCAACCCAGAATTAAGCAGGAAGCAAAGAAGAAGGGAAGGGAACAAGAATTTATTAAGCACCTATGATGTGCCAGACACTATGCTAAGCATTTTACAAACATCTCATGTGAGTCAGAGGAAACAAGTGGTCTTTACTTCACATTGGAAATTTTATGGTACCCTCACAACAAACTGCTCTCCAATGCATACATACACACACACACACACACACATCCATAGAACTCTTTTAATATTAATATTCTCAGAGTAATGACATATGGTCATACATCTAGAACATCACAATGTCCAAGGAATCAGAGATTCATGTGAACCAGAAGTCTATGAAGAGATTCATAGTAGGCATAAGTAGATTTTAGGATATTTCCAGAAGTAACTTAAGCCTTTCTTCTATGCAAAACTGATGGGAGAACATGGAAAAAGTTTGCACAAGCACATATATAGACATATGTCATTATAGAGAACTTCTCAACAAAACATACATATACCTTACATAGATGGCAGATGAATGTAATAGAAAGAGCACTGAATTTGAAGGCAAGAAAGCCTGGTTGTGAACCTTGGCTGTGGTATTTGCTCCCTGGATGGCCTTTGGCAAGTCACTAAATCCCACTGTAGCCTCAGTTTTCCTATCTACAAAATTAGGAGTTGGATTAGGTGACCTCTAAAATCCCTTCAGCTGTGAGACTATCATTCTGTGAACTCATATCAACTGAGCCATCATTGCTGCCTTCATAAACATCTGTGTGTAGATGTGTATGCATTGTTGTTGTCTGTTCTTCATGCTTGAAAAGAACTAAAATAACATGATGATGTTGGGATCAAGGTACAGTGTTTCCTATTGTGGCTGATCAGACCAATACGAGCTTAGAAGGCTCTACCACAGATCAGGCACAAATGGTCCACAGAAACATTAGGAGTGGAGATATTTCTAAATTTGTACATTTCCTGTTTCTTTTGAGCAACTGCAGTTCTCCTTCATTTATAGAGCCCAGCACTTTCTTTGATGTAGGCACACCATGCTGACTGGTCCTTTGCCTGTGTCTCCCATATATCACAATTGATTCCAAAATTCTTCAGAGAGACTTTGAATGTTTTGTATCTCTTCTTCTGACCTCCATGTGAGTGCCTACCTTGCATGAGTTCTCCATAAAATAGTCTTTTGGACAGACATATATTTGGCATTCAAACAACATGGCTAGTCCACTGGAGTTGCTGTTTTTGCAGTAAGGTTTAAATGCTTGGCAGTTCAGCTAAAGAAAAGACTTCAATGTCCAGTACCTTATCTCGCCAAATGCTCTTCAGAATCTTCCTAAGACAAACCAAATGGAAATGGTTCAATTTTCTAGCACAGAGCTGGTATGCTGTCCAGTTTTCACAGGCATACAACAATGAAGTCAGCACAACAACTCTGTAGAACTTCAGTTTGATAGGCAGTCTAATACCTCTTCTTTCTCACACTTTCCTTTGGTGCCTCTCAAACACTAAACTAACTCTGGCAATGCATATATAAGCCCAAGGCTATCAAGGCCAAGACACATAGTGCTTAAATTTAACAACTCAATTCAGAAACAAGTTCCATTAGTCATAAAAAGACCTTCAAATTCAAAGAAAAGGACATTCGAACGACACAGGACTATTCCACCTTCACTAGGAAAAGGAGGAGAGAATGCAATAAAAATTTTCTGAAGAGCACTAGAACTCAGAATGAAGCCCAGGGTGACCTACTCTGCAAATCTGAGCTTAGCTAAATAAAACAAAAGATTGATTTTTGATAACAAAAAGGAGTGTGAAACATTTTTAGAAAAAAAAAACTACAATTGAAGAGATATTTGCTTCTAGAATGCCTCCAAGCAGCCGAAATGCAGGAAGAATAAATAAATGCAAAAGGCAAGGGCATGAATAGCAATAGAGTAACAAACTAATAAGAGACTTCTTTCTAAATGTACACAAGAACACAGAGGTGGAGGCTGAAATCTGGTAGAGCTGTTACAACAAAATAAATGGAAAGAACAACCACATACCAAAGCATCAAAAATAAATGTAACAAAATTATAAAGATCAAAAAACTCAGATGAAGAGATATGACATTTGGATATGTTTTCAGACTTTATCAATATATTGATCAGTTGTGGTGACTTTTCTTTTTCTTCTTAAAAATACTATGTTATAGGGGATAGCTCTCTGGAAAGGGGAGGCAGAGGAACACATGGGATAATATGATGATATAAGAAATAAAATATCTATAAAATTATATTTAAAAAGCATCAATAAGGCTGTGTTCAGAAAGGTTTCTGGAAGTTAGTCCATTGGAGGTAATCCATGGAGCAACAAAAAGGATCTTGAACTGGATAAAAAACTAATTGTGACATGACCTTTGCAACACTGGGAAATACACTTACCCTTATTGGACCTCTGTTTCCCCATAAGTAAAATGAGGGGGTTGACCTAGAGGACCTCTGAGGACCCTTCTTGCTTTGATCCCTGACCCTGGGATACTTAAATAATGCAGCTGAAGAGATGTATTGGGAAGAGAAAGTCTGTAAACAGAGATGGAATAAGAAGACTATGTTAACCAAAGGTTAATAGTCTTCTTGTGATAATGAAGAAATTGTAACTCCAATCATTGATTTATTTTTGGACCAAGCTAAGCCTTTGATTTTATTAGTGTAGAGAACTTTCAGTGAGGAAATTCTTTCTATGAGGGGAGATTGGCACTTTCTCTGCTGCTGACCACCCCAGTGAGCTGTCCAGGGTTCTGAGACTTGCCCAGAATCACTCATAGTCAGAACTTGAATTTAGAACTTCCTGACTCCAAAGCAAACTCTTTGTCCTCTATGCAATTTTGCCTTTTATTTATAATCCAACCCATCACTTCAAAATAGCCAATTAAATAAGTGATTTTATGCTATAGACAAATGACCTGCTGGAGCCAGGTCATACCACTTCTCAAAAGCCAAATGTTAAAATTTCAGCATGAATATTTATATATCTCAGAAATCAGTAAATACAGTAAATTAGGACTTAAATAATTGTTTTATTGGTTTATAGACCTATGAAAGTGGTGGTAAAAATGTTAACAATGCAGATTAAACTTAAAAGTGTGCTGTGTGCATTTTTTTCAGACAGCCAAATGTTAAACATTTGCCAGCATGCCTCTGGTTATCAACCATCAGAAACTGGTATGTGTAGCATAATTTTCACTGATAATTAAGTTCTATAATTAAGTCTATGGTATTTTTGTCAATTTTGTGGTTTTAGGATTTAAAGAGGTCAGATGTCTATTGAGACTCTGTATAATAGGACATCACAAGTAAGAAGCAATGAATCATCACCGATGCTCAATACTTGTGCCAAGAGACACATGCTGCAACAACAACAGAAAAAAAGATGATTGCTGGGAGAAGCAAATATTGATAACCCCATTCTCTGTGAATGTGTGCAAATCTGTACTTTGACAGCTGGACTATGAATTATGGTAAAATCAGGTACTCTCTGATCTGGATGGACATTCATGTTCCCCAGTGGGTAAGACCTCCCAAAGAATGTTTAGGAGACAATGGCTATGAGCGCTCTGATTATGACTGACCAAAGGAAATATCTGTGAATGGACTGTCTGCCTAGTTTCAGGACTGATCTTGTCCATCCTGGTTTGCAGTTGCTTTGGCACTTAGGGCCTTTCTTGAATGAGGCAGACTAGCCAGTGATGCTAAGACGTAATAGATCTTGATTATGGACCCATTTTAAAAATACAAGAAAAGGCATGTCCAAAATGAGACTTCTGGGTCTGGGCAGAGGCCATTGAAACTATGCCTAGAGGGTTGGGCATAACCAAGGATGTAATGAGGAGGTATATTCAGATCTCTGTGCATAATGCTCTTCAGGCCCAGGAGGGAAGGATTCGGTGATATTCCTCTCTCTCCCTCTGGACAGGGCATAGTCAGCCCTCTTTACTCCTCCTGGTTCAGTGAATTGAGTGACTTATATTTTGTCCTGTCATGTACCAGGACAGCTCCACAGTACTGGAAGTTCACAGGTTTTATTACAAAGAAGGAGGAAGGAATGATTCTTGCTCAAGCACATATGATTCGGTTGCCCATCTCTGATGTCACAAGGAAAGAGATGCCAGGTATTGGCCAGAAAGGCCCTTGTCATGCCAAAGTTTGATGGTGATCAAAATATATTTTGGAAATTACTTCCCTAGGAATAAAAAGGCCATCCAAGGAAGTTTAGTGTTATTTCACTAATCTAAAAGATTAGACTATAGGAACTCAGGATATGCTTTGGATCATTAAGAATATTTCTCATTTAGTGTTTGTAATTAAACTTCAAATGATAGGTCTTATTCCAATAGATGCATACAATTGCCCATGTACATAGACATATCCATTGAAATCTATGTTGTTTCTATGTGACTTATAATGTATGCTTCAAAAACTAAGGATAAGAGATGTCACCAAGTAAATGTATAATAGGAACATAAGATAGGCTGACCACATGTAGAGGGGGAGGAATAGATATCCAGCATACTCAACTGATGTTCTTGAAATGTCAGGAACAAGTAAGGAAGGCCTCCAGGATGTTGTATGTAACCCTGTGATGAGCCTATGGGAAGACATGGCTGAGAGAAGAACATAACATGAAAGCATGGAAGGGTTGGGATCTGGTCTGCTTATGGGAAAAACCAAATTGACGTCTACTTGAGGTGTAGTGCATAGGATGTTGAACCAGGAGTCAGGAAGACCTGAGTTCAAATACAGCTTTGGACACTTAGTTGCTGTGTCACCCTGGGCAAATCATTTAACCTGTGTCTACTTCAATTTTCTCGGCTGTAATGTAGAGATAACAATACCACCAATGCTCCAGGGTTGTTGTGGTAGGGATAAAGTAAGAAAATGCTTCTAAAGACTTTATAAACCTTAAAGCATTGTATAAATGCTAGCTAGTAATAGCAATAGTATTTGAGTATATGATAGGTATATACTCTGGGGGTGAACTCTTAGGTGTTTTTATCTTTGAGTCCTCAATACTTAGCACTCTGATTTTCACCTACTTTGAAAGGCTGATTCATCTATAATCCCAGTGATGTGAAGCTCCACAGGTTCAAACAATCCATTCTTTCTTATCCTACATGATTCTTGTCCCTCATATGACAGAAGCCTTCCTTAAGCCTGGGTACAAACACATAACTCAAACTATATTTCTCCCTCACTGTTGCTAGCTGACTGGCTCACCTTCTTTTCTTTTATATCACTTCCTCTATGGGAGGTATTGTGGGTAATTTACTGCATAAGTGAAATTGCTAACTCAGATCTCAATGAGAGCAGCTATTACTGCTGAGAAGTCATATGTTCAGGCCTTGAGGTTTCCAGCTACTTAGAAAGCTTAATGTATTTTTTTAAATTTCACATTCCTTTCAGAAAATGTGCTCAAATACATAATAAAGTAATATATTCCTTTGATTCACGTGAAATTAAGAATATAGGAATCTTACTGGGATTTGGCATGAATCATTAGGGTTTGATGGGAAGAGTCCTGGATTTTGGGTCAAAATACCTGGGTCAAAATCTAACATCTTATAGCTACTGCCTGCGTGACTTTGTAGAGCACCTTAATCTGCCTAAATCTCAGATTCTTCATCTATAAAATAAGTGAGTTGGACCAGATGTCCTCTCAGGTCCTTTCTAGCTATAAATTTCTGATCCTATAATAAACTATGAAATATTGTTTGATAATTTGTATATTTAAAAGCCTATATTTAATGTTTTTGTTGTTGTAGAGCTATTCAGTCATATCTGACTCATCATGACCCCATGGACCATAACACTCCAGGCCCTTCTATCCTCCACCATTTCTCAAAGTCTGTCCAAGTTCATGTTCATTATTTCCATGACACTATCTATCCATCTCAACCTCTGCCATCCCCTTTTCCTTTTGCCTTCAATCTTTTCCATCATCAGGGTATGTTCCAATGAGTCCCATCTCAAAGTAGTTATGCTTCAGCTTCAGTTTTTGACCTTCCAGTGAATACCCTGAATTAATTTCTCTAAGTATTAACTGATTTGATCTCCTCACTGTCCAAGAAACTTTCGAAAGTATTTTTGGTACTACAAATTGAAAACATCAGTCCTGTGGTACTCAGTTTTCCTTATAGCCCAACACTCACAGCCATATATTACTATTAGAAAAACCACAATTTGACAATACAGACCTTTGCAGGCAAGTTGATGTCTCTGCTTTTTAGTATGCTGTTCAGATTTGCCAAAGCTTTCCTTGCAAGGAGCAAGTGTCTTTTAATTTCATAACTGCAATCTCTGTCTGCAATGATCTTTGAGCCCAAGAATATAAAATCTGACACTTATATTTCATTTCTTCTCCATTTGCCAGGAAGTGATGGGACCAGTTGCCAAGATTTTAGGGTTGTTTTTCTAATGTTAAGCTTCAAGTCAGCTTTAGGTGCTACTCTTTCACTCTTCTCAAGAGGTCTCTTCTTTCTTCACTTTTTGCCATCAGAGTGGTATCATCTGCATATCTGAGGCTGTTAATATTTCTCCTGACAACATTAATTCCAGCTTTTGATTCATCCAGCCTGGTATTTAGCATGATATACTCTGTATATAAGTTAAATGCATAAGGTGACAATCTGGAGACTTGTTGTACTCCTTTTCCAATCTTAAACAATTCACTTGGTCAATGTTCAGTTCTAACTGATGCTTCTTGACCCACTTACAAATTTCTCAGGAGACAAAGATGAAATGGACTCCCATATCTTTTAGGACTTGCCACATTTTGTTGTGATCTACTGAGTCAAAGGCTTTTAGTCAATGAAGCAGAAGTAGATTTTTGTGGGACTTCCTGGCTTTCTCTATAATCCAGTGAAGGTTGACAATTTGGTCTCTAGTTCTGCTTCTTTAAAAACCAGCTTGCTCTTCTGGCCAAAGTGTTCAGATAGTTCTTGTATGCCTTTTCTTTTTTCAAATATATTTCTGCAAGTAATATACTGTGATCTTGTTTCCTTATCCAATTAAATTTGAAGTATAGGGAAGCCAGACGAATCTGTTCTTGTTGATGTCATGGCTGAAAACTCAGGAGAATTGGGGTTCTCAGGACTTGTAGTATGATACAGGGAGACAGTCTGTATTAATCCATATGAAAGAAAGAAAGATAAGTGAAACAGGGAGGTTAGAACAACTACCTGGGGGCTGATGAAGAGGTTGTCCTAGCTATTTACTTCTGTCTTCTTACTATTCTTTCTACCTCCAATGTCCATGGAAAGCAAATGATCCTGTGAAAAAGAAAAATATCTGTAGCCTTACATTAATATTTCTTGTTACACTTATTGATTGGGATATTAGAAAAACAAGTCCTTATTTATTGGGTTTCCAATTAATTTAATGCTTATTTAGTTCATTAATCTTTTCTTATTCTGTTATTAATTTGTATTTTTGGGGATGCCACTTTTACTCTGAGGATTCCTTTAGCTGCCTCACAGTAATTTGGGCATGGTTTTTCCTCATTATCATTTTTTTCACATAATTATTATTTCTGTGACTTGTTCTTTATTTGAATTACTTAGGATTTCATTATTAAGGGTCATTTTAAGTTCTTGTCTCTTTTTTGTGTTTCCTGAATTGATTTATTTTATTGTGTTATGGTTCATAAAGAAAATGTTTGGTATTTCTAATTTTTTATATTTATTTGCAATTTCTTTATGCATGATCAATTTTTATAAAACTTACATGTAGTACTGAAAGATATGTATATTTATGAGTGAACCCATTTAGAAGGTACCATAAATCTTTTAGTTCTAATTTTATTAACATGTTCAATTCCATATTTTCCCTGTAAGAAAGATCTTTCAGGTAGGTTTTTTCCAGCTCTGAGAGTTTACAACTATTACAACGTGTTTTTTTTAATTGAGTTAATTTTTCCATTATTAATTTAGATGTTAGGTCATTTGTAGCATACACATTTAATATTGATGTTTGCTGGTTTTCTTTGGTTCTTTCAAACATAATGCAATTTACTTCTTTATCTCTCTTTATATCGTGATCATTTGTTTTTGCTTTGTCGGATAGCATGATTGCCAGTCCTGCTTTTTTGGATCCACCTATTGCACAGCAAAATTTTTTCCAGCTTCTCATTCATAATCCTTGTATGTATTTTCTTTTTTTAAATATGTTTCTATAAGTAACATGGTATGGTCTTGTTTTCATATCAATCCATCACATTTTTGTTTTATTGGATCATTTAATTTATTCACATTTAAAATTACTGTGTTAGGTTTGCTATTTCCTCTATTCAGGTCTTTTTTTTTCCCTTTCCCTCTTTGTCTGTACTTTGGCTCTATTAGTTTTATCTAATCTACCTTGAGGTAATCCTGTTCCCTCTTTTCCTGGTTATAACTCCCTCCCCCGCTTGCCAACTTTTTTTGCTGAGTTTAGTTTGGACTTTTATCTTCTTTCTTTTTTTTTCTTTTCTCCTTTTCTTTGTTTTTTCTTTCTTTATACTTTTCTCCCTTTTTCTTTTCCTCTTTTTTTCATTTTTTTCATTTATATTTATTTTTTTTATTTAAATTTATTTATTTAACATATGTGGTTTTCAGCATTGATTCTCACAACAGTTTGAATTACAAATTTTCTCCCCATTTCTACCCTCCCCCCCACTCCAAGATGGCATATATTCTGGTTGCCCTGTTCCCCAGTCAGCCCTCCCCTCTATCACCCCCCCTCCCCTCTCATCCCCTTTTCCCTTCCTTTTTTGTAAGGCAAGATAAATTTCTATGCCCCATTGCCTGTGTATCTTATTTTTTAGTTGCATGCAAAAACTTTTTTTTGTTGTTTTTGAACATCTGTTTTTAAAACTTTGAGTTCCAAATTCTCTCCCTTCTTCCCTTCTCACCCACCCTCCCTAAGAAGTCAAGCACTTCAACCTAGGCCACGCATGTATCATTATGTATAACCCTTCCACAATACTCATGTTGTGAAAGGCTAACTACATTTTGCTCCTTCCCAACCCATCCCGCTTTATTGAATTTTCTCCCTTGACCCTGTCCCCTTTCCAAAGTGTTTGTTTTGATTACCTCCACCCCCATCGGCCCTCCCCTCCATCATCCCCCCCCCTTTTATTTTTTTTTATCTTCCTCCCTCTTCTTTCCTGTGGGGTAAGATACCTAACTGTGTATGTATGGTATTCCCTCCTCAGGCCAAATCTGATGAGAGCAAGGTTCACTCATTCCCCCCTCACCTGCCCTCTCCCCTCCTCCCACAGAACTGCTTCCTCTTGCCACCTTTATGCGAGATAATCCACCCCATTCTATCTCTCCCTATCTCCCTCTCTCAGTATGTTGCTCTCTAGTCCCTTAATTTCATTTTATTTCTTTTAGATATCTTCCCTTCATCTTCAACTCACCCTGTGTCTGCTCTCTCTCTTTTACATATATATGTATATATATACATATACATAAAAACACACACACACACATATATATATATATACATACATACACATGCATACATATACACATAGATACATACATACATACACATTCACATATATATATATACATAAACATATATACATGCATATTCCCTTCAACTACCCTAATACTGAGGTCTCATGAATCATATACATAACCTTTCCATGTAGGAATGTAAACAAAACAGTTCAACTTTAGTAAGTCCCTTGCAATTTCCGTTTCTTGATTACCTTTTCATGCTTCTCTTGATTCTTGTGTTGGAAAGTCAAATTTTCTATTCAGTTCTGGTCTTTTCACTGAGAAAGCTGGAAAGTCCTCTATTTTATTGAAAATCCATATTTTGCCTTGGAACATGATACTCAGTTTTGCTGGGTAGGTGATTCTAGGTTTTAATCCTAGCTCCATTGACCTCTGGAATATCGCATTCCAAGCCCTTCGATCTCTTAATGTAGAAGCTGCCAGATCTTGGGTTATTCTGATTGGGTTTCCACAATACTCAAATTGTTTCTTTCTGGCTGCTTGCAGTATTTTCTCCTTGATCTGGGAGCTCTGGAATTTGGCAACAATATTCCTAGGAGATTTCTTTTTGGGATCTATTTGAGGAGGCAATCGATGGATTCTTTCAATTTCTATTTTGCCCTGTGGCTCTAGAATATCAGGGCACTTCTCCTTGATGATTTCTTGAAAGATGATATCTAGGCTCTTTTTTTGATCATGGCTTTCAGGTAGTCCAATAATTTTTAAATTATCTCTCCTGGATCTATTTTCCAGGTCAGTGGTTTTTCCAAGGAGATATTTCACATTGTCTTCCATTTTTTCATTCTTTGGTTCTGTTTTATAATATCCTGATTTCTCATAAAGTCATTAGCTTCCACTTGCTCCAATCTAATTTTTAAAGTAGTATTTTCTTCAGTGGTCTTTTGGACCTCCTTTTCCATTTGGCTAATTCTGCTTTTCAAGGCATTCTTCTCCTCATTGGCTTTTTGGAGATCTTTTGCCATTTGAGTTAGTCTGTTTTTTAAGGTGTTGTTTTCTTCAGTGTATTTTTCAGTATTTTTTTGGGTCTCCTTTAGCAAGTCGTTGACTTGTTTTTCATGGTTTTCTCGCATTCTTCTCATTTCTCTTCCCAATTTTTCCTCTACTTCTCTAACTTGCTTTTCCAAATCCTTTTTGAGCTCTTCCATGGCCTGGGACCAGTTCATGTTTTTCTTGGAGGCTTTTGGTGTAGGCTCTTGCACTTTGTTGACTTCTTTAGGCTGTGTGTTTTGGTCTTCTTTGTCACCAAAGAAAGAATCCAAAGTCTGAGACTGAATCTGGGTGCATTTTTGCTGCCTGGCCATATTCCCAACCAACTAACTTGACCCTTGAGTTTTTCAGTGGGGTATGACTGCTTGTAGACTAAAGAGTCCTATGTTCCATGTTTGGGGGGGATGCGCTAGCTCTGCCACACCAGCACTGCTCCTTCCCCAAGAACCCCAACCCGGACTGGGCTTAGATCTTCAGCAGGCTGTGCACTCCTGCTCTGATCTGCCACTTAATTCCTCCCACCAGGTGGGCCTGGGGCCAAAAGCAACTGCAGCTGTAGCTGCCCCACCTCTGCTGCACCGGGGGCAGTGGCCGAACTGCAAACTCCTTCCACTCCTGCAGCTTTTCCCACTAACCTTCTCTGCTGTCTTTGCTGTTTGTGAGTTGAGAAGTCTGGTAACTGCTGCAGCTCACTGATTCAGGGCGCTAAGGCCCACTCTGCCCGGCTCCTGGTCTGGTTGGTCCATGCTGCTCACGCTGGGCTCTGCTCAGCTCCACTCCCAGCTCCCAGCTCTGTGTGGGATAGACCTCACCCAGAGATCATCCAGGCTGTGCTGGTCCGGAGCCCTGCTTCCCTCTGCTGTTTTGTGGGTTCTGCAGTTCTAGAATTGGTTCAGAGCCGTTTTTTATAGGTTTTTGGAGGGACTCGGTGGGGAGCTCATGCTAGTCCCTGCTTTCCAGCTGCCATCTTGGCTCTGCCCCCTTTTTTCATTTCTAATTTTCCTTTCTTCTACCCTTTCTTTTCTTTCTCTCCTTTAACTGTTCAGTTTCTCCTTTCTTCCTCCTCTCCAAGTTTTTTTGTTATTTTTTTTCAGTTTTCTCTAAGAAATGTATTTTTTAACCTTGCTCTTTTCATATATTCTCTTCCTTTCCTAAATACCATGAACTTTTTTTGGTTCACAATTTATATACTGTGTTTTTTCTTATGAAATTAAAGGTTCTGAAGTACCAAGTTTGAGCTACCTCTTCTAGGCAATTTCTATATTTTTATACATCTCACTCTATAATCCCCTTTTTAATGCTGTGTCTCACTCTTAGAGACATCAATTCACGAGAGAAGAAATGTGAAAATAGGAATTGCCCTATGGTGGAAATTACCCTGCATCTTAAATTCTGTGATTCAATTTAACTGCCCACTTGCACCATGAGATGTCTGCTTCCAATTTATCATGCAATTTCTTCTCTAGGTCTACTTTTTCTAGGTATAGGTTGTCCCTATTAGCTTCAATTATCCATCCCCTGAAATGGATGTTGGTTATGGAAGTACAGCATACTCTCAAAGGAAGTGGGCTGTGTGTGTCAGTCAATATTTCCCAGATTAAACCCATTGCAAAATCCCCATTGGGCAGTTAGGTGACTCAATGGTTAGAGTGTCAGGCCTGGAGTCAGAAAGTTAAACCTTCGTCAGCTCAAATCTGGCTTCAGATTTTTACTAGCTGTGTGATCCTGAGCAACTAAGTCACTTAACTCTGCCTCAGTTTTCTAATTAGCAATATGCGATAGAGAAGAAAATGACAAATCATGTGGTATTTTTGCCAGGAACACCCCAAGTGGCATCATGAAGAGCTGATCATGACTAAAAATGACTAAACAACAACAAGGTTCCCATCTTCCATTATATCCATATACCTCTTTTTCTCTTAGGAATGTTCTTCTATGGTACCCCCAATCCCATTGGGATTAGACCTTCTTTCCCCTTTCAATCCTTCCCTTTTGCTACCTCTTCCACTCTCCTGTTGCCCCTCTTTTTATTGAGATAATGCCAGATATCTTCTCTTTGTTTTTCACCCATAGACGTATATAGTATATATCATACATTCCTTCCATCATATACCTTCAAATTTATATACCATCTAATTTTGCAATCTAGTCCCACAAAAAAAAAACATTTATTCATCTCAAAAGTAGCTTTGGAGGATTAGTCCATGATGATTCAAGCCTACTCCTCCATGATCACTTCTCCTATTTCTTTAAATCCAACTTTAATATTTGCTCTCTTGTATCTTTTTTAAAAGAAATCTCTGAATGGTCTGGCTTGACATATTTTCTTTTTAAAACTTAACAGGTCAGTCTTTCTTTAGAGGGGGGCAAAGCCAAGATGGCAGCTGGCAAGCAGGGACTTGACTAAAGCTCTCCCCAAGGACCCTCCAAACACCTATAAAAATGGCTCTGAACAAATTCTAGAAATGCGGAACCCACAAAATAGCAGAGGGAAGCAGGGCTCCAGACCAGGACAGCCTGGATGGTCACTGGGTAAGGTCTATAACACCAGACTTCTCAACACAAAAATACCAAAGACATTGGAGAAGGGTAGTGGGAAAAACTTCAGAGACAGAGTGAAAGGAGTTTGTGGTTGGCCACTGCCCTGGGTGCAGCAGAGATGGTGCAACTCTGAGGCTGCTTACAGAGCTACAGCTGCAGTGGCTTCTGGCCCCAGACCCACCTGGTGGGAGGAATTAAGTGGCGGATCAAAGCAGGATTGCAGAGCCTGCTTAGATCTGAGTCATGGTCCGGGTTGGTGGTTCTTGGGGGAGGAATAGTGCTGGTGTGGCAGAGCTTGCTGTGTAGAAATAGCTCTGAAAACCACAGCACAGCCCCTCAAGCTTAGGACAAACTACTCTCTACTCTATAAGCAGTCATACCCTGAAAAAAGCTCAAGGATCAAGTAGTTGGCTGGGAACATGGCCAGGCAGTGAAAACAGACTCAGATTCAGACTCACACATTGGAATCTTTATTTAGTGACAAAGAAGACCAAAACATACAGCCAGAAGAAGTCAACAAAGTCAAAGAGCCTACATCAAAAGCCCCCAAGAAAAACATGAACTGGTCTAAGGCCACGGAAGAGCTCAAAAAGGATTTAGAAAAGCAAGTAAGAGAAGTAGACGAAAAATTGGGAAGAGAGATGAGAAGGATGCAAGAAAACCATGAAAAACAAGCCAATGACTTGCTAAAGGAGACCCAAAAATACTGAAGAAAATAACACCTTAAAAATAGACTAACTCAAATGGCAAAAGAGCTCCAAAAAGCCAATGAGGAGAAGAATGCCTTGAAAGGCAGAATTGCCCAATGGAAAAGGAGGTCCAAAAGACCACTGAAGAAAATACTACTTTAAAAATTTAAAAATACTTTTAAAAATTAGATTGGAGCAAGTGGAAGCTAGTGACTTTATGAGAAATCAAGATATTATAAAGCAGAACCACAGGAATGAAAAAATGGAAGACAATGTGAATTATCTATTTGGAAAAACCACTGACCTGGAGAATAGATCCAGGAGAGATAATTTAAAAATTATTAGATTACCTGAAATCCATGATCAAAAAAAGAGCCTAGATATCATCTTTCAAGAAATTATCAAGGAAAACTGCCCTGATATTCTAGAGCCAGAGGGTAAAATAGAAATTGAAAGATTTGCCTCCTGAAAAAGATCCCAAAAAGAAAACTAGGAATATTGTCGCCAAATTCCAGAGCTCCCAGATCAAGGAGAAAATACTGCAAGCAGCCAGAAAGAAACAATTTGAGTATTGTGGAAACACAATCAGAATAATCCAAGATCTAAGGGACTGAAGGGCTTGGAATATGACATTCTGGAGTTCAATGGAGCTAGGATTAAAACCAAGAATCACCTACTCAGCAAAATTGAGTATCATGCTCCAAGGCAAAATATGGACTTTCAAGCATTCTCAGTGAAAAAACCAGAGCTGAATGGAAAATTTGACTTTCAAACACAAGAACCAAGAGAAGCATGAAAAGTTAAACAATAAAGAGAAATCATAAGGAACTTATGAAAATAGAACTGTTTTGGTTACATTCCTACATGGAAAGATGATGTATATAATTCATGAGACCTCAGTATTAAGGTAGCTGAAGGGAATATACATATATGTATATGTATATGTATATATATATATACACACATATATATGTGTGTGTGTGTGTGTGCGTGCACGCATGTGTGTGTGTGTGTATACATATATATGTATAGACAGAGGGCACAGGGTGAGTTAAATATGAAGTGATGATATCTAAGAAAATAAAATCAAATTAAGGGATGAGAGAGGAATATATTGAGAGAGGGAGAAAGGAAGAGATAGAATGGGGTAAATTATCTCGCATAAAAGTGGCAAGAAAAAGTAGTTGGTTGGAAGGGAAGAGGGGGCAGGAGAGGGGGAATGAGTGAATCTTGCTCTCATTGGATTTGACCTGAGGAGGGAATAACATACACACTCAATTGGGTATCTTACCCCACAGGAAAGAAGGAGGAAGGAGATTACAAATGGGGGACAATAGAAGGGAGGACAGATAGGGGGAGGAGGTAATCAAAAGCAAACCCTTTTGAAAAGGGACAGGGTCAAGGGAGGAAATTGAATAAAAGGGGATAGGATAGGAAGGAGCAAACTATAGTTAGTCATTCACAATATGAGTATTGTGGAAGGGTTTTGCATAATGATACACATGTGACCCATGTTGAATTGCTTGCCTTCTTAGGGAGGGTGGGTGGGGAGGGAAGAGGGGAGAGAATTTGGAACTCAAAGTTTTAAAAGCAGATGTTCAATAAAAAGCTTTTAACATGCAAGTAGGAAATAAGATATACAGGCAATGGGGCATAGAAATCTATCTTGCCCCACAAGAAAGTAAGGGAAAAGGGGATCGGGGGGAGTGGAGTGACAGAAACGAGGGCTGATTGGGGAATGGGGCAATCAGAATATATGCCATCTTGGAGTGGGGGGAGGGTAGAAATGGGGAGAAAATTTGTAATGCAAACTCTCATCAAAATCAATGCTGAAAACTAAAAATACTAAATAAATAAATAATAATTAAAAAGACAACTTTAATTAATTTCAAAAAAAAAAAGAATTCTAGAGATGCAGCAATTTGTTTCACAATTTATTCTTCCTTAATAGTTGTATTGAAAAATCTGCTTACTTTTGCCCTCTTGCCTCAAATGATGGCTCCAATTCCTCTCATTCATTGTCTATTCAGCCACTAAAGTGATTTGCCTAAAACACAGGTCCAATAATGTCACTCCCTTACTCTATACATTTCAATGGCTTCTTATCCCCTTCAAAAACAAATACAAAATGCTCTGATGGTATTCAAAGCCAATTAAAACTGAGCTCCATCCCACCATTTTACTCTTCTTAAATCTTACTCCTTAAAATGCATTGTTTGATCCAGTGACAGTGGCCTCCTGGTTGATTCATGAACAAGACACTCCATCTTTTGGCTCTAAACATTCTCCTGGTTGTCTCCTAGACAATTTTGGGGGGTATAGCTCCCCAAGATGAAGAAAACTATCAGCTATTTCCTGTAAAAGGGAACTGATCTTCAGAGGCAGCAGAGATCTGTACCTAAGAGAAACTTAATGAGGACACAGAAAAGGGGAGAAAAGGATTTGCAATAACCAGGAATTATGGTGTATCCCTTTGTCACATGTCTTATCTACATGTGTGGCTCATTGCAGTTTTCTTTAAGTTTGAAACCACTCCTCCATGAACTTCATATTTCCAAGGGTAGAGTATGCCTCAATTTTGAGGGAATAAGTTTTTGTAACTACTTTTTTTGCTATCCCTTCTCAGCAAATACCTTCCATAAAAATTTAATTTTCTCACCAGCCAAGTGTCAAAATAAAGCACACTAATGGGGGCTCATGAGTTATAGAACTCAAAACCCTGCACCTTGAAATTGCCTTTAGAATTCTGAGGAAAGAAGTAGTCAATATGCTTCTGAGAACCCCAAAACACAAGTACAAATGCAGGTTAGAGAAAAAAACCCATAGGGTGTGTTACAGATACAAAATAAGTACCAAGTAATTGGATAGGTACTAGTAGGCTTCTAGGAGATTTAATTGGGCATAATCTTTTATTTATTTTTCATCTCTAGAGGAGATTGCCCAGTGGTGGCAATCTTCATGACATTATTTTTTCTTATGCTCATGTGAGAATGAAAATCTCTGAATAGGACTTCATCTATCTTTGTTTATCTATCAAGAATGGGAAGGAATTTGATAATTAGCTTGAATTGACCATGGTACTAGAAGTTGAATTTACTGGTAAGAACTGACCCCAGATAAAGCAAAGGAATGCCTTTTCTCAAAGTGAGATCTTAGAATTCTTCCTATCACCACTTCCAAGGAATAACCCACTGAAAATAAGGCACTCTAATCAATTTTTAAAATTGACACTACAGATGTAATTGTAGGTCATAGGTATACAAATCATCTACTAAAATCTTACTTTGCTTTTACATCATGGTATGAAGATGACCTTTGATTCTTTAAGGATATGACCACTTGGGCAGATTAAGCATATGCTCTGTTACAGGAGAGGTAGAGTGTGGTATAGTAACAATAGAACTAGTGGTATAGCATGGAAGACCTGGATTCAAATCTTGCCTCTGAGACATACTGTCTCATCTTGAAAAACTTGCTTTTCTTCTCTATTCTCAGGGTAATTAAGACTAGCAGTTGTAGAGATAGTGCCAACTGTTACTAGTAGAGAAAGTTTCCCACTAGGACCTTAATGAAATTCTAGGTCCCATCTCTATCACTGCGCCTGCCACTGTGATAAATCCCGGTAATACAAGGATACAGATGATACAATATGGACCCTCAGGGGACTTACATTTGATCAGAGAAAACAACATTCACACACAAAGTTTATCTAAAATATAGGCAAAGTAAATGCCAAGTAATTTGGGACAAGGGTCCCTATTAGTTTGACAGGATGAAGAGAAGAGTTTATTAATGTGTGGATGGGTAGCAGTTAACTTGCTTTGATGAGGGTGAGGTGTTATCGCCACCAATGAAATCATAGAACTTTTAAAGATTAAACTATGATATATGAAAATATTAGACATTACCTTTATACATATAGCATGTACCAATTTTGGGGTTTTTTTGATGGGGAGGAGGATTGGAGGTTGTAATTTCTTCAGTGTACATCTGTACAGTGTACGTCTCCTAGTGTGGAAACTCCTTCCACTGATTCAGATCTAACCTAACTCCTCTACAATTTAAGTTTTAGAGATCTTCCTGGAGCTTTGAAAAAGTAAGTGATATGCCTGGGATCACAGAGCCAGTAAGTAACAGGCAAGACATGAATTCAGGTGTCCCTGACTCCAAGGCCAGTTCTCTTTCCATTGTACCACACGATATCACTCCCATGGTTGATTTAATATGCATATGTGTGCACATGATCTAATACCCATATATAGGTACTAAAAATATGTACTCTGGTAAACAATCTTAGTTTCTTTTGGAAAATTTTTATGGGCAATTGAAGAATTTATTATCCTCCTACTAACTCATGCATTCACACTCTGTCTCATGACCATTAAGAGATGCTAAGAAGATATGAAGGTGACTTTAAACATGAGCTTATTTGTGGCTGATTTTTCATTTTCTATCCCAGCATAAAAGAGTAAAAAGCATTTTTAGTCTTTTAGGATTTTGCATGGAAAAGATTAAAACCTTCCCAGAAGAATGACTTCTGTGGAACCCAAAGGATTAAGAGCCCAGTCTGCCTGAGCAGTTTCAGTGGAGAGCACAAATGAAAGTTAATTAAACCACCTTATCAAAAAGCTCATCTAGCCTAATTTGCCTCTTGTTGGCTCGTGAAGGCTATTCAACCAGAAGAAGTACAAATAACTGTTAGAACTTGTCCCTAGCCCTCAAATCAACCACAGGGTAAAAGGCTCCCGTGGCATCCACCCCACTATGTAACTACTTTTGCCCTAAAATGGGTGAGATTCCAAAGGGTTTGTGGATCAGCATCATTGCTGACTGCACAATCCAAATCCCAGCTGTAATTAAATCATCTAAGCCTGATAACATAAGGATGGCTTCATGAAGAAAGATGCTGGAAGCCCTTCCTCTGCCCACTCCTTTGCTCAGATACAATCACTTACAGAAAGAATGCAGGAGGAACAGGGCTTACCAAATTAGGACAATATTCCCAACCTGCAACCCAAAAAAAGGCATCCACAAACCAATTGTTAGTTTCAATGTCTCCAATCTCCCCTTCTTTCCACTCCCTCCCCTCTCCCCCAACTCCACACAGAGAGCTCTTTTTAAAGAATTGAGTTTTGCAAAGCTATTAGGTTTGGAGCTTAATGAATGTAACCAAAGCGTCTTAGGTTTAGAGCTAGAAGGGAATGCAAAAGTCATCTAGTCTAATCCCTACCTTTAACTACTACTTTCTACTACTTTTCTAGGTAATTCTAGGTAAATAAGATTTGACTCTAGATCCCCCAACGAAGAACCAATGCTCTTTTCATAATACAATACAGCCTGCCAACTACCAGATCTCAACAATCACGGAATTTCAGAGTTCTTACTTTAAGGTTGTTTGTTGTTTTGGTTTGGTTTGTGAGCTGCTCAAGGGAAGAGAATTTGACTATTTTTGTATCCCCAGCACTTAGCAGAGGGCCTGGCACAAAGTAAGCTAATTATACATGTTTATTGACTTGCTGGTTTGCTTTGGATTTTTTTTTTACTTTTTGAGAAACAGTATAGTGAAATAGAGTGCTGGGCTTGGTGTCAGGAAGACTTGGGTTGAAATTTTACCTCAGTTACTTACTAGCTTTCTGAATATTATGGAGTTTCTTAAGCTCTTGAAACCTCAATTCCTCATCTGTAAAAATAGGAATAATGATAATACCGCTCCTTCCTACCTCACATAGCAGTTATAAGGTTCCATTGAGATAATATTGGTAATAATTTGGCAATGGTGGTTTAGCCTGGAAAGTTGATTGGAAAATTTTAAACACTAAGTAAATCCCAAGTTGTTATTTTCTCTAGTGCCTGAAACCAGGCACTTTAAAAAAAATCTTTATGTCTTTTTCTTTTGGGGTGCCACTGTCTTGCTTCTCTAGCCCTCTTCAGCCAAAGTCTTAAGACCTTCGATCTGATACATCCAGAATTCTTCCAAGAGGATGCCCGGAGGCCAATTTACCTTGAAGACAGATCTGGGGAGGGCAGAGAATGGTGAAATAGTGCAATTCTATTTTGAAGGGTCAGGGGAAAGGAGTGGATTCTTTGAATAGCAAAAGAGGTCAGTGCTCTAGCAAGCAACAATAGAATGAGATAAGAATCAGAGGTAAGAGGGGTGCCTGAACAGCATACATCAGAGTCAGCAACACGGTATGAATAGACTGAGAGTGTAGGCGGAACCAAGAATGCAGGGGCAACACAAGAGTCTGCAAAAATATGACAAATAGGCAGAAAAATATAACCAACATTCATTAAGTATCTACTGTTTACGAAGTAGTGAGTTTGGCATGGAGGGTGGAAGATTGATTGAGTTAAATAAGGTCCTATCCAATTCTCTGTTGTTCAGTCATTTTTTAGTGGGTCTGACTCTCCATGACCCCATACAGGGTTTTCTTGGCAAAGATACTAGAACACTTTGCCATTTCCTTATCCAGCTCATTATATAGATGAGAAAACTAAGGGGAAGTGAAAAGGGGCAACCCATGCACTGTGGTGGGAGTCTGGGCAAGGAAATTTGGGAGCAGGACAGAGTGGTAGCATAAGGAACATGAATCCGTTGAAAGGTTTAGAGAGGAATGCTCTGTTTAGCTCTGCTTTGTGAAGAACGTTCATTTCCCCCTCAACTCTTGTTGCTTATATGTACTACATAGCACCCTCCTCACCCCTGTGGTCTTCTCACTTTAAGGGATACCTCTGCCCCTATAGCCCCTTTCTCTGAATAGTTACTTCTATCCAGAGATGGCATTTTAAGGAAAGTACCCAGGCCAGCCATGTTCACCTGCCTGTTCTTTGATTCCCTTCTGGGATTCCTTCCTGACTCTCTGGATTCTCTACCTGATTCTCTCTTTCTCTACCATGCTTCCATTGGGGCACCTTATCTCTTACCCCATTGCTTTAAAATGACTTCTTATGGATTCTCATATTCAAAAGGCTGTTGACAGCCTTTTGATTCTGCTCTTTAATTTTAATGATTTTATAGGCTCTCTATGAAGGTAACTTGTCAGTGATATTGTGAAATCCAATGATGTATCTATTGTCAGACTTTACAGTTGCTTGGTGAAATATTTACATGGTTCAAAAGTTATTATTACATTATTATTATTATTATTATTGGGAGAAGGAAGGCAACAGGCATTTATTAAGTTCCTAATATGAGCCAACCACTATGCTAAGTACTTACAAATATCTCATTTGATCATTGCAACAACCCTATGAGGTAGGTGCTACTATTCCCATTTTATAGTTAAGGGCTGGGTCATCACCAGTTGTCTTTACTTATGTCTTGCCACTGGACTCCAATGAGGAGGAGAGAGTAAGACTTATGACTTTGCACAGCTCTGCCTCACTGAAATTCAATTTACTTCCAAGTCAAGATATCATTCTCCTGATATCATTACTCTTCTTCAAGAACAAAGCATGAGTAACAATCTTTGAGTGGTAGTAGTAGCTGCCCCCTGGGGACCCAATTGGCCTGATCAAGTTGAGCTGTGCTACTATTTCTATTTCTCCCCCTCATCCTCTTTCTTCTTCTTCTTCTTCTCTATGACAAATTTGGTTAGTCATTCTCTAAATAAGCTACAAAGATCCCTTTGATCTTAAAGTATCTGATTGTGTATAAAAGAGAGACATAGAAAGAGAAATATAGCAACATAAGACAATATCCATTCCAATGACCAGTTATTAATTACTTGCTATGTGTAAGGAACATTTTTAGTGACTGAGGACAAAATATACGAAGTGATAAGCATACTTAAACAAATGGTCACTTAATACTCTCTGGGCTTTGACATTTCTGGTTGTTCAGGGAAGACTAGTACCTCTTTTAGGGCTGCCAAGCCCTTTTAAGGGCTGCTTTCCATCTTTGGTTTCCACCTGCCACCCAACTCTCACCCGTGTCTCCAAGAAACTGTAGCATCTATAGAAGCCACATTGTAGTAAACTGATTTGTCATACAGGCTAAACCAGGTTGAAGATAGCTGATGAGCCTCAAATACATTGGTGAGTTAGGAGAGTGTCTACCTCAAGGATGTGAAGATGTCTCGGTGGAATAGGCATACGTGAACAATTTGTTCCAACAGACCATGAAGGCAGTGGAAGCAGGTGCTGTGGAGTGCTTAGAGAATGGGTAAACATTAAAGATGCCAAGGTCATTCATTACATTCCAAGCCATCGTCAGTCATCTTGATTTTGTCTTGGCACTGATAAATCTGGAAGACAGAGTGAGGCCAATGACTTCACACAACTCTACCTCACTTAAATCCAATTTGTGTGTGAATCCAAAGATACCATTCATGTATTTTACCATTTTTACCCACCTCAAAGTCCTGTGGCTATAGGCAAGTGACAAAGAGGGAGATGCAAATACAGTAGGAGCTATAGTCACAATCCTGCACAGAGGCACTCCAGGTCAAAAGGTTGTCTTCTCACTGAACTGAAGCAGCAGTTGGATTCAGCAGCCCCCTGGGTATCTGAGCAGCCTTTTCTAAGGACTGCACTACTCACTTTCTGGAGTGAGGAAGAGGCTAGAAAAGGTGCCTTAAAATGATCTCCTTTATCTAACCTAAGCATCTCCTGTTTATTTTGGTAGGCAGGGATACTGCCCTGCAGTCAAAGCAAACAAAAAAATGCACAAATACTCTTACAAAGATGATTCCTCTTGTCATTAGTACATGGAATGTGTGCAGGCTTATGGACAACATAAAATCCAGTAGACCACAAAGACAAACAGCTCTTGTTACAAGAGAACTCATCAGGTATAACATACAAATAGCAGCCCTAGTTGAAACAAGGCTGATGAACAAAGGACAACTTACCTGAAGTCAGTGTTGTTGTTTTGGGGTTTTTATTTGTTACTTTTTTCTGGAGTGGACATGTAATGAGGAGCGCAGTGAGACTAGAGTAGATTTCCTCACAATCAATGTAATCTGGTCAACATGCTTGTGTGTCTCCCAAAAGGTGTGAATGACAGGCTCATGACAATGTGATTGTCCCTTGCCACACCACCATCATCAGTGGATATGCTTCCACCATGACAACCCTGATAAAGTGAAAGAAAAAATTTTTGAAGACCTGAAGACTGTTATCAATAATGCACCAAAAAAGACAAGCTTGTAATTACGGGTGATTTTAATGCCAGAACTGGCATAGACTATCAGATATGGCAAGGAGTCATTGGGAAGAATGGAGTTGGAAACATCTACAGTCACTTACTACTGAAGACTTGTGCATCTCATGACCTTTTCATCACCAACACTGTCTTCTATTTACCTAAATGCAATAGTGAATTCAATGCAAGGGTGAATTCACCCTTGTAGCAAATATTGATATTTAGTAGACTATGTCATCTGAAGGAGAAGAGGCAGACAGGATGTGAGAGTGACAAAGACAATGTGTGGCACAGAGTGCTGGACTGATCATAGACTTATCTTCTCCAAACTAAACATTTGCATTCAAGAAAAGTGATGGCCCTAAAGCAAGATGATGACCAGAAGACTTAATGTCAACAGATTGGAGCATGTCTCTGAGTAGAAACAATTTGTTGCTAAACTTGGAGGGAAAGCTGAGTCAACACATGGTTGGCAACAGTGGAGGAGGAAAGGAGGGGGCAGCTTTCAGAGATTTGCTCATCTGGGCCAGGACATCACAAACATCAGGGTTGGCTTGTTGAAAATGATGGAGAAATTCAGAAGTTATTAAATAAACAACAAGAACTTCTCAGGATTTAGCAGCAGGATAGCTAATTCATCTTTAAGAAGACAGTGTTTAACTTCATTAAAAGTAAAGTGCAAGCAAAGCTTAAAGAGATACAGAATTCTTGGCTCAGTAAGAGGGCAGATGAAATTCAGCTTTAGAATGATAGTAAAAATATGAGGAGCTTTTATGATGCCCTGAAGGCTATTTATGGGCCAAAGACCTCTGGTGCATGCAACTACTCAGTGCTAGAGCCACACTGACTAGTGATAAGTACATTATCTAGAAGAGATGGGCTGAACACTTCATAGTATTTTCAATAGACCATCATCAAACAATACTAAAGCCATTGACCTTATAACTGGGGTTGAAGTCAATCCCTCTCTAGCCAAATTTCCAACTGAAGAAAAGGATTTGAATACCATTAGGCACCTCTCTTGTAGCAAAGCACCTGGTGCTGATCCTGTCCTAGCAGACATTTACAAGGAAAGGGGTCCACTGCTCATACAAAAGTTGACTGAAATCTTCTGGGCTATATGGCAAAAGAAGGTCATCTCCAGGAGTTCAAGGATGCCTCCATTATCTATCTCTACAAAGGAAAAGAAAATAGCTGGTACCGTGACAATTGAGGTGGGGGTGGGTTCTCTCTTTTAGTCATTGCAGCAAGATTCTTGTCAGAGTCCTCCTTAGTAGGGTGATCCTTCTCCTGGAAAATGGCCATCTACCTGAGAGCCAGTGTGGCTTCAGAAAGAACCAAGGGATGGTTAATATGTTTATATTTTTCCTGAAAAGTCCAAGAGAAATGCTAGGAGCAGAACAGAGGTCTGTTGGTTGTTGTCCTTCATTCTCAAAGAAGACCAAAATGACATCACTATGTTGGAGTCAAGGTACAGTGTGTTCAGCTGTGGCTGATCAGACCAATAAGAACATGAAAGTCTCTACCAAAGATCAGGCACAAAGAGTCCATGTGAACATTTGGAATTGGGATGTCTCTAAATTTGCACATCTCACATTTCTTCTGAGTTCTGCTTAGCTCATGGAGCACAGTGCCTTCTTTGATTCCGGCATGCCATTCTGAATACCTCCCATGATGCAATCAATTCCACAGAAGTCTGTACACAAAATTTATCAATCTGATCAAGGCCTTTGATACTGTCAGTCATGAGGTCTTGTGAAAGATCATGGCAAAATTTGGTTGCCTGGAAAAGTTCATTAGTTCCATGACAGCATGTTTGTGTGGGTTTGGGATAATGAATGATCCTCTTGAGCTTTCCCAGTCACCACCAGGAAGATTCTGAAAATCACCTGGCAACATAAGGTCCCAGACACTGCAGTCCTTCCTTGAGCTGAACTGCCAAGCATTCAAACCCTACTGCAGAAAGTGAAATTCCAATGAGCTGGCCATGTTGTTAGAATGCCAAATGTGCATTTGCCTAAAAGACTATATTATGGAGAATTCACACAAGGCAAGTGCTCAAATAGAGGTCAGAAAAAATGATTCAAGGACACTCTTGATGTTTCTCTAAAGAACTTTGGAATTGATTGTGAAGCACAGAAGACACAGGATTGCCCAGTGTGGTGTGTCCACATCAAAGAAGCCATTGTACTGTATGAGCAAAGTGGAATTGCAGTAGCTCAAAAAAAATGTGAGATGTGCAAATTTAGAGACATGTCCACTCCAAATATTCATATGGACTATTTGTGCACAACCTGTGGTAGAACCTTCCAAGCTCATATTGGTCTGATCAGCTACAGTCAGACATACTGCACCTTGACCCCAATTTAGTGATGTCATTTTGGTCCTCTCTGAGATATAAGGACAACTGCCAATCCACTCCCTGAGCTTAGTTTCCTCTTCTGGGAAATGAAGAGGTCAGACTAGAGGGTTTCTGTGGTTCCTTCCAAATCAAAATCTGTGATCCAAGTAAGTAAAAGATAATTTCAGGAAGGAAGAAAACAAAAACAACTAGGAGTATCTGGGCAGCTTCCTACAGAAGGTTGCATATGAACCTTAAAGAAAGGCAAGGATGCTAAGGGGCAAAGGGAAGTTGGGAGCCATGACTGGGCTAGGAAATGACTTATACAAAGGTCCAGAGAGGCCAGTGGAAATTTTCTGACCAACAGCAACTACACACCCTATGTAACTCAGATATAAGCGGCAAGAGTGGGTTGCTGTTCTGCAAATGAAAGCTTGCCTTCATTTTAAGGGGCATCTAGGGGGCATAGTAGATAGAGTACTGAGCCTGGAATCAGGAATACCTGAGTTCACATTTGACCTCAGATATTGACTAGCTATATAACTCTGGATAAGTCATTTAACCTCTGTTTCTCTCAGTTTTCCTAAACTGTAAAATTATGATAACCCTCCCAGGGTTGTGATTAGAATTAAATGAGATATTTTTGAAGCCTTTAGCACACATCCTGGCACATAGTAGGTACTTCATAAATGCTTATTTCCATTTATTTTGGATTTGTCAGAAAAAACAAACATGTAGAGTAAGAGATCTTAATCTTGGGTTATAGTCCCCTAAGTGGATATATTTCAGGGGATCCATTAACTTGGATAGGGAAAAAAGACATCTTTGTTTTCACTAATCTCTAACTAAAACTGAGCATTTCCTTACTGTGGTTTAAAAACAACAGCAACAATACAGTTTCTGAGAATAGCTTCATAGGTTTGATGAGATTATCAAAGGAGTCCAGAACACAGGCATAAAAGGTAAGATTCTCTGTTCTAGAGGTGTGCTCACTCTCTTGCCATCAAGTTATCATCCTAGCAAGGAAGTCTCTGCTGCTGTTCTTACAAAACCCTATTCTTTCTCAAATGCTTTTTAGGCCATATTGTACATGCTTTTGAATGTCTTTGTAACTGTACCCCATCTTCGTTGAGGATGGATTTTTTAGACTGTACAAAGAACTTCCATTGAGAGGGCAGCTGGGATAATTCAGAAGAGGCATGGATGGCACGTAAAACTTCAAAGTGATGGTGCTCCACTCTAGGAAATGTTTCAAGGATGAGAAAGAAGCACTAGGAGAAGCCAAATCCATGCTTAAAATGGAGAAATGACTATTTCCAGGGCTGATGATGGCAAATGAAATGGCTAACCAAGGGCCAACAGTCCCAGAAGGGGGAAAAAGAGCATCTTGTAATAAGCAGCAGCTCATCTCATTAGCTAAAGGATAGACCAGGGAATGAATGGAGCCACACCCAACACTACTGGTACCCATAGAACAAGGCATTCAGTGCCAAGAGTGGGAAAATGAGATCTTATCACTCCCCTTTCTGGATTTTCAATTCAAAGTCTGCCAGGTGTTCTATAGAAAACAGTTTGTATTTACTCCACCCTTCAAAGGGTCTCTCCTTTCAACAGGATGAATTTGGGATGCTCTGCTCCCTCTCACCTTCCTCATATGTCATTATACTTATTTCTCTGGCCAATCAGGGTGGCTAGAGAGCTGTCCTCAGAGTCAGAGAGGCCTGGTTTCAAGTTCCACATCCCATATATACTGTCTTTATGACTCTAGACAAGTCAAAAACCTTATCATTAATTTTAACAAACCTTAACTTCAGGAGATGCCCAGAAGCTAGAAGCTACAAAAGAACTGCATACCTTCAGGGAACAAATGAAATTGGAAGTCTGGACCATTTGCCTGGTAAAATTTTATATTCATCTAGTAGCTGTGTGACCTTTTGTCATCTGTAAAATGGGGATAATAATAGCACTTGTCCAGCAAGCTTATTATGGGGAATCGAATGGTATAATATTTGTAAGGTGCTTTATAAATGTTAATAAAGTGATATGTAAATGCTAGTTATTATCATCATCAACATCAACATCATCATTCCTCTTTCACAGATGAGCAATGTGAAATTCTACACTCTATTGTGCCATCCTATAATCGCCCAAAGCCATTTATGAGATAAGAAAAAATAAATAAATCAATGCTTTGAAACCATTTCAAAAACTGAACTCATTGTGGAAATATATAGTCCCGTTGATCTTTTTCCACCACTCAATAAAATTCTAACTTGCAGGGAGTTGATTCTGAGCAGTGGCTGGTGCTAGGGAATATTTGCTTAACCAACACTGGGAGGACTCTTGAAAAGTGATGCTGGGCAAAGAGTAGTACGGACAGACTAGAGCCCAGGCTATTGGCTAAGGATCCTGCTGTAACTGAAGTCATGAAGTAAACTTGACTGAGCAGAGATAACCCCCCTCCTAACCTTCTCTGCTGAGCAGAAGGTTGAGCCAATGAAAGTCCTTCAGCTTTATCTCCTTGCATGGAAAGGCCATAAAACCATCCCGCAATCCACAAGAAGAATGAAGCGTTTATTATGAACAAGGCAGCCAGCCCAAAACCCACCAGCAATCAATTCTTTCGAATGAAGAAGTGCCCTTTTGAAAGGAACAGAAGTGCTCTCCTGCATTTCTTGTTTGTCACCAATATCCCCTACACCAGGGATTCTTAATCTCTCTCTCTCTCTCATTCTCTCTCTCTCTCTCTCTCTCTCTCTCTCTCTCTCTCTCTCTCTCTCTCTCTCTCTCTCTCTCTCTCCCCCCCCTCCTCCCTCCGTGTGTGTGTGTGTGTGTGTGTGTGTGTGTGTGTGTGTGTGATGAAGCCTATGGACCCTTTCTTGAAATTATGTCTTTAAATGGATAAAATAAAATACTTTTGATCAAAAAGGAAACCAACTATATTGAGATAAAGTTGTTAAAAACAACTTCTTGAACTGAAAGTTAAGTATCTCTAACCTAGATAATTCTATTTAGCAACCCAGATGCCTGGAAAGAGGCGTGAGAAGAGAGGGAGTTTGTTCATAGTCTCCTGGGTTCCTCTACCTGTTCCTTCTAATATCTACCATTTAATGCCTCAAACTGAATAGCTCCTGCCCTCATGCTAGTTCACTGTTTTTTCCACACCCCCTGTGATTACCTTCTATTTACACTGCATGTATTATTTTTGCATTTTTATCTATCTTTATAGAATGTGAGTTCCTTTAGGGAAGGAGCTAGCCTTTCTTTTTATCAGCAGCATTTGGTACAGTTTCTGGCACATGGGATGTGCATAATCATTGGCTTATAACAGTTGACTGCCTGAAATTCTATAGGATCACTGTCATGCTACATCTTGGTGCCTTGAATAAAGTCTTGGAAAATGAGACTGGCCATTTTTAGATCTCTCATTCACTAAATCATCTATTAGCATGCATCTCCAGAATTCTTAAGACAGTGTCCTTTCAGAAATAGGGTTTCAGTTAAGCAAAGGAAAAAACTTACTTGAAGCCATTCCAGGTAAATCATCTGTGTCCAATTAGCCCATGCAAGATTGATTGATCAAAAATCCATTCTTTTGACATAATATTATAAATGATTGAACATCGTGTCAAACTGTCTTGGAATCTGGCATTCTGTTGGTTGGATCACCTCTAATACTTCAGCAACACTGACTGAATTATGGTGCTTCAGAAAGCAGCTGTTGTTTCTTCATAAAAATCAAAGCAAAACAAAAGAAAAACCATTTTATCCCATACCTCCAAAAGGCAACAAGCCTTGTCTGATGTTTTACATCTTCTAACTGCCTGCCTATTAATTAGCATTGACCAAGTGTTCATAACACTCAGGAGACAAGTTTCAAGAATATGTTTTTATTGGTACCCGTGGTTCACAGCATTAGGAAAGCTTTGGTTGGGCAACTCATTTATGTTAATTTCAATTCAATAAGTGTTTATTAAATTCCCACTATGTGGCAAGCTTTGTATTCAATGTTAAGGATGCAAAGGCAGAAACAAAACTGGCCTCTGTCCTCAAGAAGTTGACATCATGAGAGTCTTCCAATGAGTTCCCACCCAGGAACCACTTGTGTTTGATATTTATTTAATTGTTTAGTTTAATTTTTTAAAAATAGAGTTCTGAATTCTCTTCCTCCTATTTGCTGCTGTACCTTTCATTGAGAAAATGAGAAAAACAAAACCCACTAAAATATGGAGAGTCAAGCAAAGCAAATTCCTCCATTAGCCATATTGAAATATTCATTCACTTCTTTATTTACTTCAATCAATCCTCTGAGTTCATCATTTCTGTCTGGAGGAAAATAGCATGTTTCATCAGGAGTCCGCTGAAACTGTGGTGATTTACATTGTGTTGGCCAGAATTCCTAAGTCTTCCAAAGTTCTCTTTACAGTAATGTTGTTGTGGTATAGAATATTTTCCTAGGACTGTTCACTTTGCATCAGTTCATATAACCCTTCTCAGGATTTTTTCTAAAACCACTCTATTTGGGTTTAACATTGAAGAGTATCTTGCCCCTGTGATGATTTAAACCACAATAGTATGTTTTTTTTCTAGCATCAGTCCAGGTAGTGATAGTCACATGATTTTTTTCCTCTTTAGATCTCTTTACTCTCTTTAGTGATGTGGACAAATATCAAAGCTATTTTTAAAAAATATATATATTCAAAGTCAGTATTCTCTCTACCGGATTGTCATCAGGAGTATTTTAACATTGGGATTGTAAGTTTAATTCTATTGGAGGAAGCACATTTTGGAAATGTCAGGATTCAGAGTGTGTGAGGAGGAACATTGAGTATCGTCTCTGATGCCTTTGATCTAATAGCATCCCTTTATCACACCTGCCTAGATCACCACTGAAAATAAATATCCACATCTGGGGTCCTGCCAAGATTGTAACCATGTTTTAGACATAAATAGCTGAGTAACATTAATTATGAGTATTAGCTCAGAGGAGTAAAAACATGTATAAGAGTCATACATATATTGTATGTGTATATATGTATATATGCATCTATATAAAATAAACACATATATAGGGTATCGAGGTATATGAGGTGTTCATGGAGGACTAGCACCTCTGGTGTGAGGGCTTTCCAAGCCCTTTTCAGGGCTTCTCATTCACCTTTGGTGTCCACCTATCACCCAACTTTTATCTCTGTGTGAAGCCATAGCAGGCACAGTGGACACATCCCACTAAAACTGTCTTGGCAGCCAGGCTAAACCAAGTTGAGGGTAACCAACAGATTTCAAACCTATCAGTGAGTCAGGGGAATGTCTACCCAAAACATGTGAAGGTTTCCCCTAGTGGAATGGGCAGATGAGAAAAATTTGTTCCAACAGCCATGAAGGCAGCTGAAGTGGTTGCTCTGGAGCACTTAGAGCTTGGTCAGACATAGAAGAAACCAAGGTCATGCACTGCATTCTAGGCCATCACCAGTCATCCTGACATTTTTCTTATCACTGGACTTCCCTGACTCTAGAAAAGACAGCCAATGACTTTACACAACTCTGCCCTACTTAAATCCAGTTCACACACAAGTTGAGACATCACTCATCATACACTATTTTAAACAACATCATGATATTATCAGTCCTGTTCAAAAATGAAGGACAAACAACAACATACAGGGTATTCCAAAAGTCTTATTGCAGTTTTAAGTTGATGTGTGTACATTATGTATGTATTGTATTGTACATTATATATATAAATATTTTATATGCATTTTATATGATATGTATAATGATTTCTTTTTCATTAAAAACAATGGCGAGGACATCATAATATTAGTAATAATGAATAATGAATGCACTATCACTATCTTGGGTAAGGGTTGTATCCACTGGTTGTCCCAAAGATAACATACAAGCTAGACTTGAATTCACATCCTTGGTCACACAGCTGTCATCCTAGATGGATTTAAACTCGCATCTTCCTGACTCCAAGGAAGAATTTCTATCCACTATTCTACTCTGCATAGAGTTATAGAGCTAAAGTTGTAAGGTACCTCCAAGAATAAGAGAAGTATTATTTCCAGAACCATTTCCAGGGACTAGAGATGTCCTACAAAAAGAATTTATTCCCCCATCCCTTATATTCAAGCTATAAAGTAATTGAATAGTAAGAAGAATGTTAAGAATGTTGGGGGCAAGGATTATCCTGGTAGAGGATAGAGAAAAGGAGAGAGATTCCTCCTCCATTTGAACATCCAACAATGTGCTGTCAGGACATTTTTATTATAGGATCAAAGAGTTTGAGCTAGATGTGATCTCAGAAGTCATCTGATCCAACCCTCTCATTCTACAAATGAGGAAACTGAGGCCCAGAGGAGGGGTTTACATGACTACAAGTGACAGAGATGGGATTTGAATTAAAAGCCTCTGCCTCCAAATCCAGGTCTACTGCACCAGGCTGTTTCCCTTTACCTAATCACTTCTTATTCATTATTGCCTGGTGCTCCAGCATGGACCCTGGAGAAAGGTTCTTAGAGCTTTCCTCCACCCAAAATCCTTGCCTTGGAGGTGACCAGATCACAGTTATTGGCCTCTGGCTACTTCCCTGCCCTGCAACTATTTCATAAAATTGACTTCTAATTTCAACTCTATCACAAACTATGACCTTGAGGAAGAAATAATACTTAACTTTTCCTCATTCACAAAGTAGATGTTCCTGGAGGATGTGATTTTAAAAATTGGGGCTACAAGTGCTAGGTTGTTTTTTTTCTTTGTGCCCCTAGTGAATAATTCAGCTGGTTGTTTGGGCTGGAAGAAGGGAAGGGGAGAAAAGTCTTAATCTGTGAAATCATTTGTCTAGGGACCTTCTGTATGGAGCTGAGACTTAAAGGAATCCAGAGAAGCTAGGAGAAAGTGTTGAGGAGTGTCAGCAGCAGGATTTGAACCCAAGTCTTCTTGACTCTAAGGCCAGCCCTCTATCCATGATATGAAACTGGTTCTCTTTTTTCACTTATGTAGGAAGTACATAATCAATGCTTGTCAAATTTAACTGGATGGATTTCTCCCAGAAGAAGCTCAATGGCACATACCAGTAGGGTACTAAGGAATTCCACAGCTGCTAAATCTGATATAAAGAGGCCAGTCATTACTGATATAAACCATGGTATTAAAACGCAAATCAGAAACTCAAAAGAGCCCCAGTGACAACCCAGTGACAAATTAAGGCTTATAATGAGGTTGCTGTATTCCAGGTGCTTCCAAACAATGAGGCAGATGTCTCAGGAAGGCCTGATGCAGCATCATATCAGCAAGCTACCTGGCAATTTCTGACAATGTCAGTGATACTGAACACTAACAGCAACTGTCGAAGTGCAGACTTCCCAGTCAAGTACCTTATTAAAAAAAGGGAAGGGAAGGGAAGGGAAGGGAGGGAGGGGAGGGAGGGAAGGGAAGGGAAGGGAAGGGAAGGGAAGGGAGGGAAGGGAAGGGAAGGGAAGGGGAGGGGAGGGGAGGGGAGGGGAGAGAAGAGGAGGGGAGGGGAGGGGAGGGGAGGGAAGGAAGGGGAGAGGAGGAAGGAAGGAAGGAAGGACAGTCTGCCCCCTGCACCTCTGATAATCTTTGTTCCACAGCACCGTGATAACCATTTCCTGTGGCCAGAGTGAATAGTCTCATCTCCAGAAGTCCCAAAAATGGGAGAAAACAAAATTCAGATGTAAAGGAGGGTCTTAGAGATCATCTTCTATGAAACACATTTTATTTCACTGATGAGGAAGTTGAGGCCCAGAGGGGCTGTGACCTGCCTATAGTATCACGGTTAATAAAAATCATGGAACAAGGGTAGTTAGATGAAGTAGAGTTCCTGGCCTGGAGTCAGGAGGACTTGAGTTCAAATTGGGTTTCAGATACTTTTTAGCTGGGCAAGTCACTTAACCCTATTTGCCTCAGATTTCTTATCTGTAAAATGAGCTGGGGAAGGAAATGGCAAACCACTCCAGTACTTTTGCCAAGAAAACTCCAAATGTGGTGGTCACAAAGAGTAGGACACAACCGAAAAGTGACTCAACAATAACAAATGGAACACTGGAGAAAATGATAACTAGATTAGGTGTAAGAGGACCTAGGTTCAGCCCCTCATTTTGCTATATACTACCAATGTGATCTTGGGCAATCCAATAATAGTGATGATGATATCAACAAAATAATAATAACTAACATTGATATAGGGCTTTATGGCTTGCAAAGTACTTTACATATATTATCTCACTTGTTCTTCAAAACTCTGGGATGTAGGTGCTAATATCGTCCCCATTTTACAGATTACCTCTCTGGACTTCCATTTCCTCATCTGTAAAATGAAGGAATTGAACTGCGTTGACTATGAGGTCTGTTCTATCTTCTAATGGAGGACACTAAGTGGATGACTGCAATGTCTGAGCTCTTTCCACCAGTTTTTCTTCCCTCATGGCCCTTTTCTAATGGTGAATTCTGTAGCATTCACTGATGATACTCCTCCAGACACAAAGCCTGGATCTTGGTCTCCATCACAACCAACCACAGATTACACCTGGACATACCTGGCCAAGCAATCCACTCAGCATAGATCTTCTAGAACAGGGCCAGGGAAGATATTACCAGGACAGGACAGAATGATGCATGTCAACATTTTCTTCAAAGTATTAGCAACAAAGAGATAACCCTGCAATCATGTGAACCACAGTAAGAGATAAAAATTTTTAATTAAAAATTACACTGGCCCTCAGCTCCTGTCTCTTTCAACAGGGTGAATTTACAGTCCTGCAATATTAGTTGATTAATTGAATTATATTTTATCAATCAACATTTATTAAGCACCTTTTTATAGTTGTTGTTGAGTCACTTTGGTTGTATATGACTCTCCATGACCCCATTTGGGATTTTCTTGGCAAATATATTAGAGCGCTTTGCCATTTCATTTTCCAGGTCATTTTAAAGATGAGGAAACTAAGGCAAAGAGGGTTAAGTGACTTGCCTAAAGTCCCACACCTTGTAAGCTTCTGAGGCCAGATTTGAACTCAGGTCCTCCTGACTCCAGAGCTGATATTCTAGCAAGTGTGCCACCCATCTGCCTTTATTAAGTGCCTACTTTGTGTCAAATACTTGGTTGGATGCAGGGGATTTAAAAATAACAAATCTTCCCTAAAGGAAGGTATATTATATCAAGGAAGACAGTATACACATATATAAGTATATTTGGAAATGATGAAAATAAATACAGAGTTATTCTTTGAGGAGGGAAGGCAGCATCTGTGATTTGATGATTCTACCTTAATTGGCTACTCACCTGACCAGAACCATCCTGAAAATCTCCTGCTCCCTGTGGCCTCTGGATTTGGTTATTTGCATTTTGGCAACAATCCTGAACTTGACCATGTAAGCTGAAAACCGCCACGCAGCAGTCCTACTGGGCATCACCTCTGGAGGGGTGAAAAATAACCTGTTTTTATGAGTGAATGACAGCAAGTCTGCCTTTCAGGAACATGTCAGCTAAGTAGGGTAGCAAGGGGAGATGAGGAAGAAGAGCAAGAAAACCTTTTTTCACATAGATATTGTTCAATTCTATTCACTTCAAAATTACCTTTACAATGGCATATGATCAAGGAGTGAGATTGATGGCTTCCAAAAGCCTAACTTGTATTTAGAGACCTCTAATCAATTTAAGGAAGAAGAAAATGTCATACTTGCTGAAAGTCCTATTTTATTTTTTCATGGAAGTGTCAGATGTGTACCATCAGTGGCAGTGTGCTATGATGGGAGCCTGGAAAAGGCTTTATCAGAAGCAGAACAAGGAGGTAGCTAGAAGTCTTATTTTTTGGAAACAGGGAATTTAACTTAGAGTAGTAAAAAGTAGAAGTCTAACACAGCGTCCTCTATTTATAGTTCAAATAAAGGAAGGGCAGTGAAAACTCTCTGTACTATGTTGCTGACGTCAATGCTGACCTGTGGTGACCATTGTTTCTTGGGTGTAAGGGAGTCCAGTTCACATGTGACATCAATTTTCTTCTGAATAAGGCTGTCCCATTATCTTCTATACTTTTTGTGCTCACATAATAGGTCTGGGGAGAGGGAGGAGGAGATGAAGGTTAGACATATAAGTAACTAGTACCCCCCAAGGGTCATTTATATTACTTGTAAAGCAAAATCTTTATAGGCTGATTTTTAAACTAAAGGCAAATTTTACAGGGCTTGGGTGGAGGGTGTTTGTTTTTGTGAGGTTCTTTTTTTTCCTCATTAAAACTGTCCATATTTACAGTTAGGGAGTTTTAGTAAATGCTTTTTGTTAGAGAAGAAAAGACATATGAACAAAAGCTTTAATATGGCTGAAATAATGGGATTAATGTTCCTAATATAGGCAGAAAATGAAAAACATAAAAATAATGATAGAATAATAGAATTAATGATATAATAATGAATATTATTGTTGTTATTATAACATATTTCCTCTTGCCAGTAGGTGGGTCATAATCTCCCCCTTCTTTCCAGTTGGGGCTTTATGAATGGGTGGGCAGTAGAGTTCTTTATGTTTCACCTTACCTTCAGCATTGTTTTCTGTCTGTTCTTCCTTCTTTCTACACCAGGATTGTATGCTGGCCTATTCTTTCTCATAATTCTATGGATGTGGGAGGTAACGGTGCTGATGCACCCTGATCAGACCACATCTTGAGTGTTATGTTCAGGTCTGGGCACCGGCCAGCAATCATTTAATAAACTAGCATTTATTCATGTCAGGCACTAGGCCATGGTGGGAATTTCTCCTTCCCTCAGTAATTTACATTCTGATTGGGAAGATAGCAAGTACATAATCCAGATCAGATGGTAAGTAACCTTAGAGAGAAAGACACTATCAGAGATGTTTTGAGTCATATTTTCAGAAAGATAATGATGAATTAGAGTCCATCCAAGAGAGATGATCCATTTAGTAAAGGGACTGGAGACCAGACCTTGCAAAGATAGAAGGATCTGAGAGTTGGTTTAAGTAATTAAGGATGTTTGGCCTTGAGAAAAGAAGTTTGGAGGAGGGCACAAGACAGGAACACAAAAGCTATCTCCACGTACCTGAGGGACCACCATCTGGAAAAAAAGATTTGAATTGCTCCATCTGACCCAGGAAGGCAGAATTAGGAACAATGAGTGGGATCTGAAAACATGGACTAGGGCACATTGCAAGAAGTATCTTCTTCACCATTGGAGGTGTCCCAAGGTTAAATGTGCTGTATCCAGAGATGGAGAGTTCACTTCTCAGTCAAGATGTTCACTTGAAGCCCAGATAAACACTTGTGTATGTTTAGAGGGAACTCCTATTAAAGCAAATACTTTTTGTGCTGCCTCCAATTCTCTTATTCTGTGCCCCTTGCTGATTGGTTAGCTATAACAATGACAATAATTGATAAATAGAGAAAAAAGAAGGAGGGAAATGAAAGGAAAGGAAAGAAGGTAGAAAAGAAACTAAAAAGAAAGAAAACTAAGGAAGAAATGAAGAAAAGAGAGAGAAATAAGGAAGAAGGAAAAGAAAGAAAGGAAGAAAGAAAGAGAAAAAAGAAAGAAGGAAAGAAAGAAATAAAGAGAAAGAAAGAAAAAAGAAACAAAGAAAAAAGAAAGAGAAAGAAAGAAAAGAAGGAAGGAAAGGAGGAATGAATGAAGGAAGGATAAAAAGAAAGAGGTCATATTAACCCTACCTCTGGAATGAAGTTTTGTGGACTTGGACAAGTCCCTCCAACTCCCTTGGCCTGAGTTTCTTCATTTATGAAATGAGAAACTTGGAATGAATCATCTTTAAAGTCCCTTTCTGGTCTAAATCCTATATTCTATGAGATTGTGTTTCTATAAGCTTACCCAGAGTTTTCCTCATGGTCACTATCAGATAAACATTGTCCATATTTTCCCCATTTTTTTCAGAAGTGAAAATCGAGGCTCAGATAAACGAGATGATTTGTCAGAAGTCCCAGTAAAATGGTGCTAAAATGCAGAGCTGAATCTCCAGCCCACATCGTCTCAGTTCCTGCCAATCAGACTTAGCAGTAGGCTAGCCCAGAGCACATCTGGCCTTCATTACTCTGGGCCCCCAGGTGTAAATTCCATGCTGCCAAGTTGCCTTATAGCTTTCTTCCTCCTAGAAAGCATTCCTTTCCTAAAGTGTTCATGTAGCATTTATATCCTGAATATTAAACCTATTTATATTTCCCTCCCCCTCCACGTTCCTACAGGCTTTAAAGGGAAATTGAGTTCTACTTTTGGATAAAAATAATTAAAGTTCTTATAAGATGGGGAGGAGAAGCAGAGAATAAATTTTTAATCTCACAGCTGGAAAATTGAAGTTCCATTTGGGTAATAGAAGATAAATAAACAAAAACAAAACTCTAATTTATAGAGTCAGAAAGAGGGAGCCTTACCCCTTTTCAATATCTTTTCTCATATCCTCCTCTCCTCATCTGTAACATATGGTTTCCTTGTCTATACTGATCAAATTCAAGTTCAGTGACTGCTCACCTTCTAACCTTGCTTGTGTAGAAAAGGCCTCCAGCCAGCCATAAAGGCAATGATGTGGCCTGCCAGTTGTTGGTCCAACTGCCCTAATGGATCACGTAATGAAAACCAGATCCAGCTCAAACTTTTTCTCCCAGTCTTGATAAATAAAGTGTCTGTGATTTGCTAACATTTTAAGATAGGATCATGAATAAATTCCAAGGTGCTTAGGAAAATTTAAATGTGTTTTATACAACTTTAACTGTAAACAGCTTCTCTCAAACTTTTCAGGGGGAGGGGATAGGGTCAATTGCATTCACCCACCTAATTTCATATATTTTACTTGAAAAATAGATAATTAAATTAAATTAGATTTGAACTATAGCTGTTCTGACTTCTTTTTTTTTTAATCCAAAGTATAATTAAATATACTGCTAGGACTCCTCAAGCCTGTTTTATTCTGTTGATGGGATGTCTGTGTTTATGGCTTTTTCCTGTAAGAGTTGTTGAAACCCTCAACAGATTTCAAAAATTCTAAATGCATTTGACCAGGTATCTGAGGTTGCATTGAAACAACAGTTAATCTTCAGGGCAGAAAAATATATCTTATACAGAAAACAAGCAAAACATGATTAACTGGAAAATTCCATTATGCTGCATTTCCCTCTCTTAATTCATAACATTCTAGTATGGAAGGAGCACGCCTCATTAACCATTTCTAAAGGAAATTCATTGTTTGTTAAATGTTTGATTTAGAATTAATGATTTTATAGGATACATCTAAGTTAAACTAATCAGAAACAGCATCCCTCAATCTATTACAAATTGTCAAAACAATTCTAAAGCAGGAATATGTCCAAGAATTTAATATAGTTCTTGAACTGTGATGAATTTTCATAGACAACCAAGAGCTTGGTTTGAGAGTCAACTAAGCCAGAACTTTTGCAAATGACACCTAAAAGAGGAAAATAAACAAATAAGATGTGGAATACTTGATGGGTAATAACCTATTTTATAGAAACCAACCCCTGAGACACCACAGTTATATATACTTAAAATTGTGCCTGCTTTTTCCTCCAGCATGAGAAGATCCTCAATGGACTGTTTTATACAATGATAATAATAAATAATAGCAACTACCATTTATATATTGCCCACTCTGTGTCAGGCGCTGTGTTAAACACTTTATAACTATTATGTCATTTGATCTTCAGAATAATATTAGGAGGTAAGTGCTGTTGTTATCCCCATTTTATAGGTGAGGAAACTGAAGCAAACAGGGTTTTAAGTGACTTGCCCAAGGACACACAGCTGGTGTCTGAGGCTAAATCGAAGCTCAAGTCTGTAACAGTGCCTGACACATAATAGGTGTTAATAGATGTTTTGTTGCTAGTATGTTAACTAGACTTCTAGGCAATTTTCAATTAAAACTTTAAATACTTTTAGGGTTTAGGGGTTAGATTGTTTTTAAATGACTCTCTTCATGTCCTAGCAGGAAATATTTGTCCTGGTTAACTGCAGGGGCTGTTATAAGGTTAGTTGGGGGAATGTTCAACAAGCTTCTAGCACCAATATTCCTGTTTCATTATTTAAAGATGCCATTTCATTTAACCTAGCACTACATAAGGGAAAGGCAGAGATAATGGTTAATTAAATGGTAAGAAAATCCGATTTTCATTACTTCAGTGTCATACACCATGGAGTCATATGGAGAAGTCTTAAAAACCTTTTTGGCATCACCCCCAATGTTATCCACAGGTAACATTTATTTTTTGGAGAAGAAAAACGTTTATGATACTAGAGATCTAATTCTAGGTAATCTTAGCAATACAAGTTTTGAATTTAGGATGGACTTTTATAATGTATTTTAAAACTGAGATGGCTGTTCTTTGATTAAGCATATGTTAAGCAGTTACCTACTATGTGCTAGGCATTTTATTGGCCACTAGAGAAACAGTCCCTGTTCTTAAAGCAGCTCACATGCTGTTGTTACTAATAAAATTTAAGTACAGAAAAGGAAATTCAAAGTAAATGCCAAATTTCTTTTTTTCTTCCCTTCCCTCCCCTCCTCTTCCCTTCCCTCTCTCCTCTTCCCTCCCTTCCTCTCCCTTCTCCTCCCTTCACATCCCTTCCTCTCCCTTCTTTTCCTTTTTCTTTTTTTCTTTTCTCTCTTTTTTCTTTTGAGAGATGATGAGAGAGGTATTGTGTTCAGGCAGAACCTCATTTAGGAGATATCACTTGAGGTAAGCCTAGAAGAGAACTGGGGATTCTGTCCAATGGAGATAAGGATGATCATTTGTACCTCTTATCAATCCAACAACAAGCATTTATTAAGTACCTGCTATGTGTCTCACATGCATTTGCATGGGAGGGAGGAGGCATGGAAAAATAGCTAATACCTCAAGTGTTTGTTATATGATTACCTTGTCTGTATGGTTTGAGCTGGTCTCTCATTATGACAGACTAAGTAAATAATGAGGTTGTTTCTTCTTAGAAATTTGACTCAATGTAATAACTAATGTTATGCAAGATGGCAAAAATACTAAATTTATCAACTATAGAAACTATAGTCATACAGTAAGGTGGGATGAATTGGATGATCCATCATAGTAGGTCAAACATCTCTTTGCCTATGGTACTGTTTTCTGACCATTTTATTATTATTGTTGTTGTTCAGACATTTGTCCATTTCTCTCTGACTCTTTGTGACCCCATTTGGGGTTTTTCTGGACAAGATAATGGCGTGGTTCACTATTTCCTTCTCCAGCTCATTTGAGGATGAGGAAACTGGAACAAACAGGGTTAAGTGACTTGCCCAGGGTCATACAGCTAGTAAGTATTTGAGTCCAGATGTGAATTCCTAAAGATAAGTCTTCTTGACTCCAGGCTACCCTATTCATTTCATCACCTAGCTGCCCTCTCCGATCAATAGTTTCTTTTCATTTCTCTCAACTGTATGTCACTAGGCAATTAAAGGAGGGGGGCGTCGAGAGGAGGGAGGTGTGGGTGAAGAAAGTTACCAAAGCACTTTAGATGGACTTCCAGATTATTAACAAAGAGAGTCATCAATGGGCATGGATTGGGAATAACTGGGAATGCCTAATAGAATAAGAAATGGAATGGTCTCACAGGGCAGCTTGAGGGCTAATTGAACTGGGCACTAGGCAGCTAGGTCCTAGCATTTACAGAACCAGAACAAGTCATATTTTATATTTAAAGAAACACAATATTAGTAGACAGCATGATGCTAATGTTTCAAATTATTGTGGTCTGATTTAATATTTGTTTTGCTGTTTTCACAACTGAATCCAACTGAATGAAGTGAAGTATCAAAAAAGCAGAGCCAGATGATGATACAAGGTCTGGATTTAACACTATAAGCTCAGAAGACAGGAACATGGGAGATTGTCATTTCTTCCTCTACTTGCTAAATAATTTGCAGGCAGTGAATAACAAAATCCACCAACTGAGCCCCTTCTCATGTGGCACTTTGCCCTTCTTGAGGAAAAAAAAAACACAGCATGTCAGAATGGGAAAAGCACTAGAATGAAGGTCAAGAGAAAACAATCAATCGATACACGTTCATCAAGTGCCTACTATGTGTCAGTCACTATGCTGGGTGCTGGGAATACAAATACCCAAAATGAAGCAATTTCTGCTCTCAGAGAATTGGAGATCAGGGTTACATTCAGTTAAGGGAGGCATCAAATGCTTTCCTCCTCATCTCCACTGCCTAGTTTTTTAAAGTCCTGCCTCAAACAGGAATCCTTTCCCAATCTCTCTCAGTTTTAGTTCCATCATTCTGTTGATTATTTCTTCTTTATTCAGTATATACCATGTTTGCACATAGGTGTTTCATCTTGTTTCAGCCAATAGACTGTGAGCTCCTTGGAACTGAAGGCTGTTTTCCACCCCCTTTTTTGTATTCCCATCACTTAGCACAGCAGTTGATACAAATGCTTATTGTCTGACTGACTGACTGAGTTATATGAGCACACACAGAACAAATATATAAAACTCTGACACAAACTAGCCATGTTGCCTCAGGGAAGTTGCTTAAGACCCCCTTCCCCCTTGGGCCTCAGTTTCCTCATATGTGAGATGAGGAGTTTGGTTTAGTTGACATCTAATGTCCCTTTGAGCTTGGTGATCCTGTAAGTTTTCTCCTGTGATGGCCCCATGCCCACTTCCATTCTCTTTATCGTTTCTATTTCCTACAATTTCCTCTCAACTATTTTCCTTTCAGGCTAAATCAAAGTCAATTCTCAGGTCATTCAGGACTCTCTCGGTTAAATGTGTTATCTCGCTGATTTAGAAAACTTTTCTTTTTTTCTTCCCTTATCACTGGGGGCAGCACAATACTTAAAAAACAGTTTTATTTCTAGCCCAGAGGATACTCCCTCTAGCTACCAACTACTTTTAAATGACTTTCAAGGTCTCTCTTTTGTCCTAAAAGATTTACTATGGTTTTTACTCATAGCTTACACTCCTCAGAGAGCTGCAAGTCTGATGGTGGCCTTTTGAAATGTGTGAAGAATGTGAAAGATGAGGCACAGCAAAGACAGGGAGAAGAAGAGAGAGAATGTCAGATTCATTTTCTAGCCTCAATCAAGTTCTCCATGGCCTCCACTCCCCAAGTGTATCCTTTCTTCCTGATACCAATCTATAAAGAAGAAAATCACTCCCGTTTGCAAAGATTGCATATAAGTTCTATAATTATTGCCATTCATTCAGTTTTTCAGGAATAGGTAGTAGAGGGGATATGGAAATGATTGGCATGGTCCTTTCAGCCTAGGACCATCCCCATGGTCTTGCTTCCACTGTGGATTCCACCACCTAGTAAAGGCCAAACCCTTAAGTAGACATCCTTAACTTTCTTTGTCTCATAGACTCTGATGGGCTGTAGCTCCCTTCTCAGAATCATGTTTTACACTCATGAAATACACAAGGTTATAATGAAAGTAAAAAATGTTGACAAATATCAATTTTTTTTTAAGTTTCCAGCCTCTAGGTTAAGAACTTTTGCTTAAAGAAATGTAGGATCCAAGGTGTAGAGATGGAAAGGACCCCAGAGGCCTCTAATCCAGCCCTGCATTTTATAGATGAGGAAAGTGAGATTCATGGAGGTGAAGTAACTTGCTCAATGTCACACAGGTAAGTAAGCACCAGTTTCAAGGCAACAAGGCATTATTAAGCACCTACTGTATTCCAGGCACTGTTCTAGGGATACAGACTATGCAGACAAAAATAGGTCATTCCTGCCCTGAAGATGTTTATATAATGTGCAACTTGTACCTAGATAATAATAGATCCTAGCTACAATATAATAATATAATATTAATTTTTAAAATAGCATAATATATAAATACAAAATATAATAATGTAATAGCTACCCAGCTGGGTCATAGCTCGGAGGAGCTATTATTATCCAGATAATAATAAATGGCATTTATATAGCACTTTAAAGTTTTCAACATGCTACATAAATATGATCTCATTTTATCATCACAACTCTGAGAAGCAAGTGTTGTTATTATCCACATTTGCCACATGAGGAGAGGCAGGGAGTGTTGTGACTTGGTCGGAAACACACAGATAATATGTGTCTTAATTCAGGTCTCCTTGACTCCAGGTTTAATGTTTTGTCTTTCTCTCTCCCTCTCTTTTTCTTCCTTTCTCATTCTTTCCTACTCCTTCCTCCACTCTCTGTCAACTGAAATTGAAGCAGATGGTTCTTTGTCTGGTGGGGTGGATAGCATGTCTGGTACTTCCCCATGCCCTTAAGTTCTAAATCAAGTGTTAAGGGGAAAAAGTGACTCTTCAAATTTAACAAATAAATTCAATATTTCCTGTTGAAAATGGACTCCAAGTGAAAATAATTGGGAAAGGAAAACAGATTCAATTTGCTTGGGGCTTATCCCATTTCTGTTAGGAAGATCTATTTAGACCTGTCCTGATTTATTATTCCAGTTTTACTTATTTCCAAGGTTACTTATGTACCTAGAATAAAGGGTCTTTCTTTAGACAGTTAGGTGAATTAGAGTTCAGATACTTTATGTTTTTACATAGCTCAACTTCAAGAATACGTGATTTCTAGGAAACAGTGAAATTATATACTAGTTTTGAAGGAAGAGGCCCTGAGTTCAAATTCTGGTTCTGCCACGTTATAGTTGGGTGATCTTGGGCCAGAGTCTTATCCTATCTGAGACTCAGTTTCTTCATCTGTCAAATGAAGTTGTTGGACTAGATGGCCTCCCAGTCCCATTCTAAATCTATTATCACATGATCCTCATTGTGGGGAGCCAATCCATCAGCAGGTCTCAAGTATGTCATACCTTAAATCTTGGAACACAATATAAATGTAATTACTCCATCATCATCTCTGTCATTGTTATTGTCAATCAATCAATCAACAAACATTTATTATGAAGCTACCATGTATTGGTTTCTGAGGATTCAAAGACAAAATTGAAACATTCATTGTCCTCGAGGAGATTACATTCTACATACATACATACATACATACAGATGGAATACAGTATACAAACATGTAGAATTTATATATGAAGCACAACTATATAGAATAAAAACAAAATGCAGTTGGGGGAGGCAGCCACTCCTACTTGCAGGATCATAGAAGTGGCACATTGACTAAGTGGTGAAGGAAACAAGGGGTTTTAAGAGATGGAGGTGAGCAGGGAATGCTTTCCAGACATGGGGGATAGCCTGGGGAAAGGTTCAGAGATAGGAGATAGAACCTTGTGTGTGAGAGAGTGAAAAGATCAGTTTGACTTTACAACAGAATGTATAAAAGAGGATAATGCACATTAAGGCTGGAAAGGTAGGTTGGGTTCATGTCCTTAGGGGCTGTAAGTGCCAAAGAGTTTGTAGTACCTTAGGACCATAGGGAGTCAGTGGAGAAGCCATCATTATCTTGTCATCCATCATTATCTCTATTTCTCTGAGTTGCTCTACCTGAAAAAGGCCATCCCCTAATGGCAGATCTTCTGGTTAAAAGCCTCTCTATACTTCATCAGACCAGTCCTCAGGCATATGATCTGTTGCTGGCCTGGTAAGCCTAAGGTAAGCCCCTCATTTTGGCATTTAAAGCCCATCACTCTCTGGATCCAACCTTCCCTTTGAAATCCCTTGACTCTCCTGCCTGTACTCTACAATCTAACTAAACTGGTTTTCTTACCCTTCCTCACTTTCTTACTAAATATAAAAAAGCATCCAAACATGAATAGGAAATCATGGCATGATACCATTCATAAGGCAGAATTATGAACAGAAAGATGTATAATGAAAATTTCTTGCCAAGTGAAAATTGGAGGCAATTCAGTTTTAATTTTTGTTTTTGTATGGTGCCTAGCAGATATCTATGCATCAAGAAGAATGTCTCTGCCCAGAAAGTCACATTTGCTTTCTCTTGGGACCTTTCAATTGATTGTTGTATTGTGTATTTTTCTACTACATATGTATGTATATATATGCTTATATATATATATATGTATATGTATATATACATATATTTGAAAAAAATTACCTGTACTGATCTAATTAACTGAATAATTAATTAGTAACAATTATTATTCACAAGTTCACCCTCCTCAGGACATACATAGGGATTTTTCCAATGTAATGAAGCATCTTTAATCACATTGTTCTCAAGAATAAAATGTTTAAATTTTTAATTTTTTTCTTTAGCTAATTCTTTTCATTTTCAATTTTACTTATGTTTTAATATACATAATGTTGTTGCTGAGTTGTATGTAACACTTTGTGACCACATTGGGGATTTTCTTGCAAAGATATTGGAGTGCTTTTCCATTTCCTTCTCCAGCTCGTTTTACAGATGAGAAAACTGAGGCAAAACAGGGTTAAGTGATGTGCCCAAGGTCACAAAGCTAGCTGAGGCCAGATCTGAACTCAGGAAAATGAATCTTCCTGACTCCAGGCCCACCACTCTATCCACTGCACCAGTATGTGTACCATATTATCTCAATAGCACATGTATATGATTTATAAATATATATGGGGCAAGTGCTAATTTTTCATTTTAATTTGTTCCATGGTTTCTACTACTTGAATAATGAAGCATAATTTACATCAGTCAATACATCTGGTTTCCTTAAGGATGAGTTCTGTATAATTTCTGGTTGTAATGACTGATTGACAAAATGAATTAATGGAGTTAATATTTATTAAGACTTGCTGTTTGCTAAGCTCTGACCTCAAGGAGTTTATATTTTAATAAAGGAAGGCAATGCACATAGAGGCATGGTAAGCAGGAAGGGAAGAGCATTTTGTCCCACAGAGTAATAGGGATGGTGACCTGATTAATGGGGAAGCAAATAGTTAGACTCTTCCAGGAACGATGGCAGAATTGAATTGATCATGGCTCCAGATCTGGAAGGGGACTGGCAGAAATGGGGAGGGGATCTCACAAGGTCAAGGCAGGTGGTGACAAGATGGCTATTGAATAGAGGAGTGAAGCAAATCATGGCTAGGGCCAACCTGAAATAGTGAGTCAGGTGAGACACTCACCAAGCAGGACCACAGGGTCCGGGACAGGGGTTCTTGAAACAGAAAAAATAACTTAAAAATCTCCAGGACAGGACTTCGTAACAGACTTTTCTTCTCTCAAAGACATAAATAATGAGACAACCCACTTGAATCACAGATTCCATATCCTAGAGTATGATAGGATACATCCAAGTCATACCGTAAGGTAAGAAAGGGTGAGTCACTCACAATGGAATAAAGGAAATGTCCTTCAGGAGATGGGGCCTTACCTAACATTCTCTTAGAATAGTCCTTTACCATAAATAATCATTACAAGTCCAGACTATTCAGTCAGTAGAGATGGTAACCTTGTGTCACTTGTTGTCACTCTTAGGTGACTAGGACTGAGCTCTCTGTGTTTAAATCACCTGCTAAAAGTCTCTCCAGTGGCAACCGTGACGAGAAACTAGACAGGTAATGAGCAAAGTGTCCAAAGCAGTAAAAATACAAAGCTTCTGAATTGTAGATGTTTTCTGCCTTTTCCTGGAGTGAGGTAGCAATTGCAAAGTTGTGGGAAGAGAAGAAAAGCACTCTCCTTTCTGGTTTACATCTTTTTTTAAAATGCAGAAAACTGTCCACACTTTGGGAAGGATATGGCAGGAAGTTCCTGAAAATACCGAGAGAGAAGGTACTCTTGGAGCACTGGGAAGAGGTCTTAATCTTGCAAAAGGAATTTGGTTAATGAGCATATTTTGGAGAAACTCTAGGAAAGAGATGGAGTATCCAAGGAATACAATAAATCCCAATAGTACCCATTACCTCATTAGGAATGACTCAGTGTTTACATAGATATCTGAGCTTCTTGGTGAGTGTAAATAGAAATTATGAACATGATATGCAAGGAATAGCAGCCATAACCCTGGTGGCCAGAGCTTCAAAGTAAGCCAGGAGCAAATCTGGAAATCCATCAAGCAATTCAAATAAAATATGACACCAGTTTGAGAACCCTAGAGTCCAACAGATAGGAAAGGTGCTCTTGATGGGATGATCAGAAAATAAAGGCTAATGACATAGATTCTTAAGTGTTGCAGTAATTAAATAAACTCTAGAGAAGTAGAATGATGGAATGTTAGAGGGAGAAAGGGACACAAATCATCTAGTTCTAAGATTGTGGGATCATAGATTTCAAAATATAACTCCAAATGAGATCATCTGATCAACTATTTATAATGTATAATTTTTCAGTCGTGTCTGACACTTCATGATCCCATTTGCAGTTTTCTTGGCAAAGAAACTGGAGTGGTTTGCCATTTCCTTTTTCAGCTCATTTTACAGACAAGGAAATTGAGGACAACAGGGATAAGTGACTTTCCCAAGGTCACAAAGCTAGTAAGTGTCTGAGGCCAGATTTGAACTCTAAGATAAGTCTTCCTGACTCTAGACCCAGCATTCTGTCCCCTGCTTTACCTAGCTGTCCCTCTCTCTATTATAATAACTAACAAAAACAATGATAAAATTATATTTGCATAGTGCTTTAAAGTTGCTAGAGTGTTTTAAGTTTAATCTCTTATTTGAACCTCAACACAACCCTGTGATTTTCCATGCCTTTACTTACAGAGTTTGAACAGACACCTGAAGAGGATAAAAGATAACTCTAATTAGGTCCCCTGATTAACTCAGCAGTAGCAGTAGCAATAGCAGCAGCAGCATCACCACCACTACCATCATTATCACCATCAAATTATATAAAATAATACAATTATACATAAGGATAGGGACTGAACCCGTAATTTTATTGGTATAGGGAACTCCCATATGAAGAAATTCATTCTACCGATACACATTTCTCAGCACTTTGCAGTCTTGGAAAGTTGCCTGAAGTAGTGAGAGGTTGTAGGACTCACCTAGCTTCACACAGCCTTTAGGTGTTTCAGGGGAAGACCTTGAACCCAGGTCTTCCTGGCTCCATGACTGACCTTCTATCCACTATTTTATGTCTTTCTCTCTAGTATAAATCATATATAATTGTGTAAATTACATAATAAAAACAGACTAAATAATAAATAAATATGAAAACTGTGTAGAAACCAGATGAAGTACATCTCATCCCCATTGTCCAGCCTGCTTTACAAGGATTGTCCTCCAGATGCTTTCAGGGAACATACAGATGATGGGATCACATCCCCTTACTTTTATTCAACTACAAAAAGCCAATTTTTTTCATTCCCTTATCAAATAGTACACCAAATATCAGAGATAAAAGAACAATTGGAGGTTAGAGACTTGTCCAAAGGCTATTTCTATCTTAAATCCTTTGAATATAAAATGAGAAAACTATCTTATGTTAAAGACAGTTCTGACCATGTGGTTTTCCTACTCAACAAACACCAGTGGCTTCCTGTTGTTCCCAGAATAAAATAGAAATGTCTCTTTTTAATTTTTAACATCCTTCACAATTTGATCCTAACTTCTCTTTCCAGGCTCCATGAATAGTACTCCTCTTACTGCTCTCTGTGATCCAGTGAAATTGATCTTCCTGTTCCTCCTCATACCCTACATCCCATCCCCCCCTCCATAATTTTGTACTGGTCTTTGTACATCATGCCTGGTATTCAACTTTTCTCACCTTCTACCTCAGTCCTTCTCCTCTCTTAAGATTTAGCTCAGGAACTATCTTTTGCATGAAGCCTTTTCTGATTCCCTCGATTATTATTGACCTCTCTCTCAAAAGACCTTGTATTTAAGTTCATATATATTTGTATTTATACACTTAATTCTCTGTCATCTATGCTCACCTATGCACTTGTTATCTCTCTCATTGGTATGGAACCTCTCACAAGGGACAATTGTTTCACTCTTTGTACTTGTATCTCCAGCTCCTAGGGCAGTGCCTGGCACAGAAGAGGCATTTATTATTTTTTGGTTGTATAATAATAATGATAATAACTGAATTATATGCTCTAATGTTTTCTAAACACTTTATTTGCATTATTTCATTTGAGCCTCACAACATCACTGGAAATAGATAATATTTGGGTGTTATTATTCTCATGCTACAACTGAGGAAATCATGGTTCAGAGTGCAATAACTTATCAATTGTGATCCATGTGGTCATAAGTATAAGAGAGATAATAGTTCACCTTCCATATTCCTGACTGCTAGGCCAACATTCTAGCCCTCTGCCAGATCCTAGAGCCAAAAGGCCAGAGACAGGAAGAAATGCCTGGCCCAGCAGTGTCCGAACCTGTTTGACAAATTTGAAGAGCGCAATGGGCAGTAAAGTATCCATTAACCCTAACACCAATCCTAATCCCTACAATGTAAGCTTCTTTTTCATATTCTCAGATACTCTCAATGCCTACATGACCCCATGTCATGGTCACACCTATGACATCCTCTCTCTCTCTCTCTGTCTGTCTGTCTCTGTCTCTGTCTCTGTCTCTCTCCTTGCCCTGGCTTAGACACATTACATGGAGTAACATTTCAGGAATGTTAGACTACCACTCTACCTACCCATGCAGACCAGTAACAACAGGCCAAAGCACCACACAAATATCAAGGACTTTTCTCTGGCCTTTGTCCACATACTTGAACTTAACCAATCATAAGGAAATATCTTAATCTTACATCAGTGTACACAGTCAGATTCAGGAGTCTGGATCACAATCAGCACCAACCAAAAAAAAGAAAATCAAAACTACCAAGCTAAGATTGCTGGGTAATAGATTGTTATGGGGTATAAGATTGTTATTATTATTGTTCTTGGGTAATAGATCTCCTTGAAGGACTATTCTCCATATTCTGTTTTTATCTTTAGCACTCGGCACAGGGTATATAGGAGTCCTCTGAATGAATGAACGCATAAATTAATGAATAAATACACAAATGAATGAATGAACAGTGGGTAGTATGATATGTAGTTGAGGGTTCTGGAAACAGGAAAGAACTGAAACCAAATTCTGCCTCTAACACTCACTGGCAGAGTGACATGGACATAAGTCTTCTTCATTTCTAAAATGTGGGTAAAAGTATCTCTACTATTTACCTCACAGAGTAGCTAGAAGGATCAAATGAGCTCATTCATTCAAAGTTCTTTGCAAACCTTTAAATAGTGGCCTATCAACAGAAACCACTCTTCAAGCTTCAAGCATTTAGTTTCTAGTGCTTTAGAATACAGATCAATCTTTCTTTTCCCTTTTCAAATGTCCAGGTCTTTCCCCTCTCAGAATGGAAGAAGTTGATGAATAAATCAGGTCTATGAGAATTATTCTAAACATTATTCCTCTTGGGG